>NC_044310.1:75430132-75767275 GCF_007474595.2 Lynx canadensis
AAGTGAAGAACCCACTCCTTGAAGCACAGATTTCCTTGGCATTTGCTTCTTCAAAATGCCTGCCTTTTAAGGCAAGTGGCACGTCAGGCCCACTGTGAGTCACCCGGACCAGCTGTCTCCATACACACAGTGGGACTGCAGCTCTTGGATGCTGCCTGTGCCCCATCCACCATGGAGCTCTGCTGAGGAAGGGAACATGACTTACCAAATAACTTTGTGCAATCGCATTCGTTGTCTTTCTATTCTTCTAGAAGATGAAAGAAATTGGCCCTCTTCCCTTTTTCTTCTGGTGGTGAGTCTAATTCCTCCAGCTTAGAAAAGAGTGCCCATAGAGAATTTTTTTGCAAGGCTGGAAATGAGCCAGATGGCTTGGGTGCTGCCTTGGATAAGCAGCAAAGGCCCTGGCTAAGCCCGTGACTAGAAGGCCTGCAGGAAATTAACATGCATCTCTTGCAGTGGGAGCCGTGACTCAGGGAATTTAGTGGTGCTCAGGATGCTAGAGGCCAGCTCCTCAGGGGAAAGAGTATGGGGTCCTTGTGACTTCTGGAATTCAGCATCTACCCTTGCCATGTCATTTCCAGCATGATCTGCATATGTCAGCATGCTCAAGGGCGGGCCTACCTGAGCCTAATGGGAGGGTGAACTGAGGTGTTCTCTAGGGTGCCTGCAATTCTAATATTCTCATCTACATAAAATGCTCAGTGAGTGGGCTGATGTTAAGTCATTTTCTTAAGAGTTCGAGCACATCATACATTTATTTTTGAGCTTTTGAAACGACTCAGTTTTATGACTTTTTCTCACCAAAGAACCTAAAGCATAATGGCAAGTGGAGGAGGATGGGATTATTTTCCAGGGCTGTTCTGCCACGCCTCCACATCAGGAGAGCTGGGTGTATGATGAAGAGGAACTATCTAGGTCAGGGCAGATGGGACATTCCCATGAGGGCCTTCATCGTGCTCAGGTTACAGATCCCAATAATGAGAAATGTCCTGAGGTTGTGCAGGTAAAAAGGTGACCCGTGAGGTTCTTGACCCTCTTGGGCTTTAACACCAAAGCTTGCAATCTGAAGCTGATCCATCACCGCTGACATTGAGCCCAGAGTTTGACTTGGGGCTGATGGATGCCTCCAAGTTTTCAGTTCTCAGGTTTCTGTTGCTTGGGGCTCTGGGTCTAAGTGTCTGAGCGGCAAACAGGCTTCCAGTGGGAGAGACACACACACCCCAGTCTTAGGTGGACTGAGACATGTCCGCTTCTTCCTGCACTTAGGGTACAAATCCAGCTGGGTGCCAGCTGCCATGGCAGACTGTGTGCCCTTCAGGCTCACCTGACACATGGTGAGCTGCCCTGGAGCTGTGTGCTGTGCACCTCCTCTGTGCCCTGGTGCCCAGCCCTACACTCGGGCTCTCTTGTGTCTAGAAGACGAGAAAGCAAGATCTTTGCCCTACACAGAGCCAGACTGTGTGCCAGCCGCTGGGAAGGCACTCAGCTCCGCCCTTCAGGTGGGATTGGAGTCTCATCTCTACCAGTAACACTTGAATAGCCTTACCTCTCTGAGCCTCAGTTTCCTCTTCTATAAAATTTACACTCTATCCTACAGATATTAAGTGTTTGCTTCTAACCAGCTGCTGCCTTAGATATTGAGGATACAGTGAGATGACGGGGATGAGACAAACAGGGCCCCACCCTCGCGGCAATACGGTTTTAGGAGGATTCCATGAGGTTGTATAAAATGCTTAGCATCTTGTCTGACCCTGGTGGTACTCACTACTGGTTAGCTCTAATGTGGTAGAAAATCTTTTAAAACTTGCCCTTTCCCACCTCAGTCTCGCATATGTATTTCTCTTTGCCTAGAAGTTTCTTCCTTTCTCCCTTTGCCTAGTTAACTCCTGTTCATGCAGTTCTTGGGGTAAACGGTCACTTCCTCAGTGTAGTACCTCCCTGACCAGGTCCCCGTTCAGGTTCCCCTGTCGTGCGTTCTCATGGCAACTGGCACTCTGCTTTGAAGTATCCGTCACTTTGGTAACTACTATTTGTTTAATGTCCGTGTGCCTGACTAGGTTGTAAAACTGGTGTGGACAGCATCCATATCCACTGGAAGTCTCAGCTCCCAGCTTTGAGATTTTCCATAAGTATCTTCCCATCCAACTGGCTGCCATGTGAAGGCGATGTTCTCTTCCAAGTGAGAAAAGGATGCTGGACCAGAAAAAGGAGAATCAGGCCCACCAGGAGCACTGGGGCCCTTTATTTCCTCCCTCTTTTTTCTGGCCTCATATGAAGGGGAGGGACAGCCAAGAGATGGCTGAAAAAACAGGCCAGGCCCTTGGGCAGCACCTACATCTCCCTGGAGGCAATCAGGTAGCCAAGTCACAGTGCAGAGGATGGCATGCAGGGTTGTCCATTGGTAACAAGACTTACCCATCACCACTCAGAGCGCTGCCGAGAGCAGGGCAGTCTCCTTCATACCACAGTCACACCCTTACCTGCCCTCCCATAGCCGGGCAGTGTGATTTAAAGGAAAAGGCCTATCTCTTGTAAATAATAGAAGAATCTTGAAAAAATGAAATCCAATGCCACATGGCCAGAATGGCAGTCACAGAAATGTAACCGTGTTGACTTTTCACTCTCATGCAGCATGGAAGGTGCCCCCAGCCTCAGTACAGCAAACACTGTCATTTGCATGTGATTCAGTGCAAATGTTAATGTTCTTGCCCTTTGGGGCCCTGTGGGACTTAACAAAGCAGTGATGTGACCCGACCCCAATGTTTTTTTGTGGCTTTTTGGCCAGCATCCAAATCCTCTGGGCAGTGCTGGACTTCCCACATGCATTCCAGCAAGCCCACCATATGGAACTGCATGGCAGTCCTCTTTGCCAGGCATTTCTAAACTTCCATGTCTTTGTCCATGCTGTTCTTTCAGTCGGAAGTTCCTTCCTTCCATAGAAATATGGAATATTATGTATTATCTCTCTACCTGTCATCTATCTGTGTATCGGTCAAACCTCCATTCATGCTTTAAGACTAAGATGAAGTATCATTTTGTCTCCAACACCTTCTCTGACCACCTTCCTTCTCCAAAGTTGGAGTTAGGTGCTTTTATTCTTAATAACTATGTAGTGGAGCTTATTTATAGATTTCCTCCTCACTAAACTGATGACCAAAACCACATCTTGCTCATTTTTTTATGCCCTTTCAACCAGCAGAGTGCCCGGCATGTTGCAGAGGGAGAATGAGTAAAAGGCAGAAAGCCAGACATTGGCAGACTATGTCATGGGGCCACTGGGTCAGCCAGAATGCCTAACAGCAAGTGTATGTGCCAGAAACTACAAGGGGGAACCTTTGTGGACAGACCATGAAAATGAAGAGGAATCATTCAAGGCTCGAGGGCAAAGAAATAGCAGGAGGGAGTAGAACTGTGGGTACATTACCTGAAGGTATAATAGGTATGGTGAAATTAAAGCATGAACATCTTGTGCCCATTCTACAGATGGGAAAACTAAGGCTCAAGGAAGTTAGATGTCTTACCAAAGCACACAGAGCTAGTAAGCAAAGGAATCGGCTTCAGCACACCTGACTTCAGAGTTTGTGCTCTTAGATGCTATGCAAAAACACAACCAAATCTGCAAACACTACCTTGAACTTTTGTCCATCAGGACTTTGGGGAATGCTCTCTCAGCTGTGTTAAGTTAGACTCCAGAATGTAACTAACCCTCTCCGGGTACACTTTGGTTTCCTCCTCAATAAAATGAAAGACATTGAGCTAGGTGATCGTAAGGCCAATTTCAGTCTGCTCTGATTCTCCATAGAATCCAACGGACTTTCTCACCTGGAAATCAGCTTGGCCAAAATGCAAGCGCATTGGTGTATTGGCCCTAAAAACCTTCTTGTGGGCTGCAATCATGATCCCATAATACAACAAGCCTGTGAAATATTATCTTAAGGGTCTAACTATTCTTCCCAAATAGGCCTTTAAAATATACCCAGGCAACAACGTAACTGACAGAGAGTATCTTTATCTGAATAGTCATACCTAAGTCCAAGTTTCCACTCCCTCTCCACGGCCTTAGGGACTTCATTCTACCTGTAATTCTGTATCATACTGAAATCAAGTCCAGCAGCAGTCCCCAAACCTGTGACCCTCCCCCCCCCCCACACACACACACACACATCAATCTCAACCGGACATATGTGTAGTTCTCGGACTTCAGGCTGAATCTGAGGGTAGAACACATCTCAAAATGTGTGTGTGGTTCAGAATGACCTCTGACATGAAAAGTTCCCACCCACAGCACTGAATAACATCCTGTTATTTTCCTCAAATCTATGCAGTAACTCCTTTGATTGGGCTTTCATTTGGAATAATCTGTCCAATGCCATTTTTCGGAAACATGCAGAACAAGATACAATCTCATTATGGTCAGCTACATAGAGTGGACCTTTCAGAGCATAAAGAAACATCTGTCCTCCATCTGCAGTGCCTAGAAAATAGGGCTTTCAATAGAGTACATTGTAGGATGCTAGTGCTTCTAAAAGGGCAAGAAATCCATTTCTACTAAGATCTCAATAAGTATGTCTGACAGAAGATTTTCATCTTACATACCAAAGAGCATTTTCCAAAGAGCATTTCTCATCTGCAAAATGGGAAAGAGTTTTTCCAGAGAGCATTTCAAAGAGCAGAAGCTTTAAGAACATAATCTCTAGATTCAGCCAGACCCAGTTCAAATACTTGTTCTGCCACATAGTAGCTGTATGATCTGGAAAAGTGGCTTAAACCTGACAATTGTAAGTTTTTTCAGGGATGTAAACTAGAGAAAGTAATAATACCTACCCTAGGAGATAATGTTTTCAAAGAGACTGGCTCGAAATAAACATCAGTTCTTGTTTCTGCTTTGTTACCACTGTTGTTCATACCAGGGGCGGAATGGCCTGGTTCCTGCTGCAGCTGAAAGAACACGGGATTTGAAATGAGAAGCCCTGAATTTGCACTCCACTGCTGCCACTTACTAGATGTGTGACCTTGGGGAAATCACTGAATCTTTCTCAACTCAGCTTCCTCATCTGTAAAACAGGGAGACTAGGTAACTCACCTGTAACAATCATGAGGTGCAAATGAAGTGATTTATGTGCATGTACTTGGCCAGCTGCTGAACTCTGTGTGTATGGACTTATTTGTTATTGGTAGTATTATGAACTGAATGTTTGTGCCCCCCCCCCCCGTGCAAATGTGGAAACTCTAACCTCCAATGTGATGGTATTAGGAGGTGGGGACAAGCAAGGTCGTTAGGTGAGGTCACGAGGGTGGAGCCCCCATGATGGGATCAGTGTCCTTATAGGAAGAGGAAGAGGGGAGCCTGACTGACTCAGTTGGAGGAGTCTGTGACCCTTGATGTCGGGGTTGTGAGTTCAAGTCCCACGCTGGATGTAGAGATTACTTAAATAAATAAAAACTTGAAAAAGAACGAGAGGAAGAGTCCAGAGTGCTCTCTCTGCGTGTCTTGTGATGGCAAGAAGTCAGCTGTCTATAAGCCAGGAAGAGAGCCCTCACCAAGAACTAAATTGGTGATACCTTGATCTTGGGCTGCCAGCCTCTTGAATTGTGAGAAATGTGTATTGTTTAAGCCACTCAGTCTATGGTATTCTGTTAAAGCAGCCCAAACTGATTGTGACAATAACACTACCAGAACCGAAGAACATATCTAGTTTTGTTTTGTTTTGTTTTGTTTTCTCAGGAATTTTGATTTACAGAAATCTTAGTTGTATGCTCAAGTGATTCCAACTGACTTCCACTTAGCCACAAAAGTGAGGATTCTGGGGATGGACTAAGGCATAAAAGTAGAAGGTCTGCTTTCCCAACAAAATGTCACCATCTCTGTGTGTTTGTCTTAGACCTGACCCCTGTGAACATTTAAAATGTGGCCTGGAGGGGCGCCTGGGTGGCGCAGTCGGTTGAGCGTCCGACTTCAGCCAGGTCACGATCTCGCGGTCCGTGAGTTCGAGCCCCGCGTCGGGCTCTGGGCTGATGGCTCAGAGCCTGGAGCCTGCTTCCGATTCTGTGTCTCCCTCTCTCTGCCCCTCCCCCGTTCATGCTCTGTCTCTCTCTGTCCCAAAAATAAATAAACGTTGAAAAAACAACAACAACAACAAAAAATTAAAATGTGGCCTGGTAAAGAGCCCACGTGTCTGAAGAGGTGCTGAGACAGAGAAGGGTTGTCGTCTGTGGTTTCTGCTATTGGGTTTGGTTTTGAGGTTGTAATTGTTCATTTTTTGTGGGGTTTTGTTTGCTTGTTTGTTTCAGATTTCACCTCCCACCCCTTCCTAGAACATTTAAAACAACTGGCGGTTCAGCCACTCTCCACCCTCCTGGGTACCTGCTCGCCTTTGTCTTTCCAGTAGGGTGGAAGTCACTGGGCTTGGGACTTTGAAATCAGCCAGACTTAAGTTTGAATCTTGCCTCCAAAACTTTCTAGCTGTTTTGCTTTGGACAAGTCACTTGACCTTTCTACATCTCAGTTTTCTCATCTGCAAAATGGGAAAGAATAATAATCATCTCCCCAGGTGGTTGGGAAAATTAAATAAAACAGTACCCTGAAAATTCTTAGAGTCATATCTGACACCGGATAGGTCATCACTTTCCCCTTCCTTTCTCTGAACTCTCTTCTCACCCACTTCTCACTCCTTAATTGACATTTCCCTGGGACCTTTGGTAAGGCAATTGCTAATAGCGTCAATAGCTATGGTGAGCCTGCAAGAGAGTGTCCTGGGGGAACACTTCTAACTTCTAAATTAAAACTCCTGCCCCAAGTCTTTATAAATGCTATGACTTTGGAGTATCTCAGTTAAAACAATATACTCCTATTGAATATATGTGCTAATTGAGTATTTGAAAGCGTGTGTGTGTGTGTGTGTGTGTGTATAAGTCTGGATATTCACAGAAGATCACATGAATCATGTGAACGATGAAATGAAATGGGGTCAGTTATGTCAAGGGGTTTTTTAATTAAGCCAGAAAGTCATTAAGGAGATGGGCCATATGCATGTTTTCATCTGATAAAACCCTGAATTTTTGAACTGGGCCAAAGTGCAAATATTCCAAAGACTTAGCCTGAACACCTGCAACTTCCTACGTAAAAGACTTTGCTTGGTGATAGCCTTAATGACTAGGTATATTCAGCCAAGATTGGTTTTATGCCACCAACACCAATCAAAAAAAATTTTTTTTATTTTGTCAATCAAAAATTTTTCTAAACAATATATGCAGGCATTCCTTTTTGTCTTTTAAATCTTTGGCGGAGGTGGGGGGGGTGGTGAGGGAGGCACTATTTGGGTTGCTTCCCAAATCTGTGTTCCCCTGAATTGTAATTCTGAACCCCAAATAAATGCTTTTGTTTTTATTGTAGCTCAGCCTCTTTTCTTGGTTGGCATTTCTGGTGTCTGAAGAAGTGGGATCTGAGGTAATAGCGTCTCACCTCCTGTGCTGCTGATGTTGGACCAGCAAGGTACCTGCTTGAACCCTCTGTGCTCTGTTGTCTCCCCACAGCCCGAGTGCCTATGGTGAGTCCCTCCCCCACCCCCCCCACCCCCCGCCGGCTCTGAATCTCCCTCGTTGGTTGAGGTTCTAGCCTTTCTTTGGGTGTCTTTTTGGTGCTGGCTCATACAGAGGACTAACACTTCTCTGACCCAATTGTGTGGCGTAGAATTTCTCAGAGGGGAGTCACACATCCCTGTCTGATGCTGGCCAGTACTTGTAGGGGATTAACACTTTCCTGGGAGGATTCTGTTTGGTAAGGCTTCTACAAGCTATTAACGCTCTCCTACCCAGAGTTATCTGGTGAGTACTCCACATTTAAAATTACAACGCTCACAGGGTGCCTGGGTGGCTCAGTGAGTTAGGCGTCCTACTCTGGACGTGATCTCATATCATGATCTCACAGTTGGGTTCCTGAGTGAGAGGCTCCTTGGGCTCTGCTCTGACAGCACAGAGCCTGCTTCAGATTCTCTTTCTCACTCTCTTTCTGCCCCTCCCCTGCTCCTGCTGTCTCTCAAAATAAATATATAAACTTAAAATAAAATAAAATCACAGTGGTCACTTTGGGGATCCTTTGAAATTCTAAAATTAATTTATTTGCGTGTACAACTGGAAAGGGGGTATAAAATCAAGCAAAATAAATGAGAAGCATATTTCAGTTGGTATTTGGAGGGCTCCAAGTAGCCAATCAAATGATTCAAAACTCTCTTCCTTTATGAGAAATGAATCCTGGCTCTCCAAAGACAACTTTGACCTTTCTCAGAGGCTATCCAAACTAGAAAAGCTCTCTGGAGCTCCTGAACCAACCTCTGTCACTACTACTTCTCTGCCTTCTTTCCCCCACCCCCCACCCATATACCCCAATTTAGCTGAGCTTCTCGCCTATAACAACAAGCTTGAAGCCCGCCCCTGAGTCATCCAGTCATTCAAGCACCCTTTGAGATAAAACCTAATGAAGGGGGGTCAGGAACTCCCTCTGTTTCTTATCACCGTTGGACTACAGCTAAATTGTGAGCTATTACTAAAGAATTGCCTAATACCCTTGAAGACCCTCTAGAGTTGGCTAAAAAAATAAATAATAACAATTTGGTCATTAAGATTTATAATCCTGGTTATTCTGATTTCTACCAACGTATTCATATGCTTGTAAGTGAAAGCCATGCTGGGGAAACTTTAACTTAGATAAATTCACCTTAAAGGGACACTTAGAAGAGAGGAATCCAAACCTCTGAGAGACAATAGAATGTGCTCCTTGATTGATGTACAGAAGCTTCTAAAAGACACAAATGGCTTCAAAAACAGTTCTATAAGGATCCTTATAACATACAAATAATACAAAAGTCTTTAGTAAAAGACTTGGGCCATCTATGCCAATAACCCTAACGTTTTTTGTCCATCTGCCAAAACCATAATTTGGATCCAACGATTCTTTTTGAGTTTCATACCTGAGACATGGCTAGAATTCAAAACAAAACAAAAAAATAAGAAGCATAAGGTCTTTGCCTCTGTTTGCTTATATGTATATGTTAGAGATATGTGATATTGTTCTACCTCTGGTTGGTATTGCCAGAATTAGTTTGTAAAAGAGCTCTATTTAATTGGCTTGAGAGAAGTCAAGTGCTTATAAATTAAGTATTCTTAAATTTCTCAGAAGTATAAAAAAAACTAATGCAATTTTTTTTCAAGTTCATATAATCTAAAATAACCTTTGATAAACAAAAGCTAATTCAAGTTTGTTGGTTTAATCCTGTCTTCAGAATTACCGGTGTTAAATATAATGAGATAAACAACTTTTTTTTTTTACCTGGATTTACTAATCAAATAAGCTCATTTATCTCTATGATGCACAATTTGTCAACAGTGGAAAAAAACAAATAACTTAAAATGATGATTAGCTGTGTAATAGCTAATCCACGTATAATGACTAAAGACAAGTAATTTAAATAATTATAAATAAGATCAAAGTTTATATTAAGTTAAACTAAATAATGGATATTCATTGGCTTTCTAAATCATCTTTCCAAATAAGATAAACATCAAATGCTAAACATGAGTTGATCTGCTTTTGGCTTTTTAATTTAAATTTTAAAATATTATGAGAAAGAATAATTTCAAAAATGAAAAAATGCATGCATGGGGTAGACTGAAAATAGAAAATATGTGTCCATTTATTAAACTCTTATTTTAGTCACTTTCATGGTGTTATAAGTGTATGTACTGGGACCTAATATACACTATATTTCCTACTGTGAAATGATCCAACATGTTTAAAAGCCACTGCTCTTAATATCCCGGTAAATTGAGCAACAGAAGGTCTATGTGGCCAGCTGAAAAGGCCAATATCAAAACAACCACCCTTTCTATCCTATAGACATAGTGGTAACTCCTCAAGACCAAGCTGTAATCACTCTTTGATGGGTTTATACTTTGTTGCCTTGTCTTTTCAAATTTTCAGCCAGGCAGCAATCTGTTTAAAAGAACTTCCCCCAGGGCGCCTGGGTGGCTCAGTGGGTTAAGCGTCCGACTTCAGCTCAGGTCATGATCTCACAGTCTGAGAGTTTGAGCCCCGTGTCGGGCTATGTGCTTACAGCTTGGAGCCTAGGGCCTGCTTCAGATTCTGTCTCCCTCTCTGCCCCTCTCCTGCTCATGCTCTGTCTCTCTCTGTCTCAAAAATAAATAAAAACATTAAAAAAAAAATTAATGAACTTCCCCCATTTCTTACAACTACTTGCAAGGCTGGGAATTCTGGTGGCGGTTTCCCTTATAAATACAGCTCTGCCATCAGTTTAGGGAGTTGTCCTACCTTTCTAATCTTTCTTCTGCCTAATTCAGAACAACCCTCCTCAGCAATGATATGGGGCTCCTATTGTCCCTGCCTGTTTTATCATTCCCATTCTAGCGGAGCAAAGGCAGGATGAGTCTGCTGACAAATAACTCTCACACTGTAATTTCCCTAGAAGTGTATGGTTTACTTTCATGATACTGTATAGAAGGAATTTATATTCATTTAACGCAATGCATAAGGAATTACACCATCCTGTAAGAGTAAATCTGCAATTACTCTGTTAACTGCCTTATATCATTTCTTTTCTAGATAAACTTTATAAGTTTTGGAAACAAAAAAAAAAAAACACTCGAGGGGCGCCTGGGTGGCTCAGTCGGTTGAAAGTCTGACTCTTAATTTCAGCTCAGGTCATGGGATCAAGCCCCACCTCAGGCTCCACCTCAGCATGGAAGATTAGGATTAAGATTAGGATTCTCTCTTTCTCTTTCTCTCCCTCTGTCCCTCTCTCCCATCACACACACTCTAGATCACCCTCTCAAAACAAAACAAAAACAAACAAAAAACCACTTAAACTAACAAAGTTGAAACTGCCAAAAAGATTTTAAAAAAGAAAGTAACTGTGTCCTAAAGTAAAATGATTGTTTCAAAATAAAAAAGGAAAACAATAAGAGAAAACCTAAATACATCTAAAAAGTTGTAGAAGGCTTATAGAAAGGAATATTCAAAAGGAAATTTTATAGTCAAGCTAAGATTTGAGTGGATTTATTTAAATTTTAAAAAGGGAAAATGTTAATATCAAAAATACACTGCTACATTAGAATTCAATTTTTCTCTCGGTGAAAAGGATGACATTTCCTTAAATTATGGGAATAATAACTGCCCTTAATAAAAAATTATGAACAAAGACCTTTCTTTACCTTTCGTATAATATATCTACAAAACAAAGATTCTATGTTTTGTCTTCACCAGATCTTTGATTATTCAAGTAAACCAAGTTTTCTGGTATTAAGAGAGTCAAGTTTTGCTTCCACCTATGCAATCCTTTGTATTTGCCTTTGAAATCTTTTATTGTCGCTTTGGTCAAAAAAATACTTAAAGATTGCTTTACAATAGGGGTGCCAGGGTGGCTCATTCGGTTAAGCATCTGACTTTGGCTCAGGTCATGATCTCACAGTTTGTAAGTTTGAGCCCTGCACTGGGTTCTGTGCTGACATGACAGCTCAGGGCCTGGAGCCTGCTTTGGATTCTGTGTCTCCCCCTCTCTCTGCCTCTCCCCTGCTCATGCTCTGTTTCTCTCTGTCTCAAAAATAAACAAAACATTAAGAAATTAAAAAATATATATTGCTTTACAATAATCTTATGATCCTATTTGGTCAAATGTTCAAAACCTTTCTGACAAACTTCCCCAAATCGCATTCTAAATAAAGTCTTTTTGACCTAAAAGTAACTGACAATTTCTAGAGGGTCTGGAATTTTTCAAAAGATCTGTTCCCTCTCCTTATAAAAAGAAAAATATTACATTAATTAGGATTATTTGATATGCCCAATTACATGGGAAATGATGTCAAATAAAAAGAAATACGAAACCTTCTTTATGTTGTATTTGTATAAATAGATATTATAAATGTTGTAGAAAGTATATAAAATTCCTAAAACTCTAATAAAAACTGATTTCTTGATGTTTTGTTTTCCAGGTTTAAAGGACCCCCCTTTCCCCTCTCCTTTCAGCTATCTGTAACTTACCACAATTTGGTACATTGTCTTTACAACAAAGGTTAAAACATTTATCTTTTTCTCCCAGAGAAAAAGAGTTCTAAAACTCTTGTTAAATATTCTTATTTGTCATGACAAGGTATGTATTTGCATAAGCTCAATAGGAATCTGTTCTTGTAACAGGACACCCAATACTCATAGCCTCTGTTTCTTGATCCACAGTTGACAACAGACAATATACTTCACCGTGGTAAGGGCCTAATTGCTTCTATTAAAAATAACAACACTTTAGTTGAGCAACCTTTTCACAGTGTGCTCTTGGGGAATGAAAATATTAAACATCACGAACCTTACAACCTGTAGATTTCGTCTATTAGAAAAGACATCTCCAAAAAGACTCCATTCGGTCTCATTGGCAAGACTCCCAACAAGTACAATTTAACCAATCCTTGTGCCAGAAAATTCCAAGAAATAGACTCCTAGATTCACATGTCACATCTAAAAAACAAAACAAAACGCAAAATCCTGAACAGACCTATACATACCAACTGATGACCTAAAAATAAAAATTCCAGGAATTGAAGCAGATGAAAGCCGAAAGAGACGGCTTTCCCAGGATGAGCCCACCAGGCCTGTATACCCTTTTTTCACTGTTGCTTCTACCTTATTTGTTTGTTTTCCCCCTCCTCTTTCTCTTAGAGAAACGATATTCTTATCCACATTTCTCAGCCTACTATAAAAAGAAGAAACCTCTCTGACTGTTAGACCTGTCACCAAAAAACTCTGGTACGTTCACCGTGTCAGAGACCCCTGGGTCTTGCCTATAACTAATTTCTCTTTCATCCCAAATGCTACTATTGATTATACCCACAAGCCTATAAACGTTACCTATTGGGTTATTACAACCAGGTGTTCCCATACCTGCTTCAATCTTTCCCCAGTCATATCTGTACTAGCTCAAGTGAACACGTTAAAAAAAGAGTTGCCTACAATGACTCCATTTTTGTACTTCGTAACCAATCTCATTAAAAAATGAAACTGTACTGTCGCTTCTGTTTTGCCAAAATTAATGTAAGGTTTTACTTCCTTAGATCTGCTCTATCACTTTGAAAATTACTGAACCTTTAGTTAATGAATATTCCATCATTCTTCACAATTTCTTAGATTAATGCCTTATGTCCATGATGTTTATAAAATATTACTTTTCCTAATTGCTCTTTTTATGCTTATCGTCTTGCTAAGGTCACTCTAAAACCTCTACAAGCATCTAATTATGTGCTCCACAAATTGATTCATCTGAAACTCCAGGTGGCTTCATAAAGCCCCAGATGAATAAACTGTCTGAGAACCATTTCCTGACTGCCCCCTTGTTGCTCAAATGTGGCCGGATCCTAATCACAGTGACACCTTAAAACAACCATCAATGATTAAAAATTCTCCCCAACATCAGACATGACTTCCTGGGACAGGTCCATCCCATCAATGAGGGACTAAGTTATCTATGGTTGAAAAAGTTAACGTCCCATTTATTCTGTGACTAAGAGCTTCACATTTGTCAAGACAGTTTTTCCTTTGGTTTTATTTCCTGTGAGTGCCTTTTCTCTGTGTATCTTTTTGCATTTTCTTTTAAGTTTGCATCATGTCCATATGTCAGCTATTCAAAAATCACTTTAAAAATTGTTAGTGATGTTGGGGAGCACCTGGCTGGCCCAGTCGGTGGAACCTGCAACTCTTGATCTAGGGGTTGTGAGTTCAAACCCCACATGAGGTAATAGAGAAATTACTTAGAAATAAAACCTTTTAAAAAATATTTGTGATGTTGGAATACATTCTTGATTTATATACCCTACAAACAATTTTGGAGTATACCCTCCAAAACTTTCTAGTATATGGGCAAGGGAAATTGTGGCTCTTAAAACTGAAAGCCACTGTTAATAGCCTTAATAGCCAGAAAAAGAGATTCTAACCCTGTGGACTCCTTGCCATAGAATATTTGCAACCACTTTCCTTAAGATTTGTAAAGTCACCATTTGTCACCAATAATGGTAGCAATGTTTATGGAGATCTTCCCAAGTGTCAAGCACCGTGCAATGTACATTTCACACATTTCGAGTTAATTTTCACGAAAACCTAATTACATAATAGAAAACTAAATCTCAGAAAGTTTCCTAGCTAGCAAGTGACAGAGCTGAGATTCAAATCTGTTACAGGTTTATTATAAGGGATATAAGACTTGGAAGGATTGAGCACATCAATGCATTTAAAGTGCTTAGAACAGTATTGCTTGCAGTAACTCTCTCCGCTCAGTACGAACACTAAGATTCTGGCATCAGGGAGGAATTTTGTAAGTTAGAGATATGACTGAGTCTGCAAAACTACACGAAGTTATTTTGATGAACTGAAATGTGTCCCAGTTATTCTGTGACTAAGAGCTCTACGTTTATCAAGACAGTTTTCCCTTTGTTTTTATTTCCTATGAGTGTCATTTCTAAGAAGATCTCCTGCCACCAGTTCAAAGTGATTTGTGACCCCCTCTACCACCACCATTTTTATGCTTTTTTTATCATAAAGATTCTCAGCACAAAATCAGAGGAAGGTAACATTTTAAAGTGCAGCCATCAGGATGACCACCCACACAAGCACAAGTTTTGCTATTGGATCTTTCCTTTGTGGGTTTTCTTCTGTTTTGTTTCTACCCAAGGGAGATAAGAACAGGTGAAGCGGAGATGCCATTTTCCATTCCTAGGGCATAAAGACAGTCTGAGATCCTCTGTTTCCATTGTGTGTAAAAATAGCGACCTCATAACTGCCTGCTATATAAAACAAAGGAACAAGTACTATCTGAGCCTGACTGACTGAAAACACACCACGTTTCTGTAGTTGAATGTCAGGCACATAAAAACATAAAGCAAGAGAAAAAAGTACCTCCCTTTTGCCGCCAGAACCACACTGTCCAGTATGATAGTCACTAGCCATGTGTGGCTATTAAGCTCTTGGATTGCAGCTAGTTTTAATTGAGATGTTAATTGAGTTATTTAGTTGAGGTATAAGATGCACACTGGATTTCTAAGAATTAGTTAAAAACAGAATAAAATGTCAATATTTTTATGTGGATTACTTGTGGAAAGGATAATACTTTGGGTTAAATAATACCATTAAAATCAATTTTATTGCTTTTCATTCTTTAAAATGTGTATACTAGAAAACATAAAATTAACTATGTAGCTTGCATTATATTTGTACTTGGGAGCACTGCTCTCGACTGAAGTCTTAACTCTGCCTTAAGTCTCTAGTACCTTAGAAATATTAATATACATTATTAGTAATATATAACATAAACATATTAATATCGAAGGTGGCTACATTCGAATCTAGAAATAAGGACATTTATTATGTACCTACTAAGAGTACAAAGATTCATAGTACAGAATTCTTGTCCTTAAAAGCAAGTGAACTAAGATTCATTGAGTCCTACTATGAGCCAGGCCCCGGGCAACCTTGCAAGCTAGATATTATCATTTCCACTACACAGCTCAACTCCAGCTTCACAGCCTTCTCTATCTGGGAGCCAGAAAGCTTCTTGCAACCGAAATGAGCATAGGCACTGAGTTCTTCTCTGCACCCTTAGTCATAAATACCCTTCTTCTAACTCTGGCCTGTATGTCTCAGTCTTTTGGGGCTACTGTAACCAAATACCATAGACGGGGTGGTTCTACGCACCAAACAATTTTTTCTTTCGGTTGTGGGGACTGGAAAACCCAAGATCTGGTGCCAGCATGATTAGGTTCTAGTGAGGGCCCTCTTCTGGGTTGCAGACTGCAGACTTCTTGCTGCGTTCCCACCTGGTGGAAGGAGCAGGAAGCTCTTCGGGTCTCTTTTACAAGGGCATTAATCCCATGTGAGAGGGCTCCACCCTCATGACCTAATCACCTTCCAAAGGCCCCACCTCCTAATACCATCACATTGATGATTAAGATTTCAACCTATCAATTTGGGGAGGGGTGTGGATACAAACATTCAGACTATAGCAGCTGTGTAACTTTCCCCAAAATGGGTGGGTGGATGTGTGCTTTCTGTATTGTATGTTCCAGTGACCAGACCTTTCTTTACCTTTAAATTTGTGAACTTTGCAATCCCGCGTTAGGTAATTAACTGCAAGGAGATAATAATGATAATAGTGTCCAGGCTAGGAAAGCACAGAAACTTTACTTCTCAAAATGATTTACTTCTCAGTCATCTTGGTTTCTCACCACATGGCATCACCAGAGGTTACTCTGATTTTTCTTGAAGACAAAAGCTATCATTCTTTTAGATGGAGTTCATCTGATAAGTTCTACTGTTTGCTGAGTCACATGTTTTCGTTGTGTCTGTTTGGATTTCCAACTGGTGTCTCAAACTTCACGTGCCCCAAACTGAGTTCCCGAGGTGCCATCCCTCCCCACCTGTTTCCCCTTACGCTATTCTCAGTCTCAGAAGATCGACACTCCACTCTTCCCGGCAACCAGGCTAAAAAACTGGGGAGTTCGCCTTCGCTCTCTTATTTCACACCCACATGTAATCTGCCAGCCTTGACAGCTCTCCCTTCAAAGTAACGTATAGCTACGCTTCAAGCACTTCTCACCACCAAATGCCAATTGCCCTGGTCCAACCCATCATGGGGCCTCCCTTCAGTTACAGCAATGGCGGCCCGACTTTGTCCCCCTTCAGTGTGCTCTCCACATAGCAGCCAGAGTTACCGTAACACATCTTAGATCGTTTCTCCTCTGCTCAAAACCCTCTGAGAGCACCCGCTGGCGAACCCTCTTTGGTGGCTTTCAAAGCCCCCACACGCAGATTTGAGCCATTTTGGACTTCTTGCTGTTTCTCAAAAACAGAGGCAGTCTCCAGCTTCAGGGCCTCCCCACAAAATACTCTTCCTCTGCCATCCACCCAGAATACCTTCATACGTCCTTCAGACCTCTCCTCCACTGCCTCCTCTCTATTGAGGACTTCCTTGACCAGCGTGTTTCACACCTGCAATTGTTCTGCACAAATACTCCCTTCCCTGTTCTGTTTTTTTCCATGACCCTATTGCCGGCTACCATACTGTGTCCTCTACTCATTTATCTCCCCCCACAAAGAATTTAAACTCCACAAAAGTGGGGATCCTATTTTATTTATCACTATCTTCCCAGTTCTTTGAACAGTGCCTGCCACAAAATAGATGCTCAATAAGTACTTGTCAGGTGACTGACATTTTCAGATGAGGAAAATGAGGCCCAGAGAAGCTCAGTTGTAGCCCAAGGTCACAGGATTAGTGAGGGCAAGGTCAGGCCTGGGATTTTCCACCTGCGCTCAGTCTACTCTCTCCGTCTGGGTCAGGAGGTAAGAGGGGCAGCCATGCCTTGGAAGAAGCACACAGGTTCAAATGTGGATTTTGCTGGAAGCGCTGAGCTGAAACAGAAACAACTATTTTGGCAGCATTTTTGACAATCTGTGAGATTAAGGAAAGTAATGTGAAGGTATATGCTGAAGCTTTCCAGCTTTAAGACTGGCTTTAACTATTTTTCTTTCAGCTGTAGCTTTCTGGGGTAATGAATGTACCATATGTCTGTATCTCCAGGTTCTCATACAAATGAGGAAACTAAAAATGCCAGATGATTAAAACAGATTTCTGCTTGTTTCCATGGGAAATCAACTGCTGTGAAACCTTCAGAGATGAGAGAGAGAGAGTGTGTTCGGCTCAAGGCGTTCCCTGGTGAGTGGCTGCACTCTGTCTTCAGCCCAGGCCCCAGCCCACAGGTGAGACACTGTCCCAGGCTGCCCGCTGTGCCGGTGGCTGCATGAGATTGCCAAGGTCAGCACGTCTTGTCCAAGCGTCCTTTGAGCGTCCACCACCACGGCCTGCAGTGTCAGGGCCTGGCTAACCGTGCAAGAAAAGGCACCTACTAATGACAAACAGATGCTTAATAATGCAGGTCCCCCAGCCTCAACCTCCCAGTGTGGTCTCAGCTCATGGTGAACCCTCTAGGGAATCTTCTGGTGGTCAGAAGGACGCACCATCAAGGATTCTTGCTGGAAGAGTCACTGTTTCCTACTTGCAACTAGATGGAGCTAATTCAGGGGAGTGGAAGGGGCACTCTGTAAACACAGCCATGCATGCCCTGGGTGGCGGCACCAAAGAAGTCTCCAGGAGGCCGTGATGGTTACTTGTTCCTGTCTGCCCCAGAATTAGCACCAATTTGCCCAAATGAGACGATGCTGAGGAAAAAAGGCTGCAAAAGAGTCCCATGTTGTCTTGCCACTGGCAATCTCTGGCTTGTCTGGGGAAAATTGGTTCAGGAGCTTACTCTATACTAAGTTGAGAGGGAAAAGATAACCTTTCTTGGCTTTCCTAACCCAGAGTGTAACTCAGGCATGCCAGGGTGAGGCCCAAAGCTGGCTCGTCAGCAGTGATGGAGAATGTAGAGTTTAAATTTGGATTCAGACAGCCCTGAATGCTCACGCCTCTTCTCCGACTTACTAGCTGTGAGAGCTCACAGCACTTGTAGCCAGTTTGAGTCTCTGTAAAGTGGGATGATAATACCTCCACCCCCTCCACGGGGGAGGACAAAATCAGCTAAGTCAAGTAAAAGCACTCACACGGGGTCTGATAGGCAGGGGCTGTGCAGCGCCTGGGGACTTCTCTTTTCTTACCCTCTGTTGCTAGGTTTTACTGCCAACGTTGGAAACAGACAGCTTGGTGAGCAACAAGTAGACGGTGACCTCTCTCTTGCCATAACCACCGTCACCAGCACCAGCAGCTTGATTCTTCTCAGAAGTGCTACCAAGGATGTCGACAGTGCAGGGGTCTCCAACTCTTCACATACTCATTTACTTATAACTGCTCAGCCAGGCTTGGCCGTCTTGCTTAGGTAGAATGTTTCTCAGAGAGGCTACGTGGAGGACACTTAGGTTGTCTTCTGCCCAAATAAACCACCAGTAGGACCCCATGGAATTAAGACCATAGGTCATAAAGCATTTCAAATGTCTTGCCCTAAGCTCATCAAAATATTTTGACTCCTCTTTCTTCAAATGACTCACAGGCATGATTCCTTAGCACGGGGCCAACCTAACAGGTTCTGTGTAAGCCAGACCATAGGAAGCAGTAGTACCATTTTGTGGTCCTGCGGAAGCTTTTAAATCAATCTTTCCATTACAGCCATGATATCCCAAATCATACTCTGGTAACACGCTCTATTTCTGTAGATTCCAGTAATAGCTACTGAATGCCGTCTCTATTCTGTTTCCACCCAACCCAGTCCTGATACTGATACTATCTAGACTTGGCACAGGCTCCACAAGTTAAGTGCAGAGTTCTCCGCAGGACCGCCCTCCCTTCAGATGCTAGTCACAAGCCCCCCAGGGATTCCCAAGGCCAACCACTCATCGGTCCAACTGGCTACAAATCTGGAGGTTCCATGACTCCCTCAGGTTTGATAATTCACAAGAATGACTCACAGAACTCAAGAAAGTGCAAAATTATGATTACAGTTGTTTTTGAAGAGAGCTTAGGACAGAACTCAGCTTCTGTGCCCTCTCTCCATGGGGCGAGACTGTGTCTACCCTCTGGGCACTTCTATGAGTTCACCAACTGGGAAGCTCCAATGAGCCTTGATGTCACAGTTTTTACTGGAGTTTCATTATGAAGACAAGATTGATCTTAATTTCTCTCCTCCCCAGTTCCTAGTTCCCCCAACCCGCCCTCCCCTCCAGGTCAGGTTGGGCCAAAATCCAACACTCTAATAGCAGGGCTGGCCTTTCTGATGTCCAGCCTGCATCCTGAAACTTTCTAAAGGCCCACATGAGTCATCTCATTAGCTTAACAAAGACACTTCTATCACTTGGGAAATTCCAAGGGCTCTGTGTACCAGGAACCAGGGACAAAGACCAAATATATTCTTTATTATATAATAATCTCTCATGATTATTTACAAAACATAAGGGCTTTGAGTTGAAGTTTTTTCCTTTGGGCAGTGGGAAATCAAGTGATTTCTTGAGCAGCTACTATGGGCCATAAATAATATACATGCTGAGAGCTGTACTTTTGGAAGATAATTTAGACAATTGCATGGAAGGTGGTCTGGCTGAAGTGAAGACAGGAAGGGGGAGACTAGGAAGGAGGCAGTCACCCTTGTGTAGCCATAAAGCGATGAGAGCTAATGTGGGGGAGCACAAGTGGAAATGGAAAATCTGGGGGACATTTGAGAGAGGTTTTGAAGGAAGATTTCAACTTGCCACCTAACTTTTTTTGTTTTCATTTTTATAGAATATCTATTAATCTTTATGTGATTTGACAAAATCTGCATTATTAAAAGACGGGTAATAAAATTTAGGCTTATATCGAATCTGACATATTAAGTTCTATAGTATCTAGAATATTATGTAAGAAATGAGGGGAAAACTGAGGTGGAAACAGGATAAAAGCATCATTATATCTGCAGGTGTGGTCCATAGTGCGCAGCACATAAAAATAATCCTAGAGAAAATGCAATTGACTTACTTGGATGAAGTGTTTTTCCTTTTGGGGAAAGGAAGAGGGGGCAAAGAGGGGCAAGAATTCAAAGGCATAAGCAGAATGGTTTCTCCATTTCAAAATGGTAGTAAAATATTTAGATCATTGCTCTAGGGCACCTTTGAGAAAAAGAACACCTTGACCAGAGCAGGTTCGTTGCATAATTCTTTAGTAATATGTCCAATTTTCAAGTAATGGAGAGGACCTAAAGAATAATTTTACTTTAACTGTGGCTATCTATTTCTCTTCTCGCCCTCTGGAGGTTGATCTGTTTCAGCATCACATGGACTCTTCTCTACACAGTTTCTAGAAAACCAGATTCTTACTCTTGAAACACCTTTGATAAAGGAATCATCAAGAATTTTATCTCCATACAATCAGGGCTAAAATGAACTCCCCTTTCTGTAGCCTTATTTAAGGCTCTTCAGTGCAGGTGGCTCATGGAGATTTCAATTCCTTTATTCAGAGGACAGCAGGTACCACTATAATCTTCTATTGCTTTACACTGAACCCTTCTGATTCCTCTATTTGCTTTTTGTTTTAATTGTTCTATTGTACTGGTGACAGCCTCCTCTTATTGGCCACTCTAGCCCATCTCCTTCAGGGAACCTTGACCATGTAAATACCTGTTTAAAGTTCTTCCATCTACTTCCTATTTCATATGGTAAAAACAGAGACCTCATCTAGTCAGTAATATTGAATTTGATGTTTAGCCTTTTCTTCAGTCCATGATTCAATAGAAGTTTTGTTTCTGAGAATTATTTTCATCTGGCTACAAAACGACATCCCAACAGCTATGGTTGTTCCCAAAGCTAATCCCAAAGCAAATAAGCTGCCTACAAGTGCCACTAATTCAAAGGGAATAATTGGAAGAGGGTCTCTCCGGGCTGCCTTCCTCAGTCTTTACCGTGTTCCACCCAAAGGAGAGCCAATTGTAAAGCCATGTAAACATAGTCATAACAAAAATGAAGGCAGCATGAATGCAACCCAGCGGTGCTAAAAGGAGATGCAGGGTGAACAAGGCATGACTTTGGTAACCAAACAGTTGTTGACCCAAGGACAGTGATGGTCCAATTTCATCACACATCTGTTACACCTTCTGTGGCGATGCAACTGTGGTGACTTGTATGCGTGGCAACACTTTATTATCTTGAGCATTTTCAAGTTTCCACCCCAAAGGGGCAAAGCCAGGACCAATAAACTAGCATGGAGGTCATTATAAAGAATTTTATAATTTATAATTTATCAACATGATAAAATGAAGTCATGCTTCCTCCCGTTGTGTGTCAAGACCAAAACCGTGACAGAGTCAATCCTGGCCATGATAGAACGTGCTGCTATGTCACCAAGGGCTATGATGGAAACTCAGTGACATAGTCTCTGTCATTCTTGGAGATTTTCAACCTCGATAACTGCTTAGAATGTACCTGGTTTGGTGAGAAAGAATGAATGCGTTCCTACTTTTAGAAAATCACACATCTCCTTGTTCTGTGCCATGTTTCCATGTGCCACAAATTCATGTGTGTTCCTGAATTGTCATGCCTTCAAGTCATGGGACATTAATGCAGCGTATGCCATTTTCACTGTTACACATGCAGAGTTCTGTATCTTAACCAGGAGAATCCAGTATCTTGGCTTGAAACCCAATCTCGGTCTGGTCCCTGGTGCCCACCCCTCGGCCATGTAATTCCAGGGCAACGTGGGCTCACCCAGAACAGGTCTTCTCCTCAGATAACTCTGTCATGGGTACCTCCGTCCAGGGCAAGCAGAAAGCAAATCCTGGTTGTGAGAGGCTAGAAGGCAGGCCAAGCTGCGAGCAGTCTGTCTTTCCACCAGTGCTCTCCATTTTGTCTTCATTACAAAATACAACATGATGACCAGAGAAAACTATGGGAAGAGTTAAACTACTTGCTAAAGAAATCCAAGTAATCTTGATAAACAAACTGGCTTCTTTGCGATGAACAGAGGTTTGTGTTCTGAACAGTAAAAACTGACAGAAAGATCTTAATATTTTACCTCCTGAGCAAGCTTCAGCACCTCTGTCCTGATTTTTAATGCCATATTTCTATTATTCTTCTGAACAAAAATGTTGCCTCCTCTTGTCTTCGAATGGCTGACCTATTTCTGCTTTAAAATGAACATTGTCAGTTTTTACTCTTCAAACAGACTTTTGAAATGTGTTCTCTTTTGAGTACAAGGCCCTCCCTCCCCTTGTAGATCACAAATTCATGAAGCAGCTGGGGGAATGTTGGGATGAGCCACTGTATAAATCATGGGGCAGAGAGAACCTGTAACACTGATGTGTTAAAACTGGTTATTTCTTCAGTCATGCAGATTTCAGTAAACAATAAAAGCACTATCTCAAAATTCTGTGTGTACTCTTTTTTCCATAATGTTAATTAAGACACTGAATCACTCACATCAGCAGAAGTTCTGCAACAGGCTGGATATTTTACATAAGAATTTCTCAAGAAAATAATTTCATGGGTTTCAATTGGGGGGAAGAAACGATTATTTCATGTATCACGGGTGATATGTTAAATTGAAATAGAAAGGAAAGAGTAAAAAAAACATATATACTTTATTCCTGCAAGAAGCACTTAGTAGGCTTACTTTTTAAAAGAAATTATATATCAAGCTGCAAGATGTTGACTTTTAAGAAAACTGGCAACTGGCACTTCCTCATGTTTATCTATTTTTTTTAATTTGAAGGAAACACTCCTCCTTTAACTTAATATTAAAATAAGTTAAAAAATAATTTTTGAACCTCAACCATGTGGGAAACAAAAAAATTCCAAGTGTCAAAAAAAGAGAAGATGTCATCATCTGTTTAATATTAATAAAAATTGACACAATGCACATTTATGATACGTCAGGCAGTTCTAAGACATGTATCAAATCACCTAATCCTCGGAAAGAGGAACCTTTTGCACTGCTGGTGGAAATGCAAACTGGTGCAGCCCCTCTGGAAAACAGTATGGAGGTTCCTCAAAAAATTAAAAAAAGAACTACCCTATGACCCAGCAATTGCACTACTAAGTATTTATCCGAAGGATACAGGAGTGCTGTTTTGAAGGGGAATGTGCACCCCAATGTTGATAGCAGTGCTATGGACAATCACCAAACTATGAAGAGCACCCAAATGTCCATCGAAGGATGAATGGATAAAGAAGATGTGTCATATATATATATATATATATATATATATATATTACTTGGTGATCAAAAAAATGAAATCTTGCCATTTGCAACAACGTGGATGGAACTAGAATATATAATGCTAAGTGAAATTAGTCAGGGAAAGACAAATATATAAGTTCACTCACATGTGGAATTTAAGATACAAAATGGATGAGCATAATGGAAGGGAAGCAAAAATAATATAAAAACGGAGCGGGACAAACCATCAGAGACTCTTAAATAAAGAAAAACTGAGGGTTGCTGGAAGGTTTTTAGCGGGGGGATAGGATAATTAGACAAGAGGCATTAAGAAGGACCCTTGTTGGGATGAGCACTGGGTGTTATATGTAAGGGATGAATCACTGGATTCTACTCCTGAAATCATTATTGCACTACATGCTAACTAACTTGGATGTAAATTTAAAACAATTAATGAAAAAAAAAAAAAAAAAGAGGCGCAGGCTGCTTCCTGTAGGCTCCTCACCAGGCAGCAGCATGCAGTAGTATCTCCTCCAGATCTAGGCTGGGGGACTGAGGTAGGCTCCCCTCCCCGCCTCAGGTAAGGCCTGTAAATCCAGCCTGGAACTGGAGGGACAGAAGGAGGAAATTAGGCTGGGAGTAGAAGTGAGGGAAGGAAATGCATGGTTTTCAGATCCTGTGTCCCCTCATGTGAGAAAAGGCAGCCTCTGGAAAGGAGGTGCTGTTCTGTTTTGGGTGACAGATGAAGGCCTTGGGGTTGGGGTGCCTGACTGGCCGACCCAAGAAAGGAAACGGGGAGAGAAAGTAAAGTTCACTCCTGCTCCATCGTTCTTTCTTCTGTCCTTGAGGAAACTTCTAGAAAGATATTGTATGTTTTCTGTGGATCAAAAATGTCTTCTTCACAGATTCCAGAGAGTCTACCATTATAGACTGAATTTACATTAGATCTGTTCCCTTCTGTATTAAAAATCATAGACAAATGTTTCTAAGGGGGAGGCACAGATATTTAGAAACTATAGTATAATTTAATTTCTATGTTGTTTTTTTTAACCATTTGAGGATGGAGCTGTACCCAAAGTGGTTGGGGGTGGTCAGTGCTGAGGAGGGCGAAACAAGTTTCTCTCCAGTCTTCCTTAACTTTAGGTTTTGTGGCTTTCCTGAAGGTTCTTCTAGGTACCCCAAACAGCAGTCAAACAAACAGAAATATTTTATTTCAAAGACTAATGTGCCCAGTGCAGAACTGGCTACTGGAAGATTAAAAAAAAAAAAATTGCCTAATCCTCACAACACATATCAAGTACTATAGTTATCCTCACTTATTTATGAAGCAACTGAAGCTCAGAGAGGCTAAGCAACTTATCCAAGTTTTCACAGCTATGGCAGGAAAAACATGGTTAATTACTATAAGAGTTTTCAGAAAAGAAAGTGTTAGAGAAGCTTAAGGAAAAAGGGTTCGGATAGGACATTTAAAGACTGATGTAATTTGGAGGGAAGTGAGAGAGAAATGAGAAGGTGCTGGAAAGATATGTACAAAACAGAGGAGGTGGTAAAGAGCTGTAAAGCCACTGAAGGCATGTGCAACTTTGCGGGTCCCCTCAGAGTCAACAAGTGCAACTTTTAGGAAAGTGATTTTGCCTGAAAAGTTGGGTCTGTAAGAATTCCGCCATATACGTTTTTTAAAGAGCAGTGCCAGTTAAAATGAAGGTAATTCCAAATCCTTTTAGTTAAGGAGTTAAAACAATTCCGTGCAGCCGTGTGGGATCCCAGAAAGATCAGAAGATGGATTTGTGTTGACTCCTCTGGAACCTCTAGATTCACTCTAGATGTGAGGAGCAGACAGACAGGAATCTCCACTCACCTCTTGGCTCTTCAAGGCCTTAACAGGACGAGAGAAAAGTACTCACCCGTCTGCACAAAAGTTGTTCGGCCAAGACCATGCTGACTCCCTCATTTGCCTGTGGAAATGGTGACGGGGCACGAAGAGGTGTGTTTTGCTCTTGCATCTGAAATTTGTACCATATCACTCGTCGTCAGAACGCTGAACAGATGTAACCTTGCAGAGACTTTTATGTGAACTTTGCTGTCGCTGGTTTTCAGAAATCTTTTGGGGTGTCAGAGCCTGGGCAGCAATCAACAAATGCTCTATAGTAAATTATTTCCTCACCATTCTGAGAAAGATAGTCCTTTCCCCTTCAAGCATTCAGAAATTCCCTTGTCTTCCTACCTCCCATGCTCCCTGGGAGACTGGAGAGGATGAGGGACCAGTCTGAAAAGCATTGTGATGTGACTGTTGGTCTAGACAGGGTCACAATGTGCCCCTCTGGGGACTGTGGCAACTGTGGGTGACTTGAGGGCGGGTATTACCACTCCTGATCATGAAAGATTTAAGTTTGTCCCAGCAAAGAACTTACAACATCACTTCAAAATATTGTTGCTTTTACCTCCTTCTCTGGATACAAACCTAAAGAGAAACACTCGACATCTATTGTGGATTTGTTTTAGATTATTAGAAGATTTTTCAAATGCATCTTATGTTAGGAGTTCAAGACAAATCAAAACCTTACACAGAAGATCTTATGGTGGCTTAACTGCAACATCTCCCTTCTCAAAAGGGGCTACATAGTATCTCCCTTCTCTGTCAACGTGGGCTGATGATGGACGTAATCCACCCTTAATGGTCCTGAGATATATTCTTCATAGAAAAATGATGAAGAGCATTATATGTAGGACAATAACAATCTAGAGATAAAAATCCAAAGAAGTAAGAAAAGTGATGTTGATTTCTTTTAAGCATTCTAGAAAAAAATCACATTTTCTAGCAGTGTTTAAAAAAAAAAATCTGCTATTATAAAGCAGAAAGGGAGCATAGGTTTTAGAGTCAGATTCCCTGAATTCTGTTCTTGGCTCTTAGGCAAGTGACATTACCTATCTGTGGCTCAGCCTCCCCATCTGTGAAATGGGGACATTGAGAGTACCTATTTCATAGTGTCGTCACATGGATTAGTGAAATAATACATGTGATATTCTTAAACCATGCCTGGCATGGAGTGCTCAACAAAGCTTAATTTACTACCCTATTTGTGGCTTTCAAATCGCTGTAGCAAGTTATCAGACTACCACATAGGATTTCCAGATTGGGTTCCCAAAGTCCCTAAAAACACTTTCAATCAGAAATTATGTGTTTCAAAGCAGTTTATCTTGCTTTGTTACAGAAGCATTGTTACAGAAAGCATAATTTTGAGTCGTGGTTTAGCCAGTGAAATCAACAGTTCATGTGACATGACATCAGATCAGACTGTTGTCAGAAGCATTTTAGAAGCTGAAGAATATTGGGGACGTTCAAGAAATCTGGATGTTTTGAATCTCCTAAATAAGGCCACAGTGGTTTTCATGTTGTGGTTAAAACGATCCTCCCCTTGGTCACATGAAGAAATTTATCTTATCTGAACTCAAGCCTCTTTCGACATTGCTTTTGGGAGCAATCAGTGCGATTAACTCAGAAGTTTCCCCGTCTCCACCTCACCCCCATATACATGTCCATTGTTTACTATAAGATGGTATTTCCTTTTCATAGAGGATTAACTTTAAAATTTCTTTTAAAAAACAGGATAGACTGCAAAATATTTTCTAATCATTTTAATGCAATGTTCTCATGCTGGACAGAATTCATAGTGCCTTTCTTTGAAATTCCATAATCACAGTGCATCACTTCTAATAGCCCTCTGCTGAATGTTCCTCAGAAACAAGGATGGATAACTGTAAATGCTACAACAGGCTTAGAGAAGCATTCAGAGGAGAGAATAGTCACAAGACCAGGGATGATTCAGGGAGGGAGAACACCTAAGGATATAAAGTTATTCTGCCAATGTCCAATTCACAGGGAGGAAAAAGCCAGTTATTGTCAGAATTGTGAAGGATCTGAGACTTGATCCCTTGTAAGCTCAAAGAAATTAGCCTGCCATGGTTTCTTGGAGGGCGGTAGAAGACAGGAAACCCCTGGATCAGATAAAAGTTTATTACTCAGCAAAAGCAGCAGCCAGAGTATTCACATTTTTGTGTCAGTTCCTGGAGTTCCTAACATAGTAATGACAGGTTGTGTTATAGGAGAGGAACCATGAGCTTAGGGAATGTGAACGTTTTCTAATGAGTGTAAGCATGCCTGCCTCTTGCTCTGAAGAGAAAGTGTCTTTATTATACTGGACAATAGGTATGCTTGCCTTTTGCTCCAGAGGGTGACATTTCCTCTATCTTCAAAGGCTGTTCACTCTACAAGTACCCTTGAATTTGAGTCTGGAAGAAAAAGCAGTCAGTGCCTTGCTTATAAGATGTGCAGAATTACTAGAGACCCATAGAGAATTGTCTTGCAACAGTTCTTAATAAATAAATAATTTTATGCCAGCACTTTGAGTACTCAGAATGTATGTTTGTCTTACACCAGTTTCACATTTCTGAAAGGTTGCCAAAGAACCCAGAAGCTAATAGGAATATGTAAAGGTAGAGCATCTGACTCAATTTTGGCTCAGGTCATGATCCCAGGGTCGTGGGATTGAACCCCCACATAGAGATCCAAGTTGAGCGTCAAGCCAGCTTAAGATTCTCTCTCTCTCTCTGTCCTCATCTTCCTCCTTTGCCCCTCTCCCCTGATCACACTTTCTGAAAGAAAGAAGAAAGAAAGAAAGAAGAAAGAAAGAAAGAAAGAAAGAAAGAAAGAAAGAAAGAAAGAAAGAAAAAAAGGCAAGGAAATATTCCTCAGTGTAAAGGAATAAGGCTACACTATTACCAGTGAGAATGGGTGCTCTTTGTTCTATTAAAGATGACAGATACTCTATTCCAGCTGATGTTTGCAAGGGAAATAGCTACAGAAAATGTCTACCAAGAGGGTTTATCTTGGTAGGCATTAATTAAGTGAATTAATAGGGCTGATGATTTCCTGCTCTTTCCAAAGAAAAAAGGCCATATGAAGGCTCTGCAGTCTTTAACTCTAAAATAGCAATTCAAATATTCTGTTATGAGAGATTACAGTCTTCCTGGAATGTTGGTAGTTGTGACAAAGGAAAAGAGTTCCACTGTCAAATAAAATTAGAGAAATGCTAGGCTCAGCAAAGTTAAGCAAGTCTTTTTAACTTGGGACTTCTCAGATTTCTAAACATGTTACCATGTGTTGTGAATCTCCAAAAGAGATATAGTATTCTTCAAGGGATTTGATCACAGACCCCTATTTCTCAGGATACTCCAAGGGGAGAGTTCCAAGGAAAGCTGCTTGCAAATGCCTCTGTGGAGGAATGACCCTAGCTCACTGGCCATGGATGCTGAAAGACAAAGGTGCTTTGGAAAGATGTTCCCTGATGGGTCAGACATGCTCTAGGCAGATTTCCTATGGATAGCAGCAATGGGTACCTTCCTGCTTCTTTTATTAGATGTTGGCGATTATATTCATCACTGACTAAAATCTAGGGAGGATAAATATGTATCGTCTTAAGATCAATGTGAAAAGTTTTAGCACTGAGTAAGTCCTAAGAAATCATCTATTCCAATCCCTTCTTGCAGATGAGACACACGATGCAAAGATATTAAGAGACTTGTCCCAAATCACAAAGTTAGTGGCAGAACCACACCTAGAATCCAGGTGTCATTAATCCTAGTTTATGCTCTTTTCACTAATAGCAATAAAATTGACCATTAATGACTGCTATCATTGATACTGAGAAGGATACCAGGCTTTCTTGGTGTTTTGTTTTGTTTTGTTAAACAACAAATAAACAACATGAGTAAAATCAGAGAATTAATAAATGAATTCAAGAAAATGCATCATGCATCAATATGGGTGGTGGCTTTAAGAAGAGATCATCTGGGCGTGGTTATAGCATTTTCTGAGTATACAAAGCATCTTCCATGACAGTTTTCCAAAGAGAGTCATGTTCATGTCAGTAACAAGAGAATCTTCAATTTCACCTCCCTGGTAGGGTTTCTTGAGCCATCAGATATCCATGCCTCAGAGAGACAGCAGCTTCAGCTTCGTAGTCAAAGGGAAGAAGCAATTCCTTAGGCTTGAAATTAAGAGCTTTGTCAAGGCTGATGTCACCGAAATTGGAAACAAATCAATGTTTAAACTGTGATCTGAAACGTTTTACGGTACATTCCATATGCATAATAAGATACAATGTTAACAAACTGGAAATTTTGAGTCCTGGGAAAATTGAGTTACCTTCCTTAGGAGGTATATCTTAATGTTTTGTTTTGTTTTAATAAATAAGGAAGTTCTAAGCCCCTTAAGAATGTTTCATTATCTTTAGAATAATTCACTTCATAGCTACAGCTAGTCATTTCCAGATTTAATTAATGAATTAACACATATAAAGTTCTTAGAGCAGTGGCTGTACATGCTTAATAGTGACAAGAAAATATTACTTAGTAATATTATTATAACAGTGATATTTAGGTACAAAAAATAAAAGCCACTCTTGAGAATGTCAAACTCATTTTTTGCTTTAAGCTATATATGTAGCATGTGAAAGTTACTTATCATTGGCCCATATGAACAATAATTCTTTTTTTTTAATTTTTTGACATTTATTTATCTCTGAGAGACAGAGAGAGACAGAGCATGAGTGGGGGAGGGGCAGAGAGAGAGGGAGACACAGAATCCAAAGCAGGCTCCAGGCTCTGAGCTGTCAGCACAGAGCCCGACGCAGGACTCAAACTCACGAACCGTAAGACCATGACCTGAGCCAAAGTCGGACACTCAACCAACTGAGCTACCCGGCACCCCGAACAATAATTCTAAGAATGAGTTTCTCTGGTATATTTCATATTGTGTAAACTCAGAGCTACAGACACTTTATGATCTTTCATTAAGAAGTTTGCTTTCAGTCATAAAATGCTTTTCAATTAAAGAGGAAGCTATAAAATCGCCTCATGAAGACACATTTGGGATGTGAGCATGTTATTGGGAAAAGCACAAACTAATGCAATTGTAAAAACTTCTGAAAAAGGACCTTACTGAATATACTTGATGGATTCAACTTAAAAATAAATATTCATTTTCCATATGACTGAGTAGTGCTTAAGCAAGAGAACTCTGAAATTAGACTTGCCTGGGTCTAAATCCTAATTCTTCCACTCAATGGTCATATGACCTTTGATTAGTTACTTGTTTAAAATGTGCCTCAGTTGTCTTCTCTTCACAGGAGAAAATAATACTGCCTGGATAGCAAGGGTAAAAAAAATCAGACAATGAATAGAAAGCTAGTACTTAGCACACCATATGTACCTAGTAAGTGCTTATTTATTATTACCATTTCCAAAGTATATCACAGATTAGTGGGGCTAACCAGTTCAACCTTATGCGTCTGTGTGTGTTGGGGAGGGCTGCAGGGGGGTAAATAAACAAGACTGATTTGATAAAAATTCTGCCCAAAGTTGTGTAGTATCCTATTTTTAGGTCCTCAGCACCACCACACTCTCCTCTGGCACAATTTCAACTGCCATTTTAGGGTTAAGACCACATTTGACCACATTACCTCTTGGGCAACTTCCTGCTCACACGACATTTCCTAGGGGAGGTTTTATTCTCCTGTCTTAGCATTTTTAATGGCATAGAGACAAGTATTTCAAAACTGTTGCTAAAGGTGATTTTATCTGGCAGCTATTAATTCAGAAAGTGCTAATGGTTGCAACAGTGTTAAGAGCTGAAACTTAAAACAAAGTATTCTGTTAGCTCAGGACCTTCCCACAAAAGCTCAGAAAGGATCTGGGGAGCAGATGTGTATAGGGTGGGTAGAGAATGCTGGGTAAAACGCTGCTGGTGGTTTTGGTTTAGAATTTAGATTTTACTTTCACTATTACTAGGCAGGATCAACTAACATCAAATATAAAATAAAGCAAGCATAGCAGGTTGGTTTTCAAGAACAAACCCAGCACTGAAAAATCAAGGTTTAAGCAGATACATATGTATAATACATAATTTCAATATAAACTCTATGTGCTAAAGGATTCACATTAAAAAAGAATTTTTTTAATGTGTATTTATTTTTGAGAGAGAGAAACAGAGTGGGGGGGGGGAGGGGCAGAGAGAGAGGGAGACAACAGAAACCGAAGCAGGCTCCAGGCTCTGAGCTGTCAGCACAGAGCCCAGCGTGGGCCTTGAATTCACGGACCGTGAGATCATAACCTGAGCCCAAGTCAGACGCTTATCCGAATGAGCCACCCAGGAGTCCCAAGGATTCACATTTTAGAAGCTGAAGTTTTGGGTTTTTTTTTAAATAAAACAAAAATTTTAATGTTTATTTTTGAGAGAGACAGAGCACAAGGTGGGGAGGGGCAGAGAGAGAGAGAAGGAGACACAGAATCCGAAGCAGGCTCCAGACCCTGAGCTCTCAGCACAGAGCCAGATGCAGGGCTCGAACCCACGAACTGCGAGATCATGACCTGAGCCAAAGTCGGATGCCTTACCGACTGAGCCACCCAGGCACCCCTAGAGCCTGAAGTTTAATACAAATCACTGTATACTGAAAGTCAGAACCAGTACAAAAAATGGAAACTTTAGAAAACACATTCAACATTTAATGGGAAGCTCTGTGCTAGGTGTTGACATAGGGATGAATAAAGACAAGGTGGTGAAACAAAGCTGTAAAGAGATAAACGGTAGCACACCATGGTAAGTGCTGTGCGAGCGCAGGGAAGGGAGCATTACCCTTGCCCAGAGCCTGCAGAGGTTTCACAGAGAAAATGACTTTTGAAATAAGCTTTCAAGGAGTGCGACAGCCCAGCCTGCATTTTCTTGTAGCTAACAACAAAACAATATAAACCACTTCCATACAACCCACTAGAGGGGTTGCAGATGTTCTGTCACTAGAACCTTAAGAGAAGTAGGTATTGCTGCTCTAATAGATGGATGGAGAAACTGGGTTCAAAGATTAAGAAGCTCAGGATCAGAGATGGTAAAGAGTAGACCCAGGACGTGAAGCCAGGTCTGTATCATTCTAACTCCCTTACCATGGTTCTGCCCAGAAAGATCTACTTCAGCTCCCTATTGCCAACCAGTACAGGATCAAGTTGTAACTATCTGGAATCCAAGTGTGGGAACTCACCCTGAAAGCCCAGTGAGAATGTCAAATTTTGGTCTATAAAGAATCGGATAGGGGCGCCTGGGTGGCACAGTCGGTTAAGCGTCCGACTTCAGCCAGGTCACGATCTCACAGTCCGTGAGTTCGAGCCCCGCGTCGGGCTCTGGGCTGATGGCTCAGAGCCTGGAGCCTGTTTCCGATTCTGTGTCTCCCTCTCTCTCTGCCCCTCCCCCATTCATGCTCTGTCTCTCTCTGTCCCAAAAAAATAAATAAAAACGTTGAGAAAAAAAAAAAAAGAATCAGGTAAATGAAAGGTCAAGGTGGTGGCTCTGTATATATGGTTCACCCGGGCCGCAGTGCCCTCTCTTTTCTCTGAGATTCAATCACATTTAGTTCAAAATGGTTTATTCGGATTCGTGTGCTGCCAGATTCCCTCTCTCGAGCTCTGTCAACACCTTGAAGTCAGGGAATGAGCCTTATACAGTAGTCTCCCCTTAAGGGAGGTTTTGCTTTCTATGGTTTCAGATACCCATACTGTGGTCCAGAAGGATATGACCCTCCTGACAATTTGTCAGAAGTTAATAGCAGCCTAACATTACGTCCATGATGCCTACATCACTCACCTCACTTCATCTCATCACGCAGGTATTTTATTAACTCACATCATCACAAGACGAAGAAGGGGGAGTTCAATACAATGTGATATTTTGAGAGAGAGAGAGACCATATTTATATAACTTTATTACAGTATATTGTTGTAAGTGTTCTATTTTATTAATTTTTGTTGATTTCTTACCGTGCCTAATTTATAAATAAAACTTTATTATAGGTATGTATGTTTAGGAAAAAAACATACTATATAGAGGGTTTGGTACTATCTGCAGTTTCAGCCACCCACTGGGTGTATGGGAGCATATTCCCCACAGATCATGGGGTCTACTGTACTTCTTTGAGACCCTTAAGGTTCAGCACTCACAAGAGTTGGCTGATTATGGATTCACCTGGTGTTTTTCCTAGGGCTTGGTGAGTGTGGATGTTGATTTGAGTTAGGCTGACTGAGGCAAGTGACCAGACTTAGAGTTTGTGTTCTAAAATAAGAAAAGGTGACCTAAGCAGGATAACATAGCAGTTTGCAGACTAGTGCCTCTCAGACTTCAGAGTGCATGTGAATCACATCACTGCATGTAGACCTACCCAATGCACCCTATTAAAAAGCAGGTAGCAGACAAAAGTATTGTAGTTAAGCATCCGGGGGAGGCAGGAGACTCAACTTGCAGGGTTCATGCCCCATTTCCAAATCTTGTTGCTCTTCCTCATCCTTCTGATTTCAGGTCTATGAAGAGTACAGTAAGCACATATTTATTGTAAGCTACCATTGGTAGCAGCTACCGTTCATTGCGTATTTATAAAGTGCTTGGCACTGTTCTTGCTGCTTTAAGCATGTTATCTAATTCGCACAGCACCCATACCCATATTGCCGATGATGGAAAAATATAAAATTAGCAATAACTCCCACAGGAAGAGTAGGGATTTATTCCTGGTGCACCCCAGTCCAAAGTCTAGGGTGGAGTAGTTAGTTCCTTGCCACTGGGTAATGAGGGAGCGTTTCGGAGATGCCTAAGCTTGAGGTCAGGGTGACAATGGTACAGGAGGACAGAGATGCTCAGAAAGCACTTGCAGAATGAAGCCCTGGACGGGAGGTTTGTGCCCTTAGAGTACTCGCCTCATTGAGTATTTAAATCCAGGTAAGCTATTTAAGAGGCGGAACTACCTCAGATAATATCTGGTAGCTTGCAAGGTGCTCACAATTTTAGCAAATTGCCACAGTCAACTCTGCCTTTTCCAGAGGAACTTTTCAGGAATTTTTCCACCTGCTATCTAGGAGAAAGGCCCCACCCTTTCTCCTAGACTTTTGTGTTGATTTAGGTGAATTAAGGCTGTTGTTAGAGTCATCTACAGCCTACAAGGGCTTAAGGTTGACTTCCACAACAGTACAAGAGTTGGAAAAAGTGTGATAGTTCTCCAAGCAAGTAGGGGGAAAATAGTTAAAAGCTAGGAGAACAGCTTCTGGACAAATTTTCTTTTCATTTTGACTTGGAAATAGAAATGGGGTAAAAGGAAGTACCTGCCCTCTTAAGGCTTCCTGTGTAAGAACAAATCAACTACTGAAAGACAATTAGAAACATCAGCCTTTTCCTGACTGCCAGGACAGAGCAATGGGTTAATTTTAGGTACTCTTAGAATAACTGATATTACTAAGGCATCCCTGGAGACTTTATATAACTTAGTAATCTTGTCTGTACATTTTTCACTGGGCAGAAGATTTTCCATACAGATAGTTGCCAACTTCTAAGAAGACAGAGTTTGCTTTTCAATCCTGAAATTGGGTGGGAGGAGAACGAGAAGAAAAATATACTTCAGATCAATCAGTAAGGGAGAACCCCTCCCCCATACTCTTTAAACAACAGGTGGTTTTGACGAGTACCGTCAACTCTTCTATACACAGCTCACAATTGTAGGCGGAGCGCTCAATTTCAGCGTCCCTAGAACCTACTGCTGAGAGACAGGGGAGCCCAGCTGTCAGTGTCCAGGAACATGGGGGTTCCTGCTGGAGAGGAGCCGGGTGTCCTGGGGCTCGTGGGCTTCATGGTGCACGGATACGGGCTTTAATCTTTCTCCTCCGTCTCCCTCGGTGCGCCCCTTCCCATTCTTGTGTTCTTATGGGGTCCTTCTGTTGTCACGAGGGGCGGGAGACGAGGAGGAGGGATCATCTCTACCCAGACCCTAGTCTAGCAGGGGAGTTGCCAGAAGGGCTATTTTTAGTGGTAGCTGCTCCCCTCTAACACCCAGGGGAGGAGCTGCGGCAGTGGAGTGGCCACAGAGCGCAGAAGAGCCTCGGTTTCCCGCGCCCAGTTAGCGATGGGGGAGGTATTAGACGCAGCCCGCTCCCCGGGCAGAGGCCGCCAGGTGGCCGCCTCGAAGGCCGGAGCGGCCCCGCGGGAGAGCGCGGGAGGGTTCGTTTCCCACTTGGAGAAGAAAGCCTCCGGCGGCCGGCGGCAGCCTCGCCGACCAGTCCCGGCGTGGGGTGGTCTCCGCAGGGGAGGAAGTTCCCGGGCACGGCGGCCTGCGTCACAGCGGGGCTGGGACCGCGGGGCGGGCGGCGGCGGCGACCCCGGGGCCGGGCGCTGGGCGGCGCTGGCTGCCGCTGGCCCGGCTGCGCGCGGGGCGGCGCTGGAGGCGGCTCCGTCCGCGGCCGGGGAGGCGGAGGGGAGGAGGGCTGCGGGGCTGGGGCGGTAGCTGCGTCCCGGCTCGGAGCCCGCGAACAGGACGAGGAGGAAGACGCCGCCGTGGCCGCGGCCGCAGTGCTCCGGGCGCCACTCGCCCCGAGCAGCGGCCCCGCCGACGACCCCGCTGCCGCTGGCCGCCGCTGAGTCCGACCGGGAGACCGCTCGCAGCTCCCCAGCGCCCTCCCCGCCGGCACCCTCGCGCCCAGAGGTAAGGGCGGGGACCGCGGAGGGATGGAGAGGGGCGGCCCGCCGAGGACCGCGGGGCTCGGTCCGCTAGGTGCGCGGGAGCCACCGCTCGCCCCGCCTCGCTCGCGTCCCTGACTGCTCCCGCTCTCGGGCGCGCAGAATATGTGGTCGCCAGCCCACTGTGTGGTCCTTGGAGCCACCCGCTGCCAGGGCTCGGGGACCCGCCAGCCCCTACCCCACCCATCCCACGCCAGCCCCAGCGGCGGGGCCGGGGTCCCCAGCCTGGCGCCGAGCACAGAGCGGCCGCCGCAGGTCCTGCGGACTTGGTGGGGGGTGGGGGCACCGGGGGTGGAGGACGAGGAGGAAAGGCGGCCACCACCGGGGCGGTCGTCCTTCTTCCCTACCTGAAAACCTCCGGAGACCCCACAGCCTGGCCCTTCTGGTCTGCTCTCCCCAAGCCCCTGAAGTTAGCACTTTCAGGGAGAGAGCAGTCTGATGGTGTCCAACGCGAACGAGAGCGCGGCGCCTGCCCCTTTGCGGGACCGGAGGGGAGAGAGGGTTTAGCCGGATCCGGAGGGCCAGGTGTCTAGGCCGGCGGTTGAGACCCAAGCCAGGGTCGCCGGTCCTTCCCCTCCCAGCAGCGAGGTGGTTAGGGATGGAGTTAGCAACACCGGAACCTTAGGATGTGCTCTGTGGACTCCAATTCCTTTCTTTGCTGCTCAGACGGTTCTTTCCTCCCCCACCTTACGCCTGCCGGTGTGCATCAGATTATAGTTCCTTCAAAAGCTCACACCTTACCTAGCTCTGAATAACCACAGACACCCAGCCCACGTCCCAGGACGGATATTTCAAAGTGTGAAGACCAAACTTCGCTTGGTTTCAGATTCTTTTTAAGCATTTGAAACTCTCGGCAAACCAGTTAGGAAAACACCTGCAAGTCCCCATCCTCCTTAAAGTAAAAAAAAAAAAAAAAAAAAAAAAAAAAAAAAAAAAAAGAATCTTTGTGGGAGTGCAAATGCTGGACAAGGGGAGGCTTGAGTGACCTTATTTGTCGCAGCTCTATGGAGGAGGAATTAGTCACATACCTCTTACAGTGTAAGAAATGGAGCCTCAACCAATGGGCACATTTCCAGACAGGTATGGAGTGGTGTCCTAAGGCATCCATGAGGCTACTTCATGGACAAGTCAGGAAAATGGCATCTAGATGGGACAGGAGGCAAAGTGATGGTAACCCTCTTGTTTGGCACAACACTGCAAAATCACCCTTATGTGTGCATACATTTTTTTCTTCATTTTTAAATTATTTTTCTAAACCCAAAATGTAAGTTGAACTTCCCCAAATTTGCTCAGATCGATAAACCATGTGCTGGGCGTGTGGACACAGATGTATACAACTCTAATCTAGTATTTGCATTTCTCCTGACTTGCTCAAATAGTGAAGACCAAGAGTGTAACCCCGATTTACTTTGGAGTGATTCATTTAAATCCTGTCTTGAGGTCAGTTTGTTTTTGAGTGGTGGGACCAGCTTTGCAAGAATGGATATTTTTTGGTGGTTCGCATGATGGATTGACCACAGATCAGTCCTACCGATTTAACAATGGTATCAGAGATAGCAAGCACGTTTAACGATTTCTTAGTAACAAAATTATCAAAGTCTTTGTTAACAGTACTGTTAACAGTACTATTCTCTTATTTCCCAGATTGACTAAGTACTTTGTTTAATGGCATGTTTTAGAAGGGAATGCTTTTGGGGGGGGGGGCTTATTAGAGAGTGTAAGGGAAAAGACTGAATGGTTTTCCACTTATGTGAAGTTTCTCTTTTTAAAAAAATACCAAGTTAGCAATTTTTAAAAATTCCTGAGGTGCCCAATTTTTACCGAGTTGTTTTTATGATTTTCCAATAGTCTGTAGCATTTTTAAGTTACAGTCACCAATAACATTATAATATAGCCCAAGTTTAGAAGCAAATAGGATGGAAAGTTATACATATTTTTCCACACATTGTGTTAATGATTTAATATGGTACATTGCTATAGTGTAGCTGCTCTAGGTACCTAACATACACTATACTCAGATTCTTACAACAAATGTTTAGGGAGATGGTGACTGTCTACATTTTACAGAAGACGGTTTGTGACTTGCCCAAGACCAGAGAGCTAACTTAATGCCTGAATGAGGCCAACTCTCCTTAGCCTTAATGATGTACTTTTCTATTATCCAAAGCGGCCTTTCTTCTTTCTACATAAATTTACTGTTAATTTGCCGTAATGACTATATGAGGAAACTGAGATTGAAGAAGTAAAATCACCTGTCCATGGTTTTCCATGTAACTAGTATAGAGTAGACTTCAAATTTGGAATCCAGGGCCTTCTGTTTCTCAAACCTGTGTTCTTGCCGTTGATCTCTATTGCATGACTGATTAAGAACTTAAGGAAACATTTTACTCTTTTTCATCAGCTGTTCTCATCCACTTGACAATGATGTTCTCAGATAGGCTGCAATACACTCTCAAGTTTTTATATTCCATCCCTGAAGTGCAGGCTGTATCTCCAGCCCTAGATCACTATATGAAATGCACCCATAACCAATGAGGGTGACATTACTATGGAAGTATCCTTGAATCCACTTAATTTTTCTTAAAATATAAATCAGTCTAGATTGGCATGGGGGAAAGAGCATGGCCTCAAGATGGGAAAAGCTGGCCAAAAATTTGGCTCTACTATCAAGGAGGAGTGTAAATTAATTCATGCCGTGGAACTTTTCTGAGCCCCAGTTTCCTTATGTATAATGAGGTTAATAAAACCTGCTTAGTTGGGTTATTTTGTGGACTACGTGTAACAATCCATATACAGGACAGCTCCTGTCACCTGGTAGGTGTTCAGTAAGTGGTAAGGATTAACACCCCTGTATCCTAGCACTGATTGAAATTTCTGCTGTATTTAACTCCGTGTATATTTTACATGCACCTAGTGATTAGTCATTGCTATCAGTGATTCATTCTTCAACTATACAAACATCTAATCAAGTGTTTAGCATCTTTAACTTTTGAATCACATCCTTTTTTTGTAGTCCTGACTTAAAAACATTTGCTCACCTAATGCAGTTTTTTCTTTGCTCCATTCTGCATATTTTTTTTTAGAACTTCACTAGCCATATTTCAGTGAGTTGGAATTTGTAATTTTTGGCAAACACACTTTCCTGTTTTCTGCCTCTCCTGATTTCTCAGCCTTGCTTATCACTCAAGGCACCATGACAATCCCAGTATCTTCCTACCACATACCTCACCCTTGACCAGATCTCTACTAGCTGTATCTTCTTCAAGGCCCAGCCTAAATGCTGCCTCCTTCCTGAGCCCATATACCTCCCATTGCAAATCCTTTCTCAGTTGAGGGCACCTGGGTGATTCAGTCGGTTAAGCGTCCGACTCTTGATTTCAGCTCAAGTCATGATCTCACGGGAGAGTGGGGCTCTGAAGTCATTCTTGGCTTTCTCGTGTTCTGTTCCTTGCTCCAGTTCCCTGGGGATCATAGACTGGGCTTCTGGTGTTCAGTCTCAGAAGCCACGAGCATTAGGGGAGCTTGGCTTCTTTGTATATTGACTTCTTTTTTTTTTAATTTTTTTTTTCAACGTTTATTTATTTTTGGGACAGAGAGAGACAGAGCATGAACGGGGGAGGGGCAGAGAGAGAGGGAGACACAGAATCGGAAACAGGCTCCAGGCTCCGAGCCATCAGCCCAGAGCCCGACGCGGGGCTCGAACTCACGGACCGCGAGATCGTGACCTGGCTGAAGTCGGACGCTTAACCGACTGCGCCACCCAGGCGCCCCTGTATATTGACTTCTTTCAGCATCTGGAGCTCATCGGCTCTGTACGCTCCCTTCCCTTCAAACGACTCATCCTCATCACCTGTAGCTTTTGCTTTGACTATAGTGTTCTTTTTCCTTTCCTTCACCCTCAAACCTCCAGTAATATATTTATTTTTCAGCATCTTTTCTCTTGATTTTTGGAGCTGCACTGAAGCCTCCCTCAGGGCAGAAGCCTTATCTGTCTTGTGCACGTCTGTATCCACAGCACCTGCACAGTGCCTGAGACATAGCTGCTCAAGATATAGTCACGGGATAAGTATATGGTATATGTGACAGGAACATTTCTAACCTACTAGCTGGGGATGTATCTTTTCCCCTTTCTATTGCTTTAAATTCTGATTATGAAATTTGATAGTGTAACTAGAAGTTATCCTTCTTAGGGTCATGAAATATGTATATGGAAATACTTCTATGTGTGATTGGAAATTAGGAGCAAAATATGAAGTCAGGACTCCAAAATAAATCCTGGACAAATGTCACTAAATAAGCTAAATATATGAAAGGTCATGAGTCCTATGAGTTCATTCTGTGTATTTGAAGACCTTGTCGCATCAATACAAATTAAGTAGTCTTTCTTAAATATTGTTGAGGCTTAGACAATTGAAGCCACTTTAAATATGGTTTTTTTTTTCTTTTTTGAAATGGGAAAAATATAATCCAACTTCTGGAAAAAAATATTAGAGGATTAATCTAATAACACCTTGATTTTTTCAAAATAACTGTGAGAATAGCTTCATTAGGAAAACACCATCAGGCTAATTTGTATTATTTCCCTTGACCTTAGGTCCAGGATAATATTATTATCAGCAAAGTTAGGAAATACTGTCCAGCATACACAACTTTGTAGTTAATGCAAAGCTATGTGGATCTGTGTAATCAGAGAGTGGTTAAAGTTGAGGAGCTAGCCGGAGGTATGTCTGGGCTTTGGATCTGAGTTGAGGGCTTAGGCATTTTATCTACGAATCTGGATGGCATAACAGAAAACATGTATCTGATATTTCTTTAAATGGCTCCATGGTGAATAGAGTAGCTTGGTGTTGAAGCAAGGATTGGAAATGAGCTTGGCAAAATTAAAATAAAATAAAAGGAAATAGTCAAAAATAAGCAATAAAATTTACTTAAGGAAAGCATATGATTATATCTTGAAGGACAATAAACAAGCCTACCATACGAATATGCCAGAGTTTTGTTTGGGTATGTTCATTTCTGTATCACCAGTATTTAGAATAGTGTATTTGTTAACGTTTTATTTTAGTCTGACATATAAGAAAAAAGGTTTCTGATATGTCAGCTTGAAAATTCATTCTTACTAAGGCCATTTTATAAAAGTAATGGATGGTCAGATACAATTGTGAGACCAAATACAAAATGTGCGTTAAAGGTTACTAGACTCTTGACTTACAGTCAGCAATTAACTGGGTCACTGGGTAGCTGGTTTCCAAGCATAAGTCTTATCCCCACTCCACATTATACAGGAGGCTAGCAAATGTAATAATGATGAAAAAATTAAAGACATAAAAGATTAGAAAGGATGTAGCAAAAATATCTCTCCCTATAAACTTTGTGATTAGAAATTAGGATTCCAGAGGCACCTGGGTGGCTCAGTCGGTTGTGTCTGACTCTTGACTTCAGCTCAGGTCATGATCTCATGGTTCATGAGTTCAAGCCCAGCATCAGGCTCCGCATGACAGTGCAGAGCCTGCTTGGGATTCTCTCTGTCTCCCTCTCCCCCACCCCTGCTCATGCTCTCTTTCTCTCAAAAAAAGAAAGAAAGAAGAGAAGATTCCATAATCTAAGGAATCTACAAAGCAGCAACTAACAATAAGTGCCCCACTAATCTCTAACTGAATTGCAGGTATTCAAAATTTACCAAAAATCTTAGAAGTAAATATGTTGTCAGTCACTATTTCAGTCGGCCCTTGTATGTAAACATGTAGATGATTTTACTTGTCCTGAGAGTGTACCTAACATTATAGTCACATTAATAACATTTTACCTATCAGGACGCCTGGGTGGTTTAGTCGGTTGAGCTTCCGACTCTTGATTTGTGCTCAGGTCATGATCCTAGAGTTCTGGGATCAAGTCCTGTGTTGAGCTTCATGCTGAGCATGGAGCCTGCTTGAGATTCTTTCTCTCTCCCTCTCCCTGACTCATGCTCTCTCTGTCTCTAAAATAATTTTTTTTTAAATAACATCTAACCTATTGACTTTTTTTTCTGCTTGATAGCTTTCCCCATAATGTGATTGCAATAAACAGAGCAGCCTACTGTTGACCTAATTAAGGAATTAGGGAGCAAATCAATTAAAGCTAATGATTGCTAGCATCTCTATTACTTATGAATGCCATAATCTGGCTTGTAGGAGAGGGAGCAAACCTTTGATGCCACCTGGATACTGTCTAGTGTGTGTCAAATATGTCCTGAGTGTAAAAAATCTTTTCTTCATTGCTTCAAATTTGGAACATAAAAGAACAATTATAAAATGTCATATAAGAATACAGATGCTCAGTGACAAGAGAAGCCATATTGTTGGTAGTCGTATTTACTAACAACTAAATCGGAAAGTTATACAACATGTCAGAATTTTAATATCTCTAGAGGCCAGGAATCTCTTATTACTCCGCTTGTTTGCTTTCAGTTATTTATAACTTAGGAATACCAAAAAGCAGTACAAAAGCAAAAAACTAATTGCCCCTTTTGAAATAATACATGGGGCTGGGTGAAGAAAAAAATAACTTGCTATCTGGGTAGGATATATAAGCAAATGATTTTACAGCCTCATACTGAGAAAAGGTCATCTCAGAAATAATTTTTCTTTTGGGGCACCTGGGTGGCTCAGTCAGTTAAGCTCTTGATTTTGGCTCAAGTCATGATCTCATGATTGAGCATGGAGCTTGCTTGCAATTCTTTCTCTCTCACTCTGTCTCCCCTCCCCCCATACATAAGTAAACTTTAAATAATAATAATAATTATTTTTCTTTCTCAGTTATCAGTTATCTATTAAGCTCTTTCAAAAAATAATTGTATCTCAGTATATGTTATTTATCATATAAATTGCATAAGCTAAGCACTGGGGATGACAGTATTTAAAATGGGAAACTTTACTTTTTGAGATAAAATTAACTTTATAAAGCGTGTTATAAAACAGTGTTTATAATCATTATTTGAATGTTATGAAGAATAAATTATGTTTGTATATATGATATGTAAATTTAAATTATCACATGATAGTACTTTGTCAAAGATTATTCATTATCTAATTGTTTTTAATGTTTGTTTATTTTGAGAGAGAGCACATGTATGCACATGTGTGTGCACAGGGAAGGGGCAGAGAGAGACAATCCCAGGTAGGCTTCATGCTCGATCTCATGCAGCTCAGAGCCTGCAGCCTGCTTCAGATTCTGTGTCTCCCTCTCTATGCCCCTCCCCTACTCGCACTCTGCCTCTCTCGCTCAAAAATAAACAAACATTAAAAAAATTAAAAAAATATATATATATATCAAAGAAATACAACATCCATTGTTTCACATTATCGTAGCATTGCCTAAAATTTACAACCATCATTAGAGAAATAGTTATAATGGTTGTATGAATGCTTATACCATTGAATGGTTATAATTCAATTTTGAACATATCTACAAGCACTTAAACTTTTAGTGTAAATAATGATCTGATCTGTGAGATAAATACAAGGAATTTAGTAACTTCCAATTAAATATACATCTTATCAGAGAATGTATCAATCATGCATAAGCTAAAATACATTTTAACAACTTTATTGAGATATGTTGTATACTATAATACTTGTTTAAAGTATACAATTCAGTGGTTTTTAGTACAGTTACAGAATTCTTCAGTATAATCTAATTTTACAACAGTTTCATCACTCCGAAAAGAAACCTGTACCCATTGGCTATCACTCCCCACTGTACCCTCCCACTTCTCTTCCTCCTGAGCTGTCAAAAGACACCAATCTGTTTTCTATATCTATAGATTTGCCTACTGTGCACACATTTCATGTAAATGGTATCCTACAATATGTGATCTTTTCTGAGTGTCTTCTTTCATTTAGCATACATTTGAGGTTTATCCATGTTGTAATATCTATCAGTAGTCCTTGCCTTTGTACTGCCAAACAATATTGTATAGATATGCCATATTTTCTTTATCCATTTATCAGTTGCTAGACATTTAGGTTGTTCTGAGAAATACTCCTATGAATGTTCATATACAAGTTTCTCTGTGGACATAGGTTTTCATTTCTCTGTTGGATAGATGCATGTGGAAATAGAATTGCTGGGTTGTATGCAACTGTGTGTTTAAAATTTTGATGTAAATGAGTTTGATGTAAATGAGTATAATTTTTGCATCATATCCCAAATTAGAATAAAATCAGGGCTGAGGCATTTAACTGGCTCTTTAATGAAAATTAACAAGATAGTTTAATTTGTCTAAGTATTCATCATCAGAAGTATCCATTGAATTTTGAATTTTAATATAATTCAGCCACAGTTTGCAAAGTACTAGTAAAGTGCAACTAAAATCTCTTTAAATTTTGGAATAACAGTTCTGGTTAAGAAATATGAAAAGGCCTGCTGAAGACTGACTACATAATTATTTGTATATTTTCTGGTTCCTTATCCTTAGCGACCGGGACACCACCCATTAACGCCAAACTTCCCTTTTGTGCATTTTTTTCCTCTTTTTATTGTAGGGTGGAGGGGGATATTTTTCATATTCCCTTAGTCTAGAAGTATGTAAGTGTTTATTAGCTTCTGCCTAAAAAATGTGAACTCCATTCATTTTCAAGTCTACAGTCTTGTTAGTTTCTCTCTGGAAAGAGGGAAAGTCACCTATGAAAGTAAAATACCTCTCATTGGTTAACATTTTTTTCAGGCACTGCTCTTTTGCATGGGATGGTGATGGAGAGACTACCTTGGTAAATTGGACCCGTTTCAGTCTATTTAGTACTATTCTTTTAATTCACTGTCAGACCAAGACCTGGCAGAAATTTCCCCTAACCTTTTCTCTTCACACCCTTGTGAAATCACCCAGACACATTTCCCTTTTCCCTTCCTTTCAAAGTGAATCTATTTGTTTAAACAGGTATTCTCCTAACACACAAAAGACGAACTCCTGCAACCACTGAACCTTCATTCTTAGAGATGTTCTGAGCAAGTGGGAAGCTAACGCCTCATAGGGGCCCAAAGGACTCACTCACCATAAAAGCAGAACACTATAAATAACCACTTCCAGATACAGGCAAATGAACAGAAAACCCCTGAATAAATTCCTACATGCAATTTTAACTTTTAGACAAATGTAAATATATGCACAAACCCACTGCAACCAAGACACAAAATAACTTAAGGCTTCTGTGAATGTTGTCAAAGGATAATTTTCAAAAAGTTGAACATGACTCTTAATATAGAATGAACATGTCGAGGAATTATTCAGGTTCTTAATAAAGAAGCCAGCTGGTTCAAAGAGCGTTCAAGGAACTATCTGAAAAAAGAATGTTAGAATAACATTTCTCAGTTAGATACAAAAATTAGGTAGAGTCCTTCAGGGCTATTAAAACACACACACACACACACACACACACACACACACACACACACACACACAAACCAGTGTTTGTTTGTTTCCTACTGGACAAAAATCTACAAGTCTGGAATTGAATCAGCAATAATTAGCAAGTCAAAGAAAGCTATATTCCCTAAATAACCTTTGGGTGAGCCAGTTAAACAGTTCTTTAATATTACCTTGAAAGAGTGTACTGCCTTCCCTTTGTCTCATTTCTAAGTTTTGGATACTTTGTTTCTTAACAATGCATACGTTTGCTCATCCTCAACTTTCTTTCTAAGGGCTTTGATTGTTCTTAGTAAAATAACAGACATTCAGCCATGGAGTGTGTCAAATACAAAACACTGGCCATAGAAATCCTCAAACTTCAAACATGGAACAGAAACTTTGGGTTCTACCCTTGACTTCTCTTCTAGGGAATCCTTTGTGTCAGTATACCTCTCTAACTTCATTCTGGGGAGGAGTTCTATTTTAACTTCACCCCCAAGTGCAGCCAATTCTTAGGGCCCAAACTGCTCTCCAGGCTCTCAACTTGGATGACAAGTTATCTAAGTCTCGTAGGGTGAGATTCCTTTCCGATGGCCTTTAGACTTTCGCATTGAAGTGCTTAAATTGCAGCAAAAACTCCAAGGTTCAGGAAGAGAAACATACAGGATCTCATTGGCAAACATGCCTTGAGGGTCCTTGATCCAGAGGCTGCCCACAGCTCTGCTTCTTTTGAATCTCCATTGAAACTTCAAGAACCATTCCACTAGGAATTGGCAAACTGTGACCCATGTAGTTTGAGGTCTGCAACCTGTTTTTATCTGGCTCACTTGCTGAAATTAGTTTCTATGTTTTGGAAGGTTGTTTAAAATTTTTTAAAAAGAATATGCAACACAGATTATATGTGACCTGAAAAGCCTAAATACTTATTGTCTCTCCCTTTATAGAACAAGATTACTTATCTCTTCATTTACTAAAAACAAAAACAAAAACAAAACAAAACAAAAAAAAACCCCGACTTCATTGTTAGTATGTAACAAACTTCTTGAAAGGGAAAAGCTCCCTAGTAGGCTAATTTAAAGATTTGCTCTTGGTGGGGACATTTTATGGGAGAAAAGAATGGTTAGAAAAGCATTAGATTCAACATCAGAAGAAAATAATATTGGTTAAAGGCTACTAAACGTGGTTGACAGCCGGTCAACTGTGTGGGTGGTAACTGATTTCCCAGAACAAGTCTTAATGTCATTAAAGTTCATGAGACTCAACTACTTAAGCATTGTATCGAGAGCACATTTCTTTCTGGGAGGAGGTTGCAAGTTATATCAGACAAACAGATTAGGAACAATTTTTCTTTTACAAGGCAATGTATTGTATATTTTAAAAGCATACCCAGGATGCAGTAAAAGAAAAGCAGACTCTAGGAACCTCTGACGCCACACTAGCTCTTACGGTTTAATTTAGGACTACACAAATAAGCAGGAAGATGAAAAATTTGGAAGGAAGTCAGAAGACCATCACAAAGAGGATTAAATTAAAACATTGAAAAACTGAATCTATGTGGAAAAAATGAAAAGAATTGGGATGTTTCAGCTCAGATTAAGAGGATGAGGAGAAATGTTACAATTACTTCCAAGGGTATAAAGGGGTCTCCAACTGAGTGTGAAGAGTGATTATACATCTCTTCTCAAAAGAGGTAAAAATTTAATCTGCGGAATGAGGATGACATCAAGACATCAGCCTTTACACGAATTTTCATAGAGGTTGGGTCTTTAAGATACTTTAAAAATAGAGTAGCATTGGGGCTCTCTGTCATGGGTTGAATATGGTCTTGCCTGAAGGTTTAGCCAGATAATCCCTTGAGATCATGTATTTTTCATTTAAGACTATATTGGGTGCAAACCATCAGACCTGCTATCCTTTGAGGAGATTAAAAACCAGCCATTATCCCTGAAGACTTACTCTGTGGCAGAGGGGGTAAGGCAAACAAATACTTGCATGGCAAAGGTAAGGGACAGTACTACCACAGGGGGACAAGGAAATATTTGCATGTATTGAATTATCCAGAAAGGGAAACAATTAAAAATATGGCTCAGAAGGCGAAGACCTGGACTCGGGGACGGAGCCATCCACATCTGCGGAAAGAGCAATCTAGGCAGAGTGAACAGCAGGTACAAAGGTGTATCCTTGGCATGATGGAGGAACAGCGAGAAGGCCAAAGTGAGAGGAGGGCACTGAGCAAGGGGGAGAGTAGTAGTTGTTAAATGAGGATGTTGTAGGCTCATGGAGTATCTTGTCCACTTCTTCTAAAAAAAAAAAATTTTTTTTATTTTTAAGTTATCTCTACACCCAGTGTAGGGCTTGAACTCACAACCCAGAGATCAAGAGTCACATGCTCCACCGACTGAGCCAGCGAAGAACCCTCCCCTTTTTAAAATATTTATTTATTTTTGGGAGAATGCAAGAAGGGGAGGGAAAGGGCAAGGGGGACAGAGGATCCAAAGTGGGCTTTGCGCAAACAGCAGCCAGCCCAATGTGGGGCTCAAACTCAGGAACCATGTGATCCCAACCTGAGCCAAAGTCATGACACTCAACCCACTGAGCCACCTAGATGCCCCAGCAGCCGCCTCCCCCCCCCCCTTTTTTAAAGATTTTATTTTTGTCCACTTCTACTCGGGTGAAATGAGGAGCCGTTAGAGGATTGTGAGGAAATGAGGGTCAAAATCCAACTTGACTTTTAAAAGGATCACTCTGGTGGCAGTGTAGAGAAGCCCTTAGCTAATTTTTTGGCCTCAGGGCCTTTCACTCTTAAAAAATTATTTGGGAATGCAAGCTGGTGCAGCCACTCTGGAAAACAGTATGGGGGTTCCTCAAAAAAACTAAAAATAGAACTACCCTACGACCCAGCAATTGCACTACTAGGTATTTATCCAAGGGATACAGGTGTACTCTTTTGAAGGGACACATGCACCCCCATGTTTATAGCAGCACTATCAACAATAGCCAAAGTATGGAAAGAGCCCAAATGTCCATCGATGGATGGATGAATGGATAAAGAAAATGTGGTATGTGTACACACACACACACACACACACACACACACACACACACACACAATGGAGTATTACTCCGCAATCAAAAAGAATAAAATCTTGCCATTTGCAACTACGTGGATGGAACTAGAGGGTATTAAGCTAAGTGAAATTAGAGAAAGACAAATATCATACGACTTCACTCATATGAGGACTCTAAGAAACAGAGTCCTCTAAGAAACAGATGGACATAAGGGAAGGGAAACTAATATAAAAACAGGGAGGGGGGGGCGCCTGGGTGGCGCAGTCGGTTAAGCGTCCGACTTCAGCCAGGTCACGATCTCGCGGTCCGTGAGTTCGAGCCCCGCGTCAGGCTCTGGGCTGATGGCTCAGAGCCTGGAGCCTGTTTCCGATTCTGTGTCTCCCTCTCTCTCTGCCCCTCCCCCGTTCATGCTCTGTCTCTCTCCCAAAAATAAACGTTGAAAAAAAAAATTAAAAAAAAAAATTAAAAAAAAAAAAAAACAGGGGGGGGGGACAAAACAGAAGAGACTCATAAATATGGAGAACAAACTGAGGGTTACTGGAGGGGGTGTGGGAGGGAGGATGGGCTAAATGGGTAAGGGGCACTAAGGAATCTACTCCTGAAATCATTGTTGCACTATATGCTGACTAATTTGGATGTAAATTTTAAAAAATAAAATTAAAAAAATAAAATGAAGTTATGAAGCAAATCATGGAGACCCTGATAGGAATCCAGGACTCCAAGCTCATAGGCCAGGGTTCTGTCCTCTTCATCAGTAGCTACCAAACATATGAAGGGTATGGATTGTTAAAAGCACAGATTTCTCTTAACTCTAGAGAACAAACTGATGGTTACCAGAGGGGAAGTGGATGGGGGGATGGGTGAAATAGGTGATGGGGATTAAAGAGTACACTTTTCATGATGAGCACTGAATAATGTATAGAATTGTTGAATTGCTATATTGTACACCTTAAATTAATATAACACTGTATGTTAACTATATTGGAATTTAAAAGCTTAATTAAAAAGTGGAAAAAAATTTTTTAAATTATTGAAATTTTTATATAGTTAAAAAATTATATAAAGACAGAGCTTTGTGTGGTTTATATCTGTAGATATCTACCATATTAGGAATTTAAAACTAAGTTTTTATTTTAAAATAACATTAATAAAGCCACTACATGTTAACACAGAGAACATTTTCTAATGAAAATAACTATATTTTCACCCAAAAAAGAGAAAATGACAGTGTTTACATTTTTACAATTTCTTCAGTGTCTGGCATTCAGTCTGTTCACTATCACATGTCATGTAGCTTCTAGAAAACTCCCTTGTATACTCATGAGAAAATGAGAATTAAAAAAGCAGGTAATGTGTAGTATTCTTTGAACTTACTGATTTCCTGAAAAGGCACACTTTGAGAAACAGAGGCAGAGAAGAGACTAGGTTATAGGAGGCAAGCAGGTAAGCACGGAGACTATTAGGAAGCTGTTGCAGTAAACCACACGAGATACGCTGGTGGCTCAGGTCCTAGCGATAAGTGTAATGAGAAATGTTCCTATTCTGGAGATACTGTAAAGGTGGGCCCGGTAGGTTTGCAGACACAATAGACCTGGATTTGAGAGAATAAAGTCGGAATTCAAGGTTTTGGACCAGAGGAACTGAAATGTAGAAGATGTGGGAAGAGCAGATTTGGGGGTGAAATGAAGGATTGTTTTGGACTGATTGATTTTGAAATGCCTATTAAACACTCAATGGTAAATGTCAAGTCTGCAGCTGAATATCTATTTCTTTTTTAATTTTTTTTAACGTTTATTTTTGAGACAGAGAGAGACAGAGCATGAACAGGGGAGGGGCAGAGAGAGAGGGAGACACAGAATCTGAAACAGGCTCCAGGCTCTGAGCTGTCAGCACAGAGCCCGACGCGGGGCTCGAACTCACAGACCGTGAGATCATGACCTGAGCCGAAGTCGGACGCTTAACCGACCAAGCCACCCAGGCGCCCTAGCTGAATGTCTAAAGCTGGGATTTAAGAGAGGGATTTTTTAATTGCCTTTACATCCCTCTGTACTTTTTTTGTTTGTTTCAAGTTATTATTTAAATTCTAGTTAGTTAACATATAGGGTAATATTGGTTTCAGGAGTAAAATTTAGTGACTTATATGCAACACCCAGTGCTTTTCACAAGTGCCTCCTTAAAACCCACCTGTCACCCATCTAGCCCATCCCACTCCCACCTCCCTCCATCAACCCTGCATTTGTTCTTTATAATTGAGAGTCTCTTATGGTTTGCTTCTCTCTTTTCCCCTCCTCCCCCTATGTTCATCTGTTTTATTTCTTAAATTTTACATGTGAGTGTAAGTTTTCTGAACATTTCAGAGTCTAAAATCTATTATTTATTCTCTCAGAATTGAAAGTTAGTTTGGCTGGATACTGAACTCTAAATTAACAATTACTTTTGAGGGCACCAAGTAGCTCAGTCAGTTAAGCATCGGACTCTTGATCTCAGCTCAGGTCTTGATCTCAGGGTCGTGAGTTTGAGCCCTGCATTCAAAACAACAACAAAAAACTATTTCACTAAGAATTCTAAAGTTTTTTTTTTTTTTTAACCATTATCTTCTGGTGTTCAGTGTTGTTACTGAAAAGTCTTATGCTGATTTGAATTTTGTTTCTTTGTATGTACTCTCTAACCTTCTCTCTCACAGAAGCTTTTAGGATCTTCTCTTTATGCCTAAAGTTCTGAAATCTCATGATGGTACAGGTGTTTATATGCATTCGTTGTGCTGGACACTTTAGTCAGCCTTTTTAAATATTGAGTCTCATATCCTGCAGTTTGGGGGAATTTTCTTGCAATAATTCCCTGCTCATTTTATCTTTTTACTTTTTACAAATAAGATTTCCATTTTCAGCTATCAGACTCTTTACAAATACAATTTCTGTTTTCAGCTATCAGATCTGGAATCTATATTTCTGTTTTTTCTTCCCTTTGCCTTTTTGACTTTACAGTGAATTTCCTCCAGGTTGCAATCTAACCCTTAGATTGACTTTTTTATTATCTTATTTTTAATTTCCAAGTTTCTTCTGATGTGTTTATTTTATGGACACAGTATCTTCTACTAGCGCTCTGAGAATATTAAATATAGGTTGGAGTCTTTTAAGTGTGATCTGTTACAATCTGCTTTGTGTGTTTCTCCTGCTTTTGGTTTTTCTGTGTGTTCATTCACTCTTGATTATGTGTTTGTTTAGATCCGTCTTTCAGGTTGGAGGCATTCCCCAGAGATGGCTGGTAATCTGTAATGGTGTGTTCATATTTAATAATGAAGCCTAGAAAGCTGTTTAGGAGTACTGTGGGAGTTGTAGAATTTTTCTACCAAAGAGCTTCATAATAGGTGTTAAGATGGTAAGCAGCCCTTTTCTGGAAGGCTTCCAGTTAGACGTCATTGTGCCAGAATTACAATACCTCACATCTCACTGCCTTTCAAGATCATGTCTACATCATCTTTATCCCTCATGCAACCCATTAGTCTGTGTGTGTGTGTGTGTGTGTGTGTGTGTGTGTGTGTGTTTAATAGTGTGTATTGGCTGAACATATAGGCATGTGGTTCTGTTTTATTATTGTAACAAGCACCAGGGCACTAGGACTGGTCTAATACAGTATAGTCAGTAGTAGAGTTTGGTCTAGAACATTGAACGTCCAGTCTAATATTCTTTCTACAAGTAATGCTGTTCATACTGTCTATCAGAGCCTCCCTCGGGATAGAAGAGATTTTTCAGAAATCAGACTTTCAGAATTTCAGCTCGTTTCATAAATCTGGAGTAGAGCCAGAAGCATTGTTTGAAGCACCAAATTTCATTTATTATCTTGTATTTTAACTCTAAAATGCACATTAAACCACACCCTTGTTGGTTTCAATGTGACACTTTCTTTTCATCCAAAATCTTTGAGTAGAGGGACACCTGGGTGGCTCAGTCGGTTAAGTGTCCGGCTTCAGTTCAGGTCACGATCTCACGGTTTGTGAGTTCGAGCCCCACGTCGGGCTCTGTGCTGACACCTTGGAGCCTGGAACCTGCTTCCAATTCTGTGTCTCCTTCTCTCTCTCTGCCCCTCCCCCACTTTTGCTCTGTCTCTCTCTGTTTATCAAAAATAAATAAATGTAAAAAAAAATTTAATCTTTTGAGTGAAGCCAGTGTGCCTGGAAAATATGCCGTGTGGAACCTATGACTTCTCACACTCCCTAGCTGGCATGCGTTCACCTCCTCCAGTGTGAGCAGTGTCACATGCAACTAAAGAGTTAAGTTATGAATGCAAGTACTGTCAAAATCTCTGCCTCCTCCATCCCTAATAGTGACAAACAAGAAAGGACATTCTCTCTCATACTAGTAGGAACACAGTCATGTGGATCTATGATGTCAAGAGTTCATCTTCCACATGTCTTGATGCTCCGCTCTTGCTATTGTGTATCCCTCACTGGCATGGTTGAAGATCCTGAATACTAAACCTTCATCCCAGCTTAGAAGAGGGGAGGAGGATATGTTAAGGGTAAACTCCTTGCTTTTAAGGACACAACTCAGAATTGACTATATTTTTTCTTTTTATATTTCACTGGCTAGAACTAAGTCACATGGTCACCCCTGCCTGCAAGGAGGTTGGAACAGGTATTCTCTATTATGTAAAAAGGAGAGACTAGATATTGGAAGGCAATAAGTGATCTCTCCCACAATGGTACTGCTATCTTATAGCCGAAGGCACAAGGAACATAGGAGCACAGCTGCTGACCATGCTGTAGACCTCAGAAAGGCAGCTGTGTTCGTAGATGGCAGCACTCAGACAGTCTTTCCAAAGTGCTGTGTTCTTCACACTAGCAGGTGTAACCACCTGAAGGTGTGGGGTAGGGATGGGCCTTTGTTCTTAAGTTCAGTTACTCAGTTGACCTTATCATTATCATTAAGATCTTCTTAAACTCAAGAGTTTCCTAAAACTCTGTGTCATACTCCAGAGATGCTAGGTGCTGAGTAAGGTCTAGAAGCCACATAGTCTATGGAGGATCTAGCAGATTTGTACACCTGAGTCCTCTGCGTTTGCAGATATCTACTTCAAGAACTGGGGCAGGTTGGCATTTTCATGGGGTTTTGTTTCTCTATATCATACAACAAGGACAGATAACAAATGGAATTAGAGATGGTTGATTTGAAAAAACTGGCCTTTTTTTTAACATTTATTTTTGAGAGACAGAGAGAGACAGAGCATGAGCAGGGGAGGAGCAGAAAGAGGGAGATACAGAATCCAAAGCAGGCCCCAGGCTCTGAGCCATCAGCACAGAGCCCGATGTGGGGCTAGAACCCACAAACTGAGATCATGGCCTGAGCCGAAGTCGGACGCCCAACTGACTGAGCCACCCAGGTGCCACAGAAACTGGCCAATCTCGAGGCAAGGGAAAAAATTAGCAAATGTTTTAAAGAGGTCACCACAATTTGGGAGTACTTTTTAGGCACATTCTATGAACATTAGATATAAAGAAACAGAGTAAATAGGATTTTTGAGGATCCAGAATCTTCCCAAGAGAGAAGCCTAGCTAATATTTTCTTAATTAAATAATGAGGTTGATAATTGTCGTATTTACTGCCAGGCACTTTTCTAAGTGCACGTAATTCAAAGAGGTTGGCACAGAGCTAGATTTCAAACCCACTATAAATTTCTAGCTGTAAAATTTGCATTGTAACCAGTACATCACGTTGAAAAAAATGAAAGTAGAGATGACTTTTATTTTTTAGATTAATGTGGTTGTTTATTACTAAACTTAGAGTTCTGGGAATGTAGATGTTCAAAGAGGTAATATATACATATAAGGTAATAACAGGAATATTTTTATTAGTTTTATTGTGGGCATATACTGTTTTGGAATAAGGACTTTATATCACCCTAGATGTGCACAGCAACTGTAATCACTTCACTGAGAAGGAAATTTATAGAAACTACCTTTAAATTTTCTATCAAAATACTATTAAAATCATGCTGGTGTCCTGAGTAGGAGCATATCATATCTTCATATGTCCACCTGAGGATGGTAGGAGGCTCAGTAAGCAGTGGCCATTGTGGTTTAGAAGGAAGATGCTTAATATGACCGCATGCCTCTGCAGAGAATTTTAGGGGGTCTAGTCTGCTATAGAAGAGAAGAAAATTTGACACCCAAACTGGAGCCATGCACAAAGGACCATATCACGTTAGAATTTTTTTTAATTTTTATTTTTTAATTAGAGAGAGAGTGCTTGCACGCGCACAAGCAGGAGGTGTGGGCAAAGGGAAAGAGAGAATCTCAAGCAGGCTCCATGTTCCGCAGGGAGCCTGACTCAAGGCTTGATCTCACTACCCTGGGATCCTGACCTGAGTCGAAATCAAGAGTCGGACACTCAAACAACTGAGCCACCGAGGCACCCCTAGAATATTTTATACACAAAACCAGAAATGTAGGTGAGACAGTAAGGCGTGTTATCAGTGTGAAGGTCAAACATATTTATGGTGAATCTCAGGAATGTAAGCATATGCCTGAGAGCGTGTTTACGTTTACCCAGCTGCGTTGAGAGGTTTTTTTTAATCAAAATATGCTATGCTTTTCCGAAAGCCCCCTTGTGCCACATCCAAATACAAGCAGAATAGATCCCTTATATGAGGGAACCACAAATCTTGAGAACAGTGGTGTTCCTTGATGTTCTTTGGCCACACTACTGTTTGGTTTAACTAACATTTCTGGTAATGGAATTGCCCAAGTCTCCGAATTAGTTTGCTTAGAATTTTTATGTTTCTGCCAGACCTCTTCCTGTTGACATATTCAAACTGAATCAAAATTATTTGTGTGACATCATAAGCAGTGTATAGCATTGGAAAACAGTCTAAGGGTCTGATATATTAATCTATTTGGGTGTGTTTGCTTGGAAACCTGGAATGAAGCCTATTGTAAAATATATTTGTTTTTAGAATATAATCTAAAAAGTTAGAAAATTTGTAACCTCCATGATGTATTAAAACAGCCATCCACCATCTCACAGCAAGAATTTATTTAGTGGAAGTGAGGAAGGTGGAGGAACACAGTGTTTTAAAAATAGACAGCTATGTCCTCACCTTTAAAAAGATTCTACCTAGGGGTTCCTGGGTGTCTCAGTCAGTTAAGTGTCGGACTCTTGATTTCGGCTCAGGTCATGATCTCAGGGCCGTGAGGTTGAGCCCTGGATTGAGCTTTGCACTGGGCATGAAGCCTGCTTAAGATTCTCTCTCTCTCTCCCCCTCTGCCCCTCCTCTGATCTCTCTCTCTCTTTAAAAAAAAAAAAAAAAAAAAAAAAAAAAAAAAAAAGATTATCCCTAAGCACCATCACTGTTTTTATATTAGAGTCACCTATGAACAGGATTAAAGAAATCCTCATTATCTTTATAAAACCAAGCTGTGGATATAAAAATTGAACCTGTATATTATTCATTATCAAGATGAACGATGTTTATTAAAAATAAAGATATACAGTATGCTGAAAATGGGCACTTTTCTAACAGGAAAATGGACTATCCATACTCTGACTTAGCTGTTGGATGAAGTAGATTTTACCCTTTAAATTCTTTAAAGTTAAGTGTTTGACCAAGAGACAGAAGAGCTAAGAGTTTTAAAGGCAGGGAGTTAGGAGCCACTGCCAATGGAAAAGCAAAGAGAAATTAAGAGAAAACACACACTAATATAATACACAGAGGATATATTACACCTTGAGTATATTATAAATTAAAAAAAATCTCTGACATTATAATGTAAGTTAATAGGAAATTTTAAGTGATATCACTACCATTTTTAAAGAAATCTTTCTATAGAGGAAAACACCCTTTCTTGCTAACCATTTCCAAAATTAAATCTAGAAGGAATTCAACTTTCAATTCTATTGTTTCTGTTGTCCATGGAATGTTAGGTTTAGTGACTTTGAAAAACGGGCTCTAAAAACAGATTCCCTGGATTGCATTGAGGCTTCTCTGCTTACCACTGTGTGACGCCAGGCAGGATATTTAACCTTCCAAAGACTCAGTTTCATCTGTAAGAGCAAGCTAATGGTACCTAGAGCCTCGGAATGTTTGGGGATTAAATAATATGTCACATGTGAAGTGCCAGACACTGTCTAGGTGCACAGTAAACCTTAGCTCATGTTATGTTGGAAGTGGAGTTTTCCTTTATACATACAGAGATCTTTGCCAGGTAAGATCGGTACTCACCGTTATTCTAAAGTAAAACACCTATAAAATAAAAATAGATTGCACAGTTCTATTTACAGTTTAAAAGCATCGTCTACATTCAGAGAATGTTCTGGAGAGGCAAATAATTGCCTTCTTGTCATGTAAAACCATTACTGCTCAGACAACCAGGTCAGAGGCGAGGCGTGCCAAGATGAGCTACACTCCGCCCACGCAGGATTTATAGTTGGGAGGGGAGATAGATGGGTGTATAAATAACCCAGGAAGGGGAGTGAAGGAGTGAGCAGAGCAGGTAGGGAAGGTGTTGATCTTGGACTGCATATGAAAATACTCAGCCACAGGCTTCCAAAATAGGACACTGCCCTTATGGTCTAAGACCCTTGCAAATCCAGTGGCATGTATTTCTCATGGGAAGGGGGCTGCAGGGAAAGCCTGTCTGTCTTGATGTGGTGATCCGGGGAGAGAGAGGGTCTGAGGTATGTAGTAACTAAAGACGTGATTAACTTATTCCTTACAGCTATAAAATATAAATTCATAGAGTACTGAAGTCATTTTAAGTTAAGTGAATTCTGCCTTGATAGGCCCAGAGAAAGTTCTGATTTTTCTTTAAGATTTCATCTGATGCTTGGGTTTACGTTTTATCCCAAGAAGAGGAATCAAGATGTTTTCTAGGGGCACCTGGTGGCTCAGTCAGTTAAGTGTTTGACTTCAGCTCACGTCATGATCTCATAGGTTCATGAGTTCGAACCCCACATCAGACTCTGGGCTGACAGCTCAGAGCCTGGAGCCTGCTTCGGAGTCTGTGTCTTCCTCTCTCTCTGTCCCTCCCCTGTTCTCCCTCTTTCTCTCTCTCTCAAAACTAAATAAACATTTAAAAAATTAAAAAAAAAAAAAAAGACGTTTCTAGAGAGATAGGTCTCAACCTCAGCTACTCAGCTATTAGAATCACCTGAGAAACTTCATGCCTGGCTCTCACTCCAGATATACTGACTGACTTGGACCCAAGTGTTAGTATTTTTAATGCTTTCTAGCTGATTCCAATGTGCAGCCAACATTGAGAGCCACTACTCTACCTACCCAGGGTTTTGTTTTCCCCAAGATGTTCTAATATAATAATTTTCACCAGACTGGCTCAGCCCGGATTCTGTGAACAGATTTTCCTATTGGCAGTTTCCAATTTCATATCAGTCCATGTGTTTTCCTTTTGGAAACACATACCGTTTTCTGCTGTTTCAGTAAGTGACATTGGCTCAGACCTTAGGCTCTATCTAAGTGGAGCAACAGAGGGCTTTCTCCACTAGCATTCTGCTTCCAGGGAGTCTTGCCGATTTTCACATCTCCATGGCATGACCAACTGACAAGTTTTGTTCTAGAGCCTTCTGTTCAATCATTTAATAACAGGTTCTTCTGGTCTGCCCTAAACGTCTCATATAAGCAGTGTGAAGTCTGTTTTAATACACAGAGGTGAAGCATTGTTGTATCTGGTACCTCAGTCTGTCCATATGCTTCCAGGTTCTTGACTCATCTGTTAGACTCATTAATTCCTTTGTTTATCTCTGTTCATGTAATATTTCTGTATAGGTTCTGTTTCCACTACTTTTTCATTCAGCAAATATCTCGAGTGACAAATATGGGCCAGACACTCTCCTAGACATTACAGACAAAATAGTGTCCAAATCAGGCAAAAACTCCTGCCTTCGTGGAACTTATGTTCAAGTGGGGGGAAACAGAAGAAAAAAACACATAATTAACAAAAATATGTAGTATGTTCAGAGGGGTTAAATGCTATAAAGAAAAATAAGGCAGGACAGGAAGCACGGAGTGCTGGGGTTGGGCCTGGGTTGTGATACTAAATTGGCTTTGCTGTGTTATCCAAGCAAGAGCTGGTGAAGGCTTGGACCAGAGTGGTAGTGACAGAGATGATGAAAACTGGTTGGAGTCTGGGTAAGTTTCAGCAGGGCCTAAAGAAGGCCAGGGACTGAGCCAGGCAGCTATCACCAAGAGGAGAATTCCAGATAGAGAGTACTACAAATGCAAAGTCCCTGAGGCAGGAGTTAACCTGGGATGTTCAAGAAGCTGCAAGAAGGACCAGTGCTGCTGGAGCAAGCGAGAGTCAAGGAAAGAGGGCTCTGATACTGGTATTGGAAGTGGGAGGGGTGCAGATGGCAGGGGACCTTATAGGCTTTTTGTAAAGATATTGACTTCTTTTTTCTCTAAGCGAAATGGAATTCTTAGAGGGTTTTAAGCAGAGGAGAAACCCGACATTCTAATAGGATCATCTGGCTGCTCCATTGAGACTAATCTGTATGGCTCAGTGGTAGAAGCAGGGAGACCAGTTATGAGACTATTGGGATAATCTAGTTGAGAGATAATGATGGCTCGGACCAGGATAATGGCAGTAGAGTTGAGTCAGAAACAGTTGAATCTGGATGTACTTTTGAAGGTAGAATTTGTGGCTCTCAAATAAGTGTCTAATGTTTTTCCACATTCCCCTTAAAAGAGTCTTAAACCCCAGGAAGAGACCCGAGTAATTCTAGTAACAGAAAAGTTTAGGGGTGTCTGGGTGGTTCTTTCGGTTGAGGGTCCGACTCTTGATTTTGGCTCAGGTCATGATCCCACATCGACTCTGTGCTGAGCATGGAGTCTGCTTAAGAATCTCTCGCTCCCTCTGCCCCTCCCCCACTTGTGTATGAGCATGCTCTCTCTTTCTCTAAAATTTAAAAAACAAAAATAAAAATAAATAATAATTTTTTTTTTTTTTTTTTAATTTAACTTTCAGGGCACCTGGGTGGCTCAGTTGGTTTAGTGTCTGACTTTGGCTCAGATCATGATCTCACAGTCAGCGAGTTAGAGCCCTGTATTGAGCTCTGTACTGACAGTGCAGAGCCTGGGGCCTGCTTCGAATTCTGTCTCCCTCTCTCTCTGCCCCTCCCCTGCTCATGTTCTATTCTCTCTGTCTCTCAAAAATGAATACGCATTAAAAAAATTTTTTTTATAATATTTAAAAAGTTTAACTTTCTGGCTCCTGAATACACCAAATTCAGTATCCTGTTGGTTTTTTAAAGGACACCAGCATTGCTGAATTTTTCTACTTCTGATCTACCATAACTTCCCACATTTTCCTGTGCTTGTGCATTGCTGTCATTTGCGACTGAGTATTTTGACCCAAATTATCAATGATCACTATTGTACAGCTGGTGCTTTTCTTCCCTTCTTTGTGGCCTTTACCTGAGTCCCTGGAAGGTAGCTTAGGCAGGCAATAGGAGTAGAGGAAAGAACATAATACTAATATTTTTATTTTTTTTTAATTTTTTAAAATGTTTTTATTTATTTTTGAGACAGAGAGAGAGCATGAGCAGGGGAGGGGCAGAGACAGAGGGAGACACAGAATCTGAAGCAGGCTCCAGGCTCCAAGCTGTCAGCACAGAGCCCGATGTGGGGCTCAAACTCACAGACTGTGAGATCATGACCTGAGCTGAAGTCAGATGCTCAACCGACTGAGCCACCCAGGCGCCCCAAACATAATACTAATATTTTTATAAAGGAACCCAAGGTTCAAAATAAATCAGGCCAAGAACACCTCTTTTTCGACTCCTGTCTTCTCCCAACTCCCTCAACAAAGCAGAAAAAGAAGATTTTGCTCTTTAGCCTACTAATCAATCTCTCAGTGGGCCTTTGATGCCTTCTATGCTTCCCCTGTGCCCCTAAGCAGATAGCAGATAGCATGAGAAAATGCAGAGTGCTGCAAAAGAAATCTGGTGGTTCTCTTCCCCAAAATGAAGTACACTTAACTCTAAATTCTGGTATTCACAGAACTATTTCTGTTGCCCATTTTTAACAACTGGAAGAATTTCAGAATAAGCATACACTCGTCTTTATTTATTGAGTACTTTTTATGTTCCAGGCACTGTTTTGCACCCTGGGAGACAGGAATGAACAAGACAAAGCTCCTGTTTATTATGGAACTGAGCTTATAAATGGGGAGACAGACAATAACACAAGGAAACAAGTGAATACGGTGTAGTGCATCTGACAAAGATAATGCTGTTGAGAAAAGTAACTTAGAATGAAAAAGGGAGTGCTGGGCTGCTGTGCTACTGGCAGTATCCAGTTAGGATTAGTATTTTAAATAGGGTGACCAGAGAAGGCATCTGATAATAGGACATTTGCACAGAAGCCTAAGGAAGTGAGTGACTCAGTCCCACATCTGGTGGGAAAATGCTCCTTGCTACCGGAAGTCCTTAGGTAGTTTTCTTCTCTCCATGCACTTCCTAAGTGACTTCATCCTGCCCTGTGGCTTTACCCACTTCCTGTCATGTGATAACTACCACATTTGTATCACCAGCCCAGATCTTCCTAACTTGAGCCTCATGTATCCAGCTGTTAATGGAGCCCCATTGGATGTCTGATAGTGGGCTCAGATTTAACACATCTCTAACCAAGCTCATCGCCCCCTCCCCAGACCGGCTCTCGCGGTGGCTTCCCTCTCCCCTAGCAAATAGCAGTTCCATTCTTTCTCAAGTCAAAAACCTTGGTGTCATCTCCCTCTCACTGAAACCCCATATCCGACCAATCAGATGATCAGGATTACTTATACTGGAGAAAACTAGAAAACGAGGAGACTTGGAAAGTTGGGACAAAGGAATTGGGATAAAGTAGAAAGCAGAGCAGTAATAGAAGTGTCCACAGGACAGTATTTGGTGTTATGGAGAAAATTGAAGCTAAGGGAATGTGAGCCCTGGAAGGCAGGTTGATATGAAAGCGCATCGTAAGCCAGATGAGACCCTAGGAGAGCTGGAACTTCAGAGTGGTCCACTATGTATGCATGTGTCTCAACATCGAACATTAGCTGGACTTTAGGTACCCACGACAATGTTCACGTAAAGTTCATCTGAGGTAGTTTCTGTCCCCTGCCTCTGGAAACTTTGTGGACCTGAATGGGGAAGCCAGAAATCCAGAGTCATAATTTTTAAAAGACTGAATATTTGAACCATTTTGTTTTAGAAAAACCAATTCTCAGGGCACCTGGGTGAGTTAGTCCGTTAAGCATCCGACTCGCGATTTTTGGCTCAGGTCATGGTCTCTCAGTTCATGAGTTCACGCTCTGCATCAGGCTGCATGCTGACAGTGCAGGGCCTGCTTGGGATTCTCTCTCTCCCTCCCTCTCTCTCAGGGCCTCTGTCTCTCAAAATAAATAAATAAACTTAAAAAATTAAAAAACAAAAAAGAGGGGCACCTGAGTGGCTCAGTCGGTTAAGCATCTGACTTCAGCTCGTAGTTGATCTCGTAGTTTGTGGATTTGAGCCCTGTGTCGGGCTCTGAGCTGACAGCCCAGAGCCTGGAATCTGCTTCAGATCCTGTGTGTCTGTCTCTCTGCCCCTCCCCCACTCATGCTCTGTCTCTCTCTGTCTCTCAAAAATGACTAAACGTTAAAAAATTTTTTTGGGGGCGCCTGGGTGGCGCAGTCGGTTAAGCGTCCGACTTCAGCCAGGTCACGATCTCGCGGTCCGTGAGTTCGAGCCCCGCATCGGGCTCTGGGCTGATGGCTCAGAGCCTGGAGCCTGTTTCCGATTCTGTGTCTCCCTCTCTCTCTGCCCCTCCCCCGTTCATGCTCTGTCTCTCTCTGTCTCAAAAATAAATAAAACGTTAAAAAAAAAAAATTAAAAAAAAAATTAAAAAATTTTTTTGAAAAGAAAAAAGAAAAGCCAATTCTCTTTGTGGGCTTACTGCAGTAGAGCAAATACACGTTGCTGGAACATCAGGGAAGGGAAATCCTGATAATTTTATAGGGGCAAGTGGTGGTTAATATCTAAGAGTAGTTAAGTGTGTTGACCAAATTAATTGAAAAAGAACAATGAAAAGGAAGTAAGTAGTCGCTGTCCTTCTATTTTCATTTGGTATACATTTCCCAGTATTCAAGTTTTCAGTACAGAAGGTTCTTGCTATTTTGCTGCTGAGTTCCTGGAAATAACATGGAGATTCCTCCTGAAAGAGTTTGGAACAGTATAAAGTTGAGGACTGCATTTTCAAACCAAGGGGTTAGTGTCAAGTGAAAAGTAGGTATAACCAAAAGTAGAACATTAAAAGCTTTCTGTGGCTCTGGTAAAATTATGTCTTTCCTAGCTGTTTATGATAGACTGGTAAGTCTCTTACCAGTTACACCTTTTTGGAGAGAAGCTGAGTCCTTTCTAACGTCTAAGGAGATCTGACTTCAGAGTGGATTTCTCTCTCAGTGCCAGATTTTAGGCCAGAGTGTGCACATCACAAATACGATTGTCCTGAATTCAGTCCTCAGACACCTAATGCCTCAAATAGGTGTTGTTGCCAGTGGATGACAAGACGAATTTCCCATAAAGGAAGTTGTTAGAGACTGAAATAATTTCTCTCATAAAGTGAAATGAGCTTGGGCACTGAAATTTGACTGAATGGGAAGTTTTGCTATGCCATTCACAGCCTGTGTAACTTTTGAGAAATTATTTGATCTCTGCACACTTCCTCATCTGTAGAGCAAAGATAATACTACCTCATGGGTATAATGTGGAAGGTCCACAGATAGCACATTTAATGCCTGGTGGTTAATAGACACAATAATATTAAGTGTTCAATGTTATTGTACTTTTACTTTCCCATTAAAATGATTCAAAGTTCTGTTTCTTCTGTTTTTATAAAGAATTATTTTTTAGTGTGATACCTCGAGTTAGAACCAAGGCGCCAAACACCAAGAAGTTCTTATTTTGAGTAGTAAAACTCCCGAGCACACTTACCAATTTGGTTGTTTGCTTTATTGCTCGAATTAGTAGCAGTGCTATAGCTCTGCAGTTACTGTTTGCTACAATTACCTCTTACATACTCCTCCCCGCCATCCTATGAAGGAAGATACTATCCTATTCTCCATTTTAAAGAAGAAACGGGCACGTGGGTGGCTCAGTCAGTTAAGCGTTCAACTTCAGCTCAGGTCAGGATCTCTTGATCCGTGAGTTCAAGCCCCGCATCAGGCTCTGTGCTGACAGCTCGGAGCCTGGAGCCTGCTTTGGATTCTGTGTCTCCCACTCTCTGCCCCCTCCCTCACTCACACTCTGTCTCTCAAAAATGAATAAAGGTTAAAAAAAAATTTTTTTTTTTTTAAAGAAAAAACAAAGATTAAGCACCCTGACTGTTGTTATCCTGATCTCAAGTGGCCGAACCAAGATTCACACTCAGGCACTTGGACTTGAGTGCTGTGCCCCTAATCACTGTAATTCTAAAGGAATACTTTAAAACTCTAGTACTACATTAATACGACTATCTGTTCTTGCCTTAATCACCAGGGACGGATCACCTCCAAAAAAGTAGAGGTTGGGCATGCAGAATGTAACCTATTTTATGTTTGTCTTTTCCTATAATAAAACCAGAGCTCCAGAATGTGTGGAAGTTCCATGTCGTTTGCAGAAAAGTAAGTGGGTTGGAGATCATACATATAGCTGAACTTCTAAAGTCATTTAAGATCACATGTCACTGAAGAAAGTCTCATTTGATCCCTGTAGACCCTTTGAGAGTTAATTCTGGGAGTTAAAGAAAAGAAAGGTACAGAATGTTTATTAGATTAGCTTAGTCCTGATTACTATGGTTCTACTCCCTTGGATATTCTCTTTCTTTAATCTGTTTACATGTTTTTTGCCTGTTGCCATGGTAAAGCTCATTCCATGAGTGAGAGACCTCAGTGCTGAAGGAGGTTTTCTTAATGTTAAATCTTGCATTTTCACTTCCACGTTTTATCTTGGTGTTACTAGGGCAACCCAAATAATTTCATTTTCTCTTTGAAGTTGATGCCTTTAAAGCTGTTATACCCTCATGCTGACTCATTCATGTTCTTACTTTTTTTCTAGTTTAATTCCCGCAGCTACTTTCTTTACACAGATGTTTTCTGCTTTTTTGTAGCCATGATAGATGAGGTCCTGTTGGTATAGTAGTTAAGTATTTGGGGGAATTACAAATCCCACTGAGGATTAGAAAGGAGCTATGGACCTTCTCACCAGAGGGGGAAAAAAAGCCAGTTTAAGCAATAATGGATGAATGTACAATGGGAAAAGACAGTTTCTTCAATAAATAGTGTTGGGAAAACTGGACAGTGACATACAAAAGAATGAAACTGGACCACCGTCTTATACCACACACAAAAATAAACTCACAATGAGTTAAAGGCTTGAATGTAAGACCTAAAACCATACACTCCTAGAAGAAGGGAGATAAGCTCCTTGACATCAGTCTTGGCAAGGGTTTTTTGAATTTGACACCAAAAGCATAAACAAGTGGAGACTACCTCATACTAAAAACTTCTACATAAGAAAGGAAACCATCAACAAAATTAAAAGACAACCTATGGAATAGAAGAAAATATTTGTAAATCATATATCTGATAAGGGGTTAATATCCAAAATACGTAAAGAACTCATATAATTCAATAGGAAAATAAAGCAGTTCTATTAAAATGGGCAGATGGTCTGAATAGTTCTTTTTTCCAAAGAAAAGGTACAAATGGCCAACAAGTACATGAAAAGATGCTCAGCATCACTAATCATCAGAGAAATGCAAACCAAAACCACAATGAGATATCACCTCTTGTTATCTATCACTTGTTATAATAATTATTACCAAAACACTTGTTATAACAGTTATTATTAAAACAAGAAATAACAAGTGGTAGAGAGAATATAGAGAAAGGGGAACCTTTGTGCACTATTGATAGGAACGTAAATTGATATAGGCACTGTGGAAAACTATGAGGTTCGTGAAAAAATTAAAAATAGAACTACCATATGATCCAGCAATTCCACTTCTGGGTATTTATCTGAAGGAAACAAAAATACTAACTCGAAAAGATACCTACACCCCCACGTACATTGCAGCATTGTTACAATAGCCAAAACATTGAAACAACCTAAATGTCTGTGGCTGGATCAGTGGATAAAGCAAATGTGGTGCATATATGCATACAATGGAATATTATTTTGCCATAAAAAGAAGGAAATCCTGCTATTTGCAACAACGTGCATGGACCTTGGGGCATTATGCTAGTGAACTAAGTGAGACAGAGCAACACAAATACTGTGTGATCTCACTTAAATGTGGAATCTAAAACAAAACAAAACTTGTAGATACAGAGAAGAGATGGGTGGTTATCAGAGGCAGGGGTGGGCAAAATGTGTGAAGGGAGTCAAACTTCCAGTTGTAAAATAATTAAATCCTGGGGATGTAATGTACAGCATGGCAACTATAGTTAACAATACTGTATTGTATATTTTAAACTTGCTAAAAGAATAGATCTTAAAAGTCCTCACCACAAGAAAAAAAGTGTAACTCCATGTGGTCAGTGCATATTAACTAAACTTACTTGGACAATCATTTCACAATATAGACACATATATCAAATCATGTTATACACCTAAAGCTAATACAATGTTATATGTCAATTATATCTCAATTTTAAAAAGACATGGTGGATGAAAATATTGAACAAATAGTATCTCTTATCCAAATTTATTTGGGTCTTAGGTTTTGAGTAGCAAGTTGTAAGAGTTGGTATAGCAAGGGATTCATCAAAAAAAATCTGTCCCAATCTATTCTGTTTCTAACTTCAGATTGTGAAAGTTAAGGCACCTGTTTATTTCTGTTTTCATTTTTACCTCATCCCAGGGCAATCTCCTGTTTGGTTTTATATCTGTCATCTGGAAAGCCTCTTGGCAAAGTACATGCCCGAGTTAAATGGCTAGTTGGCATGCATCATTCCCAGTGCTGGTCTGGCTCACAAGCCCTTTGGGTTTGAAATCATACAAAAAGCTGAGGAGCAAAGAGGAAAGATACCATATTTTGAATCTCCTTGTTTAACAGATCTGTTGCCCACACATATGACTATAGCTTCTTTTTGTCTTTTATCCCTAGTTCTTGACACAAAATAGTTGGATAGCAAATGTTGAAAGAGGGAGGGAAGGAAGAGAGATCAAGGGGAGGGGGAAGAAAGAAAAGGAAAGGAGGAGGATTTCCTATTCAAGGGAAAGAAGAAAAGGAGGAAATAAGTAGACCATAGATAGGAGACTATCCTCTGACCAAAGACTGAATTTCTTGTGTGTAACTTGGAAGTCGGCTCCTGAGGGGGAATTCTAGATGGATTTTGAAGAGGGGGGTGTAGCTCAGTGGTAGAGTGCGCGCTTAGCTTAGATGGATTTTGAGTGAGGTGACTACACTGCAGGCTGGCACGTGTTTGGACAGGTGCAGGAGACAAGAGCAGCCCTAGGCTTTCATGCTTGCCACCTGTGCTCAGTTCCAGGAAGTTACTCAGCAGCCCCCTCACTGGTCATGACTGGCCTACTGAGATTCTAGAAGAATGTTTGCTATTTGTGGTGAGAATTTGGTGAATTCGATACCGAACATAGCCTACCCAGCCAGAACTTTGGGGCATCGTTAGACAGTTAACAAGAGAGTGAAGGCATTGTGTGGGGGATGATTCAAGAGATCCAGTGGTGGGTTGGTTCATGTGTTTAGAAGGCAGTTCAGTAGCAAGGTACAAGGTGAAGCTGAGAAGGTCTACCTTCCTCTACAAAAAGGTTGCTTTGGGTGAATTTTTATGTACACTTTAGAAAAAGACTTGGTGAGTCTTGGTGCCTTTTGGCATTTCAGTTGCCCACTTGGTCTCAGAATCTGGCCCAGCTCAGGCTACCCTTACCCTGTGTCTTCAGACACGGAAAATATCAGCTTTAACCTGATTCAAAATAAACAGAAACAAATCATTTCTGGTGAGTGATGGAAGGCAAAATGATACACCTTAAAGTGGGAACAAAGAGCCGTCATATTATAGACCTTACGTTGTGCCTGAAATGTTCTGGCCCTGGCCTCCAACTTTACCTAGATGACTGTCCCTACCTGTACTTCATCTTTCTGTGCAGGCACCACTTCCCAAGCCCCCAGTGGCTCAGGTACCGCAGTAAATATCAGTGTCCTAAACGTCCACTTCATCAGACTATCACAACTGCGATGAAGCAGTTGTATGTCATTACTTCTGTCTGTCTCTCCACCATAATGTAAGATTCATAAGGACAGGGGTTATATCTGGCTTACTCACTGGTATGTCCACATCAGTGAGCTCAATACCTTGCAGTTTACTTATTTTTGAGAGGGAGAGAGAGAGCATGAGCTGGGGGAGAAGCAGAGAGAAGGAAACACAGAATCCAAAGCAGACTCTAGCCTGTGAGCTGTCAGCACAGAGCCTGACGTGAGGCTCAAGCCATGAGATCATGACCCGAGCCGAAGTTGGATGCTTAACTGACCGAGCCACCCAGGCGCCCCAGTACTTCGCAGTTTAAAACTACTCTAGGACTCGCAGAAAGAATGAATAAAGCTGCCAGGCACTGTGATAGGTGCTAGGGATTTAAAGCTTTCAAAGACACTACATCCAGCCTTGAGAAACTGTGCTTCTGAAGTGGGTATCTCCAATGATAATTTATCCCTCTCTCAGTTTCTAGAGGGGAAAGACCAAGGGCGAATCACAATGGTATGGCTTTTTCCACCTCACTTCCCCAAATTCTACCTCTTTGACCACAAGTATCCCAACACAGACTCTGTTTGTATCTAAGGACTGGCATAGAAATGAACCAACCTATCTTTCCACCAATTTCTGTTTCTTTGTTGAAATGGATATTTATTTTGTTTTTACCCAAACAATTTAAATTTATGTCTATGTAGCCATTTATTAGGTTCCTAAAACATTAGTCTGTTAAGTTTTTAACAGGGGTCATCTGAAAATAGGATCAAACATTACAGAAGGAACAAAAACAAACAAATCCCCACAGTTGTTGTTCCATAAACCTTGATTTTCCCCTGGACCTGAGCCACCTAAAAGATCATCCACCCATTTCTAAGTCCCGCTTTACTTCAGAACTTTTTTTTAGAGAGAGACAGCAAGCAAGCAGGGTAGGGGCAGAGAGAGAGAGAGGGAAACACAGAATCTGAAGCAGGCTCCAGGCTCTGAGCTGTCAGCACACAGCCCAACGCAGGGCTCAAACTCATGGACTGTGAGACCACAACCTGAGCCAAAGTTGGACACTCAACCAACTGACCCACCCGGGCGCCCCTACTTCAGAACTTCTGACGGTCTGTCAGCTTTGAAATGTTTGACTTTTAAATGTAAGTTTTTTCTTGTTTCTTCCTTGCTCTTTCCAACTAAATCTAAGGTTTTAGGTAAATTTCTGTGACCTTTCTACACAGCTTCTCATTTTTTTAATGTTGGTGATCACTACATAAAACCTCCCAATTCAACAACCACTGAACTAGTTTTATTCCTTCCAAGCATCCCTAGTCCACCTTTTCATCCTGCTGATGAAACTGCAATGCAACTTTAGGTAACTAAATGGCACCCTGCAAGTTGACAGATTGTGGGGCTTCAGGGTCTTGTTTTCTAGGTCTTTCTGCCATTTTTGAAAACGCATTTGGCAGGGCTCTCAATGTCTTTGAGATAGTTTTCTCAGGAAGACTTCCTTGGCCCCAAGCCATCTTTCTTTCTAAAATTAGCAACTGCAAGCAAACGATTTTCAAAATACTATAGTTTGTCTACAAAGAGGGCACTGCTTTGGGTCTTATTCCAAGTTGGCTAATGGGTTCTATTCCTCCCACCCCCTGCCCCCACACCACCATTTTCTTTTTGCTGACAAAGTATTCAAATGAGTAAGTCTAGGTCTCACACTTAGACTGGTATTATAACTTTCTTTTTAATTATTCATTTATTTGATGTCTCTATACTGAGCACCTATGACATGCCGAAGACTGTTAGGTGATGGGAAAACAATAGAGACCAACATTAATCCAAGAACCATGCAAATGAGTGGAAAATGGAGTCTGTGACAGGAGTCCAGGGTGCTCCAAGAGCCTGTGGGCTGGATTTGACCCAGTCAGGGAGATCAGGGTTGGCTCGTGGTGCTAGAGCCGAGGTCTGCAGGATGCATAGGAATCTGCAAAGCAAGGGGGGTTGGAAGAACATTCCAGCTTTAGGATTAATACCACAAGGCCCTGCTATTGCTTGAATCTCCTTCATAGTGACGTTTCGAGAGCCACACAGATCACTTGACCTTTGCAATCATGCAATGTATACCACCTTATTTCACTATTTCTTTCTGGTAGTGTGGGGGGGGGGGAGTTTTTTGTTTTCATTTTTTAACTAAAGACTCTAATCTTCAGAAACAGATGTACTTTAACAAGTTGATTCATATTTTCCAAGCATTTCTTTCATTTAAATTTTTGGCACATTCTAGGTCCGAGAGGCAAGTAGCCTTTGACCATGTTCTCCTAGAGCCTTCATATAAAGAAACTTTTATTCCCTCCTTCAGTTTCTAAAATGTGAGCCTCTAGTATTGAATATCATCATGTTAGATTTTACTTAGCTTTGCTATGAGAAAATAAGAGTTGAAAGAGGGAAGTCCTGTAATGTCTAACTTGGAAAAGATAGGCCATTAAATCAATATGTTAAATTTAGAGCCAAACCCAACAAATATTTTTCCTATAGGCAAAAAGCCTTGCATTAAATATTTATTGGTTGGATGAACAAAAACCTAATATTCAAATTTTAGGTGTATTCACATCCATTTTAATATTCTGACAAAAGTATGGTGGTTGTTAATTTCTTTATGTAGAATTGTTTCTTCCTGGGGGCTGGAGGGCCTGGATTTCATTCCATCGTGGATTTTACTGAGCACATCCAACAGGAAAGACAAACCAAGAGCTGACTTTTTCAAAACAACCTTTTTGAAAAGCCCCTAAGAGGATTAACAGTTAATGTTTTTTTTTACTGTTGTAAAATCTTCTCTTAAAAGAGAAATTTTAGGGGTGCGTTGGTGGCTCATTCAGTTAAGTGTCCAACTCTTGATTTCAGCTCAGGTCATGATCTCATGGTTCATGAGTTTGAGCCCCACATCAGCATGGAGTCTGCTTGGGATTCTCTCTCTTTCCCTCCCTCCCTTTCTGCTGCTCCCTTATGCTGTCTCTCTAAATAAATAAACATTTTTTAAAAAGAGATTTTAAAAGGTAGATTCTGGCAAAGATGAGCTTAATAAAAAAGGCCATAAAAATATTCATACTACAAATCTATTAGTCTTTCAGTCTCTCACTTTAAGTCCCAATCTTTTGTTTCCTGAGCAGTGTTACTTTGTTTCCTAGTTGTTAGATTTAACATAGCTGGAACTTTTAAATCTTACCAAGAAAGAAAAGAAAGAAAAGAAAAGAAACAAACGAAAAGAAAAGAAAAACAGGTAAGGCGGGAAGTGACAGGGAATGAAGAAGAAACAGAGAGTGACTAGAGATGAAAGAAAGAAGGAAAGAAATAAGGAAGGAAGGAAGGAGGGAAAGAAGGAAGGAAGAAAGAGAAAGAAGGAAGAAAGAAAGAAAGAAGAAAGAGAAAAAGAAAGAAAGAAGGAAGGAAGAAGGAAGGAAGGAAGGAAGAAAGAAAGAGGGTGAGAGGGAGGGAGGGAGGAAGGAAAAGAGAAAGGAAGGAAGGAAGGAAGAAAGAAAGGAGGGAGGGAGGGAGGGAGGAAAGAAGAAAGAAAGAGAAGAAAGAAAGAAAGAAGAAAGAAAAGAGAAAGAAAAAAGAAAAGAAAGAGAGGAAGGAAGGAAAGGAGGAAGGAAAGAAAAGAAAACAAAAGAAAAGAAAAGAGGAAAAAGCAAGCAAGCTTAGTGGGAAAGTTTTCATAATAAGTTTTTCAGCTGCCTGTTGCACTTTTGCTGACTGTTTTTAAAAGTATCAATCTCTCTAAAGAAGACATCCGGATGGCCAACAGGCACATGAAAAGATGCTCAACGTCACTCCTCATCAGGGAAATACAAATCAAAACCACACTCAGATATCACCTCACACCAGTCAGAGTGGCCAATATGAACAAATCAGGAGACTATAGATGCTGGAGAGGATGTGGAGAAACGGGAACCCTCTTGCACTGTTGGTGGGAATGCAAACTGGTGCAGCCACTCTGCAAAACAGTGTGGAGGTTCCTCAAAAAATTAAAAATAGACCTACCCTATGACCCAGCAATAGCACTGCTAGAAATTTACCCAAGGGATACAGGAGTACTGATGCATAGGGGCACTTGTACCCCAATGTTTATAGCAGCACTTTCAACAATAGCCAAATTATGGAAAGAGCCTAAATGTCCATCAACTGATGAATGGATAAAGAAATTGTGGTTTATATACACAATGGAATACTACGTGGCAATGAGAAAGAATGAAATATGGCCCTCTGTAGCAACGTGGACGGAACTGGAGTGTTATGCTAAGTGAAATAAGCCATACAGAGAAATACAGATACCATATGTTTTCCTCTTATGTGGATCCTGAGAAACTTAACAGAAACCCGTGGGGGAGGGGAAGAAAAAAAAGAAAAGAGGTTAGAGTGGGAGAGAGCCAAAGCATAAGAGACTCTTAAAAACTGAGAACAGACTAAGGGTTGATGGGGGGTGGGAGGGAGGGGAGGGTGGGTGATGGGTATTGAGGAGGGCACCTTTTGGGATGAGCACTGGGTGTTGTATGGAAACCAATTTAACAATAAATTTCATATATTGAAAAAATAAAATAAAAAAATAAAAGTATCAATCTATGTTTATGAAAAGTATTTGTAAAACAGCCAAACTGCCTATTGGAACAGACAAGGCAACTTTCCCCCATAGGATCCCTAAGAATTTAACTCAAAACTATGGAGCATTTTGGGGCCTGGAGCTAACAATATGAAATGGAAGATGGCCTCTGCCTTTTCAGACTACTTTAAACTCCAAAAAGTGAAAACTAAGTAGGAACCTTCAGTTTTAATGTTCTGAAGGGCAGGAGCCATCCTGTCTTCTCCACCATCCTCTCCTTGCTTTCCTTTTGTTAGAAAGAAAGTTGCCTTCCAGGTAGACCTACCACTGATCCTACATGCATTTTGTCTGGACTCTCTGACCTGCACCATGTGTTCGTGGTGCTTCTGCTGCTTAGAACTATTGCGCTTTCTTGGTTCAGGGGGTAAAACTGGACTGGAGATAAATTTCTTTTTGTCCATTGAAGGAAGAAGATAGTCTTCAAAACAGTCATTATGGATTTGCTCAGTTGAATCCTAGACTTAGTTTTTGGATGTCAGGACTGATAAGATGAACTGAAATCTTTTCTCAATCACATATAAATGATATCAAGAGTTGGAGGGGAAACACACAGTCTTCTCAAGGGTTTAGAATCCTGTCAGGGAAGGGGTGGAGGCTGACATGTACAGTGTGCCTCCTGCAAGACTGTTTCTGGTTTAAGGGAGAGAGAAACGACATGAAACAGAGGTGACCAAGAATGCCAGTGGGATGCAGGGAGCTGGAGCCATGTTTCTTGGAGAGACTTTTAGTAAATTCTGAATGACAGAGATGAGGAAGGCCTTGATATCCTTTATGATCGCTTTTTGAGACTGTTAGATCACAAGTTAGTCTCATTTTAGAAAATGTTTCTGAATCCAAATTTACTTGAAATGCACAGAATAAACCTTAAATTATTATTAGTGTCATAGAGATGAAGCTGAAATTCTTGGACAGAAAATCCCAAAGAAAGCAAAGCCTTCTTTTGAGATCTCACTAAGATTTAGAAGGGCACTATTCCAAACCATTATATCATAAACAAGACTATTATGTTTGGATCTGTTTTCTGTCTCTTGTTTCTTAATAGAGCAATGTTCTGATAAGGGAGTCACAATAGTTGGCCATTGGATACAAGCTAAACCTAAGAAATCATTATCGATCGACACATCCTCTTTAGCACCAGTGACAGAACATTGTGCATTAAAATTGCAATGATCCTTAACTTTGAAATTATAAATTATTCCTGACTCTTTTCTTCTTCTCACTCTCTTCATAGTGCATGTTCTTTGAATAATCACTATTTATAATGTGAATAGTTAATGGTAATAGTCATTTATTGCAGTGTCAAACTTTATAACAGGATAATAATAGAAGAAAGAATTTGGTCTTTACTACAAAATGCTTGAATGGGTGTGTGTATCTTTGAGTATGCTTGTATATGGGGGCCTGGTTTGATTTACCAAATAGGAATGGAGGGTCCACTCTAAGGCATTGTGTTGTTTTCTAGAAGACACAGAGATAAACAAGATATATACTCCAGCTTCAGTGAGATAGAAATAACCTCTTTAAATGCACCACTGGCACAGGGAACACTAATCAGTCACATTTACAAAGCAGATCAATTACAATTCATGCTTTTATAGGAATTTCTTTAATACACATTCTCCCATGAGAGTCCATGTGGGTGAAGGCAGGTACCTTGTCCTCTGTTTTGTTCACTTGCATTCCCCTAGCACAGGACCTGACATATTTTACGGTTTCATTATTCTACAGCAAGTGCATAAGTAAATGAAGGTAATCTGTGCTTGTGAGAGAAAAAAAATCCGCTGTTGATCATCATATATACTAAATTTTTAGTGGATTCAAAAGCTTCTGGCTACAGTATAGGTAACTGTGGAAACTATCATGTGAAGCAAAGTCCTTGAGATGTATGGCCTGAAGTACAATGATTAAAGGGATTTTTCTTTAATATGTGAAAGGTATAATGAGGAAGAGAAGATATGATATCTTCTCTTTAAGAATGAGAATTGCTAGGTAGGAGTAATTTTTGCTTCCCACCACCACTACCACCCTTAGAAAAAAGGGCAAGCTCAATTTGAATATTTTTGAAATAATGTGATTGGGCCATTAATTTAATGTATGACATTGTGGAAATATGCAAGGAGTTAATAATACAGAAGTATCCACTGGGTTCCAAGTTTCACTTGCCTCTTTCGATTCCTTCTGACTGGAAAGTTCTTGCTTTATGGGGCTGTAAGGGCAGTAGAGTTCAAGAATCATTTAAATGTATTAATAATAGGTTTTTAGAAATTTCCTGCTATCAAATAGGGATATGAAAAGAGAAGTTGAATACAGGAGAACTTCTACTTAAACTGTTTGTTTCCTAGTATATTTTAATTGTTTTGCATTTGAGTCATCATGATGTAGTTTTAACTAGGAGCTGTATGGGGTAAGGTTTGGTTAGAAGTCATGGCTCACCCTTGGCCGTGTTCCTTGGGCATGAGTCACCTAATCTGTCAACTCAGGTTTTTCACTCTTAAAATGAGAGTTATGGACGAGATGACCTCTGAAGTGCCATTCAGGTTCTAAAATTTTATAACTCATTTCTTACTTCCTTTTAATTAGATATATTTCTATAGAACCATGTAATTATGATCTTGTTTGGTGAACTTTTCTAGAGATATTTTGTCATGTGTGCCACAACTACAGAATAAAATACAATCTAGAGTCACGTTCTCCCAAGAGAGAAGGGTATCATTTTTAGGAATTGGAAAATTTGGCATTTTCTCATTTTTTATTTCCATCTTTGCACTGCTAGAAGAAAAGCAGTTTGTTTTATTTTTATGATTGATGTTTTGAGCATATCTTGAGGACTTTATTTTGATTTATGGAACCTTTGGGTACAGCTGAGAAGAATCCCTAAATAAATCAAAGTATTTCTGTGCTCTTCCTCACTTGCACTCCTTTTCCACAGTAGCCTCAGGACACCAGCTGATGTCCTGGCCTTGCACCATGGGATCTTCTTCCCATAACATTATCCAGAGACACCCTTTGCCTTTACAGTGATTATTTCTAAAGCTAAAGGCAATTGTACTTCCCTTTCTTCATTAAAATTACCATGTATCCACTATTTACTCAGCAAATACTGAGTGCCTACTATATGTCAAGCATTATTTTCTAAATAGTTGAGATACGTCAATGTATAGAGTAGAACTTAAAAGAAAGTACCTGCCCTCATGAAACTTATATTCTGGTAGGAGACAGACCATAAAGGAGCACAATATGTTTTGGTAGATTGGATGTAGGATATAAGAGACAAAGAAGAATCAAGGATGACTCCAAGGTTTTTGGCCTAAGCAACTGGAAAGATGGAGTTGCCATATTTCCTAGAGATAGGAAAGTTACAAGAAAAATAGGGCTGTGTGGGGTTGGGAGAAATAGGAATAAGGGAAGGGACCTGGAGTTGGTTTGGGACATACCGCATTTAATGTGTCTGGTGAATATCCAGATGGAGATGTCAAGTAGACAGTTGGGTCCATGAGTCCGAATTCAGTTTTGAATTTGTGTTTAGTTTGGATGCTGTTTAAAGCAGTGTGACTAGGGGCACCTTGTGTGGCTCCATCAGTTAAGTGTCCAACTTTGGCTCAGGTCATGATCTCACAGTTCGTGGGTTCGAGCCCCACATTGGGCTCTGTGCTGACAGCTCAGAGCCTGGAGCCTGCCTCAGATTCTGTGTCTCCTGCTCTCTCTCTGCCCCTTCCCCACTCATGCTCTGTCTCTCTCTCTCAAAAATAAACATTTAAAAAATTGAAAAAAACTAAAGCACTGTGACTAGATGTGATCGCCAGAGGATGAATGACTTTGGGAAGAGAAGAGGTCCAAAGACTAAGCCCTGAGCACTCCAAAGTCAGAGGTGAAGGAGAAGAGGAAGAAACAGCAAAAGGGTTAAAGAAGGAACAGCCAGGGAAGGAGGAGGAAAACCTAACAGCTATGGCGTCTTGAAAGTCAAGTAAAGGATGGTCAGATTATGCCCATGCTGCTTATATGTTCGTAGAGCAAATAGGTGAGGGCTGAGCATTGGCCATTAGATAGGTTTAGCAACATAGATGAAGCATATATGTGGATTTCTTCTCTGTAGAATCCATATTGCATGTGCTGAGGAATTATTGAACTTTTATTTTTTTAACTTTTTTTTTAACATTTATTCATTTTTGAGAGACAGAGACAGAGCATGAGTGGGGAAGGGAAAGAGAGGAAACACAGAATCTGAAGCAGGCTCCAGGCTCTGAGCTGTCAGCACAGAGCCCGATGCAGGGCTCGAACTCATGAACTATGAGATCATGACCTGAGCTGAAGTCAGACACTCAACTGACTGAGCCACCCAGGCGCCCCAGGAATTATTGAACTTTTAAATTTATTTTTGTAATGGTTCACTCACCACATTACTGTAATTTGGAATTGGCTCTTGTTCCCTTGAACGATGTCTGTCTAAAGGTAATGCCATTTTCCAACTGCCAAAAAACTGTGGAACAAAGCAAATGTTGGCTGTATCCAACTGATAGGCATTGGAGAGCAGTGTTAGCAATCAGGTTTGAATCAAATAGAGTAGGTTTCATATTCTTAGAGCCAAGGGTTAATAGAGCAGAATTTGTTCTGTGTAATTAATTCTGGAGAAAATAATAAAACTCTCCTGAGAGGGAGAAAGACAGATTGTTCAGGAAGAGCCAAATAAATGAAAGAAAGAAACCCTGGGTTTGCAACTAACTTTACCAATATTCTTTACCAGAGGATTATATCATATGATGTTCTGAGAAGTAAATTTTATAAAGCCATTAAAATGACTTTCAGAAATAAATATTTCTAATAAAGGAAATGCACGTGGATTTCTGCAAAAGGACACAGAGGCAGCTCTATAACATAATGTAAAATTTATATAATTTTAATTAGGACTTCAGAATCTCATGATTGAAATGCAATGCCATATTTCCAAAGGCATTTTTTAATTAGGTAAACTAAGCTCTTACATAATAAGTTGGAAATCAAAGTTGGACAAAATTCCAAAATAGAAAAAAGTTAAATAGAAATAAAATTATGCTGATTGATCTCTAGGGGAAAAGACTATATTTAAACCCAAGCAGTTGATTCAGTGGTGACTCCCTGAGCTTGAAACAGTAACTCTTGAAATGGTAACAAATCCATTGGAAGCCACAATAGTAATGAAAGAGAAATCCAGGGTAGCCACTGATAATGCAGGTCTTCAGAGCTGCTGAAATTTTTGAAAGAAGAATACAAAATAAATTTTTGTTTTCAATCAGCAAGCACAAGGTCCATCTGCTCTCTCTTTAGTTTTTGGAGTTGTTTAATCAACTTCTTTATCCCCACCCTTTTGTTGCATCAAAAATAATTACAAGGATGAGCCCTGTGATATGTTAAAATAATAAAGTCTCTGTGTGTGTAGGGTAGATCTGTGTATGTACATTCATGTGGAGTATGTGTGTACACGCATATATGGCATGGCCATAAACATGGACACATACATATACTTACCCAAAAGCGGTGAAGTGTGTTAAGAGCTCTAACAAAAAGGCTGTGTCATCGTGGCCAGCAGCTTCTCTAAAAACCCATCTTAGTTAGGTTGTGCCAGTATGGGGAGGCAGTACATACTATTTAAGTTTCTTAGATTCCTTAGTTTGTCTTTATTTTCCACATTAAAAAGACTAATGCCTGTGAAGGCAATGTAGCCAAGGACTCAGAGAACATGGCCTTTGCTGAGTGCCTATGCTTTGCTTTCTCAACAAGAGCTGTCGATGAAAGAACAGTGAGCCTCTACCTCAGTGCTTCTCAAAGTGTGGTTGATGGAACCCTGGTGGCCTAAACCGGGAGTCCACAAGGTTAAAAGTATTTTGTCATGCTCAGATTTATTTTTATTTTTTTATTTTTTATTTTTGCCTTTTTCGCTTATGGTGCCGAAGCAGTGGTGGGTAATGCACCTTAGCACGAACCAAGATAGAGGTATCAGACTGTGCTGTGGTGATTACATTCTTCATTAGCATACACTTACAACTTAAATGCCAGTTTTATTTAGTCTCCTCATTGATGCATTAAAATTATTTAACTCATAAGCCTTGGCTACACACTGTATTAATGTGCTGTACGATGAAGGAGAAGAATACATAAAGCATTTCTGGTACATTCCACAGTACAGCGGTTGTCTCAAGGAAAAGTCCTCATTTGAGTTGAAAGTTGAGTTAGCTCCTTTATCGTATTATGTCACTTTTACTTGAATAAAACAACTGATTAGTCAGACTTTAGCCTGTGGAAGATATTTTCTCGAAATGAATGAAGTGAGCGTAATGCTTTAAGGAAAACATCTGTTACCATTTGCTACCACAAACTTCAAACTTTCAGGTGGTGATTAGAATTTTGGAAAAATTCCCATTCCTTAAAACTTTTCTTGTGAAAGCAGTAATGATATTAATGAATGTGATTTTTTTTTACATAATTTGTCAACATTTGGAAGATCTGCATAACTCAGCAATCCAATATTTTCCAGATGACCAAATACCAACATATCATGAAGTTTGAAAAGTTTGTTGATATAGTTTTCAGATTCCATATTGCAACTAACTAGGTCAGTTTGATATCAAAAGTTAATATCCACAATTATATGAAAAGGCTGTTAAGATACTCTATTTTCCAACTGCCTATCTATTGGATTCATAAATTTCGATCAAAATAACATTGCAACAGACAGAATGCAGAAGCAGATACGATAATCTAGCTATCTTCCATTAAGCCAAATGTTAAAGAGATTTGCAAAAGTGGAAAGCCATGCTTCTCTCTCTCTCTCTCTCTCTCTCTCTCTTTTTTTTTTTTTTTTGTTACTGTTTTGGAGACTAGTTATAATCAACATGTAATGGGTTTATTTTTAACTTAGTATATATATTTAAACTTTCTTGGTTTAAATTTCTAATACAGTAAATATTAAGTGGTGTGATCCACATTAAAAAAATGCTCCCTGGGGTGCCTGGGTGGCTCAGTCGGTTGAGCGTCCGACGTCAGCTCAGGCCATGATCTCACGGTTCGTGGGTTCGAGCCCCGCGTCGGGCTCTGTGCTGACAGCTCAGAGCCCGGAGCCTGTTTCAGATTCTGTGTCTCCCTCTCTCTATGCCCCTCCCCAACTCATGTTCTGTCTCCCTCTGTCTCAAAAATAAATAAACATTAAAAAAATAAAAAATAAATTAAAAAAAAAATGCTCCTTGAGGTCCTTCTACATTTCAGAGGGTGAAAGTGACCTGAGATCAAAACATTTGAAAGCCACTGCTTGACATTGGTGCATTTTATTCCTGAGATTGGTCCTCACTTCAAAAAACAAGCCCAGTTCCTCCAAAGCTGTACAGGAACTCACCATGAAGGAAACAACCACCAAATCTGTCAAAGAATGTGGACTAGCACACAGGTATACTGCCCTCGTTAGCACTGTCACTGCAGCTGGCTGGGGTCACCTCCAATCTCCTTTGGGTGAGCAGAGCTCCATGAACAAGCATCTGAATTCAGTCATTCACTTACTCAACAGCAGTTGTTCAGGCCCTGCTCCTGTTTGCCAGGTGCTGTGGTCAGTGATGGGAATGCAAAATGGAATGAGACAATGTGGCTCAGTCGGTTGAACATCTGACTCTTGATTTTGGCTCAGGTCATGATCTTGTGTGTTTGTGAGATCAAGCCCCACATGGGGCGCTGTGCTGACATCGCAGAGCCTGCTTTGGAAGCAGAACTCGGAAGTTAAGATGAGTTAGAGCCTCTGTGACTGTCACTGGCCCAACCGTGAGTAGGAAACACTTGGGGCAGTGAGGTTGTAATGACTCACTGGGAAGCAAAGAGGTCATGAAGTGTTAGGAAATCATGAACTAGTCTGAAATGTCAAGGACACTAGGAATCTGCAAAGTTCTTAATTTAGCTTGTATGGCTTACCTGCAACATGTGTTTTGAGAACACACGTGCATAGCATATAGGTTCTTCCTTCAAGAAGCTTGCAGCCTAGTGGTAGTAACAGAATGAAGTTAGGGAAGTCGTGTTTTGATAAAATGAGAAAATCATATCAAATGCTGCACGGATGTCAAGTAGGCAGGTCACAGATGAGAGCGGCAGCAGGCAGTTGAAATTTTCAACACTGTGTTAAGGAAAAAGCCTAGAAGGAAGACAGATTGCCGCTTTAGGAAGTCAGCTAAAGCAACAAGACAGAATGGATAATTAAAATCATTTCCAAAGATAACCACCTGTGAACTCAAAGAGGAGGCATGGCTTGGCTTTGGGCTGTTTATTGTACAGCCCTCAATTCAGTATGAGGGAAGGGAAGATCCACAAAATAAACAAGGCTTGGGAGAATAAGCAGCAAAACGCAGCCTTGCTCTTGCTCTGTAATTAGGACTGAGTGATAAGGACAGGTGCAGAGAGCTAGATTCTTGGATCCAAAGGTGGCAAAAGGGAGAGAAATTTTCTTTTTGTCCCACACTGGCTGCCCTTATTGCCATAAGAACAGAACGTTTCTTCTCACGTAGCAGGGTGATGAACTTCAAGTCCCGGACCATAGGAAAGGCAGTGGGACTGAGCCATGAGAAAGGACAACACAGTCTAAGAAGGATGTGTCTCTTTCTCCTTTTTCCTGGAGCCTCAGTTGCATCCTACTCATTTATCTTCTGTCGTTGAGATAGAGATAGGCGTTTCCAAGGACAACTCATTTCTCAGAGCAGAAAATCAGGATAAATGTGAGGTTCACGGTGAAATATGCAGAATACAGAAAATAGAGAAAAAGAAATCAAGTCAAAAGCACAGGTACAGGATGCCTGGGTGGCTCAGTTGGTTGAATGTCTGACTCTTGATTTCGGCTCAGGTCATGATCTTGTGGGTTCGTGAGATCAAGCCCCACATGGGGCTCTGTGCTAACATTGCAGAGCCTGCTTGTGATTCTCTCTCTCCCTCTCTCTGTCCCTCCCCACTCATGCGCGCGCTCTCTCTCTCTCTCTCTCTCTCTCTCTCTGTCAGAAATAAACAGGAAAAGAAAAGAAAAGAAAAGAAAAAAGAAAAAAGAAAAAAGAAAAGAAAGGAATGTTTTACAAAGCACGGGGACAAAAAATGGGAAGCAAGAAAAAGTGAAGTCCTTTGCAAGCCATCCCCTCCCCCTACCACAACCACAACCACAACCAATGAGGTCCTTCCATCTTACAAGACCAGGGCCAGGTGGCAAAGCAGTCTGCCTTCCCAGGGGGCAAGTAAATGCTTTACACATAGAGACTAGTAAATAATTAACACAAACCAATGCTGAGATTACATTTAAAATAGTTTAAAGCAGCAACCCAGGATGCGAAGATAAATAACAGAAGCGTTTCAAAGGCTGGGCTCTGTTCTCTCTGGCATCTTCATGTTTTGTTTAGGGGAAGGGAAGGTCCAGGAAATAATGGTCTGCTCTGGCCATGGTCTTTCTGGTCATGCGGAGCCAAAGGCAACCCACTTATGGGATAATAGTCAAGTATTTGCCATTTCCGTGTGGGGCTTATTTCCTCTACCAGTGGCGTTATTCAATGGCTTCATAAAACACCAAGGTGCCTTGACAACTCCTGGACTAATTCAGGTCACTGCTTCTCATGGGTTGAAGCAGCACGTCAAATGCTGTTAATGCGGTGTGTTGTACATGAAGAGAAATTAATTCACAGCCTTTCCTTTCTCAGAAACATGATTCCGGTGACAGAATTCCGGCAGTTCTCTGAACAGCAGCCTGCCTTCCGTGTGCTGAAACCATGGTGGGATGTGTTTACCGACTACCTTTCGGTAGCTATGCTGATGATCGGTGTGTTCGGATGTACTCTGCAGGTAGGTGCCTAGACTCACATCAAAATGGGAGCCAGAGCAAGACACTGAGCTGTTGAAACCTTTAAAAAGAGCTGGTGGTATGATTTTCAGCCATGTAAATACTAGTTGTCCTGCTCTACTTGTGTATGGTGTTTGTAGTCATGGAAGGGAGCCCAAAACATATTCACTGCACTTTCATATATGTATATATATTTGTATAAAACTAAATAAACTGGCCGTCAAGTGTTCTACTATGATAGGGGCATCCATAAAGCACTAAGAGAGTGCAGAGGAGGGGCCCGTGGCTTGGGAATGAGAGAAAAGGTGATGGTTGTATTAAAACTTGGAGAACCAACTGTATTAAGGGAGACGGAGCCAGGGGTAGAAAAAGATGCCAGGAAGGAGACAGAAAGCTTGAAGTCATGGGTGTGAGGAAGAACATGACACCTTTGGGAAACTGTCAGTAGGGCTGGCACTCACTGGGTGTCATCAGCGTGAGAGTTGAAGCCATGCCTGTGAATGGAGTCACCAGGGAGAATGTGGAGAGAGAGATGACGTCAGGAATACCAACGTGTGAGCAAAGGAAAAAGGGGTGCCTCTGAGGGAGACTGAGAAGGGGCAGCCGTATGGAGAGGTGGAACCCAGGAGAGAGTGGAAAGACACGTGTGGTCAACTATGGCAGGCATACAACTCACTCACGGACTAAGGAGAAACAAGTAGCACCCGGGTCATTCGAAATCATAGTTTGAGTGGTTGGAAAAGTGAATGGAAATTAAAGACTGGCGTAGGTGTGACTTTCAGGTTGATCAGCTGAGAGGAAGAAAAACTTGGAAGAAAGGGAAATATCTAGAAGTGGTGCAGAGTGGAAACAAAGGCATTTTAAAATTTGATTTTAATAATGGTTAACACATAATGCTTCCTAAGTGACAGGTACTCTTCTGAATACTTGACACATATTTTAACTCATTTCATCCTCATGGCAACAGTGAGATATCGGTGCTATTATTATCCCCACTTACAGAGAGACAACAAAGGCACTGAGAGATTAAGGAAACCTCCAAGGTGAGTGGCAAAACCTTTACTGAGACCCAGGCAGTTTGGCCTGCGTGTTAATCTCTAACACCATGCCCCTTTTTATTTGTAGGCTGAAAATATTTGGCCTCTCTCTACCCCCCAAAAAAGGATACCAGTGAAAATTCAGAATTTGAAAGACAGAAAAGACATACATTCATTTATAAATAAAACAAGTAGTTGTTGAAGAACCTACTGTGTTCCAGGCACTGTCCTAGGTGCTAAGAATTACCAGTGCAGGAGAAAAAAGACAAATGCCCCAGCCATATAGACTTTAAATTCTATGGGAAAACAAAATAAGCAAAACCAGCTCATAAATTATATATATTAGAAGGTAATAAGGACAATGAAAAAGAAAATACAGCATACGTGGATGGTGTCAGCAGGTGATATTAGGAGTTGCAATTCTCACGTAGGAAGCCTTCACTGGGAAGGTGACTTCTGATGAAGGAAGTGTGGGAGCAGACCACGCAGATGTCCAGGGAGGAGCCTCCCCGGCAGAGGGAACAGCAAAAGCAAAAGACACATGGGCAGAGTGTTCACAGACTCCTTGCCCTTCTCCAGGAGAACTTGACATTTGACTTCTTCAGCTTTCTAGCTCTGTTTCCCTGGAGACCTGATAAAAGTAGAATGTTAGCTGTGTTACTAGGCAACGTTGCTTGTGATATAAATGACTACTGTTTTGTCAACTGCATCTGGACTGGAAGAATGATAAATGCCTGGTAGGAAGCCACACCACCGGACTTCTGTGATTGTGGTGACACCTATAACAGGGCATGCCCCTTGACACACAGAAAGTATATCTATTGAGTTACACCAGAGATTAGTCTCTTTGGAGCATAATAAGCCTTTTAAGCCAGGGTAAATGCAGACCCCCATGTCCAGTGGATCTCTTTTCCTTGTGCCTGAGATGATCCGGAGAGGAGGGGCCTGGGGAGAGACGAGGTCCTGGGCAGGGTGTGGATCCCACACAGACAGTTAAGAAGGTTCCTCCAAAGGTAGAAAGCCTGATGCCACATTGCTGGCAAGCTGTGACTTTAATCCTGGATCTTTCTAAGTGATTCTGGTACCAGATGAGTGTTAGGATAATCTTAAAGTCCGAATGTTGAGATAAACCTAGAAGGACCCCTGGTGATGTTATAAGCCTGAAGCAGGGATGTCCCTGGCATGCTGAAGAAAGCCAGGCCAGTGGGCTAGAGCAGAGTGAGCTAGGCACAGAGTAGAAGAATAAGGCCTGAGAGGCAGTAGTTGCAGATCACACAGGGCTTTGTAGGTCCCTGTAAAGGTTTGGGCCTTGCTCTGAGTGAGATGGAACATGTTTTGAGGTTCAGGCAGAGGAGTGTCATTAGCTAACTTGTATTTCAACAAGACCACTCTAGTTGTTAAGAATACAGTAGAGGGGGCAAGGATAGAAGCAGGGAGGTTTAAGAAGGCTAATTTCAGAAGGCTAGTGCAGGGGCACCTGGGTGGCTCAGTCATTTGAACCTCCAACTCTTGATTTCGGCTCTGGTCATGAGCCAAGGGTCATTGGATTGAGTCCTATGTCAGGCTCTGAACTGTGTGTGGAACCTCCTTAGGATTCTCTCTCTCGGGCGCGTGGTGGCTCAGTCGGTTGAGCCTTGGACTGCAGCTCAGGTCGTGATCTCACTGTTCATGAGTTCGAGCTTCACATCAGGCTCCATGCTGACAGCTCAGAGCCTGGAGCCTTCTTTGGATTCTGTGTCTCCATATCTCTCTGCCCATCCCTCTCTACCTCTCTCTCTCTCTCAAAAATAAATAAACATTGAAAAACAATTCTCTCTCTCCCTCTGCCCCTCTCCCTCACTCACATGCTCTCTCTCAATAAATAAATAAATAAATAAATAAATAATAAAATTTTTAAAAATCATTAAAAAGAAGAAGAAGAAGGCTAGTGCAATAAAATCCAGGCAAGACATGAATCAGATGGCTTGCACCAGGATTGAAGCAGTGGTTCTGGATATATATATATTTTTTTTCAACGTTTATTTATTTTTTGGGGGACAGAGAGAGACAGAGCATGAATGGGGGAGGGGCAGAGAGAGAGGGAGACACAGAATCAGAAACAGGCTCCAGGCTCTGAGCCATCAGCCCAGAGCCTGACGCGGGGCTCGAACTCACGGACCACGAGATCGTGACCTGGCTGAAGTCGGATGCCTGACTGCGCCACCCAGGCGCCCCAAGGTTCTGGATATATTTTTAAGGAAAAGCTGTAAGATTTGCTGAAAGATTGAATGTGATGTATGAGGGGAAAAAAATCATGACTAAAATTTTTAGGCCTGAACAACTGGAAAAAGCTTGTTTTTGAGCATAAGTTTGAGTTATATGTTAGATATCCAAGTAGACCTGTTAAGTCAGAAGTTGGATAGAAGACTCAGGAAGGAGCTCAGGGTAAGTGAAGGATGGTCATCTTCACAGAGGAGGAGGTGATGGATCCAGGATCCAGTGGCAGGACAACCCTTGATTTGGGGGGAGGGGGCATCTTCCACCACAATGGGAATGATGGCTACAGATGCATTTGGTTGGAGGGGCAGGGACGAGGCACAGAAAGATGAGAGTTTGCACCTAATAGCTTCTGTGAGGTAGAAAGCAACACATCTGGAGAGAGCTTGTGAGGGTACGGGAGGCCATAGGATGTGGCAAGAAAGGAGTCCTGGAGTAGGGTCCTTGAGGAGAAAGGCAAATATTTAGAATGGCCAGTTTGGGAAGTCACAGAGGGAGGTGACATAGATCAGCAGGAGGACTCTGTGCCTGTTTTACTTTATTACCATGGCAGGGCCTGGAATCGTTTCTCTTGTTGGCATATCCCATGGCAGGATGAAATGCAGAAAAGAGAAACCACACAGACTATCCATAAAAACTAGTAGTTAACCTGGAACAAAATGAAAACAAGAGCAAGAACCGATGAAAATATCTACCGTGAACATCCTTTAAGAAGTGCACCCATAGCAAGTTCAGAAGGGACAAGTGAGTTCAAGCACAACTGGAGCACCTGTTCCTGTGTCATGGTCAGAATTCTGTTCCTGGAGCACAGCCCTGTTGCATCTTTCTGCTGTGCTGTAGCTCTTGGAACTCCCCACCTAGCACCCCACCCAGCATCACCGAGTATCAGATACTGACCTAACCTGGTCCCTTCACACACAGGCCTGTTTCATTCTCATAGTCTTTAGAAGAAAACGGACCCATGGGGCGCCTGGGCGGCGCAGTCGGTTAAGCGTCCGACTTCAGCCAGGTCACGATCTCGCGGTCCGGGAGTTCGAGCCCCGCATCAGGCTCTGGGCTGATGGCTCAGAGCCTGGAGCCTGTTTCCGGTTCTGTGTCTCCCTCTCTCTCTGCCCCTCGCCCGTTCATGCTCTGTCTCTCTCTGTCCCAAAAATAAATAAACGTTGAAAAAAAAAATTAAAAAAAAAAACAAAAAAAACGGACCCCAGTTATCTAGATATGGGAAGTATAGTCTGAGAAGTCAAGGCTCTAAACAATGTGAAATGCCTCAAAGGAAGATTGTGTCAGAATATGAAGGTTACCAGTCTCAGAATTCGTAGGAGGTGGACCATTTGATTCAACAACATCCCCAAGTACCCACAATATGTCAGGCATTGTGTAGAGTGCTAGACACTGAAAGAGAAATATAATAGAGCCCCTGACCTCAGATTGCTAGTAGTCAAAAGACCATAGAAATCCATAAGCAATGCCACTCAGCATGTAAGCACCTCAATGGTGATAGACTTCAAGAGCATTAAATATGGTGTCATCTCAGCTGCTCGAAGTTAGGAACTTGAGGAAATGAAAATTGAACTCAGTCTCAATGAATAAATATACAAAACTAATATATATATGTATATATACATATATATATTAGTTTTGTGTATATGTGTATACATATGTATATATGTGTGTATATATATGTGTATATATATGTGTATTAATATATATATACACATATATATGTGTGTGTATGTGTGTGTGTGTATATATATGTGTGTGTGTATATACATATATATGTATATATATATATGTGTGTATATATATGTGTATATATATATATATATATATATATATATATATATTTAAAGGAGTGGAAGGAAAAATCAGCACAAACAAAAGATTTAGTATGATCATTTCACAAAGCCCTCATTGATGAGTATCAATGGCGTTATAGAGGGCGGCTCATGGTGGGTGGGACATTCCTGCATAGCAGAGGAATTGTCTCATCTCCAATGCTAATCGCATCTGCATTGAGTAACCCTGATAAGGGAACCTGTTCTAGAATCTGCATGTATTTTAGCTCCCAGAATGAAACTGTAAAAGTAAATTAGTCCCATTTTTCAGATGAGAATTTTTATCTGAAAGGTTAGGTGACTTGTCCCAAAGCCAAGAGGGATACAGTGGATTTTCCAATCTGCTGTTGATTCTCCAGAATGGGTCTTTTCATGAACGCTGTGCACACTGCTCTGGAATAGTATGGAAGCATTACAACTGCACAGATCGTATGGCCAAATTTTGGATTGTGACACACGATCTTAAGTATAAAAACAAGGGCAAAATGACCAAAAGGGAAAATAGAAAGTTAGAAAAAGAAGGAATTTCCTGAATTACATCTTAGATTTTCTAAAAGATGATTCACTGTACACCTACTATAAGAAAGAATAACTTTTAACCTATAGTAAACATTAAAGAAACAAGAAATAAAATATGGTATAAATTACTTAAAGTAAAACCATCTCATATATCCATATTACACATGAAAGTAATACTCTTTAGGGGGAGAATTTGCACTCTTATTTTAGTTCTGATATCATAATCCTCTGAAATTGACATGATGACTGATAACTTCATAAACAAAAGGTTCTTTGTGAAGCTCAAATTCCCTTCCCATTCCCAAGGCAATAATTTAAATAATCATAAAATCTTATCATAAAATGTGTTTTTATGCCTTGGGTTTCCCTTTGTAAAATGAAAGTGTGATAATTTTTTCCGATCTTATTTACAAAACAAGTTACTCTTATGGTTCAAAAACATGACAAAGCAAAAAATCAAAGGTAGGGTTACAAGAGTGCTCAGTGGTGGTAAGAGTCTCCTTTGACTCTTCAAATGGCTTTGTCCAGTGGCAAGTTGATTATCTGTTTATTCCTATAATATTGTGTTCATATAGGTTTAACACTATGCATTTTGAAACTACTGGGGAAAGGAAGAAGTTGTTATCTATCAATAAGTTGTTATCAGTGTTCATTCTTTTTTGCTCTGATGTAAAAGGATTGTCGTCAACACTCTGGTCTTACTCTTCTGACAAATATTTGTCCATTTCCAAGCAAGTAGCTATTTTCAAGGCTGCCATGGAATAAGAGAATGTATAAAGAGCATTCCTTAGATTACGTCCGTCCACATAAGAAGCAAATGTAAACTCATTGTGAACCGGGAGACTGCATATCCTATTCCTGTATAGTCATACACCCTTAAGGACCAGTAGTGTAAACACCCAACTTTTTGCTATAAACAACGCTATTCAAAAACTCAACACACTCAATAAAATGGGACAAATCCTGAAAGGTCAACACATTGCTTCCTGGAAAAATAAGATTGCTTTAGATCTCTGCTCAGTGACTCCAGGTTATCTTATTATGACCAAATCCAAAACAGCCCCCAGGCAGGCTGTTCCAAATATAGAGTTAGTAGTTAGAAACCAGAAACAGGAACTGGAAGAAACAAGCCCCCTGGAAGCCCAAGGGGACTGCTTTGTGACTGTTACACAAGAAAGACATTTCCTGCTTTCTGAATTAGGAAAGAAAAAAAAGCCAAGAGAATGATTTCAATGACTTGAAAGCACCTACAAAAAAATCCTCGGGGACTTAACCCAATCCCCAGGAGCAGTCCGGCCAGCAGAGTTACACTGGAGAAGAGTTTGGGACATCTGGCTTATTGGTGGGAATTGAGTCCCACCTTGATTTTTTGGTACATATTGAAGGTAAGTTCCACCTCTCTGAGTTACAGCCGTCCATGTCAGTTGCACGACAGTGGCCTTCAGGTGAAAATGCTCACAGGCAGTTCCCAGGAAAGTACAGGTGGTAAAAATTGTAGACTCCAGAATGATTCCAAAAGAGTTCACTTTGATAATGTGCCCTGAGTTCTGGCTTCTGTCTCCTTCCCCCATTCTCTGTCCCATACTGTCTGGATTTCTAGTTGATCTTTTTCTTTTGTCAAATTTGAATTTAAAAATGGAGACTCAGAAATTCTTACTTAGCCTGTTGTATTTGGTGAAATTCAGAGTCCTGGTGAAAGAGCAGATGGCACTAATGGGTAGGCTCAAAATGAAACCCTCATCTAAGATCATGTTTTATGAAGTTTCTGTATACCCTCATGTCATCATTCTGCTCTGAGTCTTTGGGGAATATAAACAGAAATCATTTGGTGGCAAAAATAATTTTAAAGAGCACCCTTTCCCATCTCTGTAAGATGGTGGTGGGTCCTGTAAGAGAAGCACTATTTCAAAGTCCCTGTTACATCTAAGTAACAAAAATATGTCTTAGTTAGGACTTCCTTGTTATGGTGGTTTATTCAGACTGATACTTTTGATCTTCCCTAGAACATGACTCTTGTCATCTTTCACCTTGACAACTGAATATGCAGTGAATCCCTGGCCACCAGAATAATATATGAGTGCCTTTCACCTCATCCTCTTGGGTTTAACATGGGGTATGAATCTAAATGCTTTTCTTAGGTCGTCTAATGCCGTCCAATGCCAGTCAGTGAAGAAGGAACATTTCCCTTTATCTCACTATTATTGATTGTTATGATCGTGTTGCCTATTGATTGTTTAATAATACACCTTTTCCCTCAATAGCACAGCACTGATAGGCTTTAGGATTTTTTGTGGGTTTTTTTTTTCTTCCTATAAGAAGCAAAGGAGATTTAGTCTCTGTTGTTGAGCCTGGATTGTAATTCACCAAGACCTATGTTTAAAGGTCTCTGTTGAGTAGGTTTGCTCTGATATGGAGGGCATGATCTTGTATTTCTAATCAGGGTCCTGAACTTGGAGACCCTCCCCAGTCCTCTAATCCTCCCAACCAAACACCGACTAGCCCTCCCCTGCCCTCACTTGGTTCCTCTTCAAGTCCCCTTCTTCCATTTCACTGAGGACACCACACTGATGACATGTGGGTCATCTCAGCCACACAGGGGCCCTGAGATCAAAAGATTTGGCTAGCACTGGGACTGCATTTTAATTGTAAGGCTAGGAAATTTCTAGTTTATATCTGGAGTCCTCTGTTTAATATAAAGAGTGCTTGCTGTGCCTTCTCCCTCTGTGGTAATGTTTTCTTTATAAACTCTTACATTTTTGTTATATTTAAAATTTCTGTTGTTTGGGAACATTTAGCCTTTGTATAGTTAAAAAATTTTACCCAGTATTATTGTTTTGTGCTCACTTTTTAAAATATGTAATAAAACACTCCCAACTAGAAGATTTAACAAAAAAATAAGATACCATTCAAAATAGCACCAAACCTATCATGTATGTAGGAATTAAGCTAACAAAGGATACACAGGAACTTCACAGAAAACTTTAAAATGTCTAGTAAATGACATAAGAGACAATTTTAATTAAGGGGAAGATATTATGTGCCCTTAGTACAGAATTGATATTACAAAGAGGTCCAGTCCCCATGAATTATTTTATGAAATAAAAGCAATATTAATAAAATTCCAGCTTGATTTTTTTGAGAAATTTGATAAACTTACACCAAAATTTATATGACAAGTGCTCACTTGGGGGGGGGGGACTAGAATGGCACAGGGGAATAAAGAAAGAGATGAAGGGGGAAGAGGAGGGGAGAGAGGAGGGAGGAAGAAAGGGGCTTTGCGTGAACTAATAATATACTGTGCACTGAAGAATATGGGTAATTCAAGCCTCTGGCCTTGAGGTTCCCCTCTCCCTAACACACACACACACACACACACACGCACGCACGCACGCGCGCACACACGCGCGCACACACACATTCAGCCCACCCCAACTATATAAACTAATTTATTCAAATGTTCTTTATAGAATATGAGTCAGGTGCTCCATTTAAATCTCATCCTTTTTCTTTCTTTCAGTTATAAACTTCTAAATCTCTGTACAGATATTTCTATTGGATTTCATAAGCTGGAAATTTCTTAACTCCAAGTTTTACAAATAGAAGAATCACTAACTCTAAGATTTATCATCCTTTTGTTTCAAAAGCAAAAATCTAGTAACATAAATTCCTAGTAACATAAATTCCATAAGACCATGCCTCATCTGTCAGATTTATCCTATATCCCCGTGACCGAGAGCAGTAACAGGCAGGTGTGAGTGCTCACCAGAAGCCATCCTGCGGAATGAAGGGGTGAGTGAGCAAGGAAGAGTAGATGAGACATGTTTTGCCATGTGCTAAGGTACAGTGAGCATCCAACAGCCGTGGGAAGGAGCTGAGACCTTTGAATCACAAAGATACTATACTCATTTGTGGGTGTTTCACACCGTAACTTCAGAGACTGTGACCAGTACAAGAGAGGAACCCACGGCCCCTGTCTGAGGCCTGATGGAAGTACACTTAGCCTAAAGTTGAGAAGATTGAAGGGAACATGAGAATAGACAGCAGACACCTGAAGGGCTGCCTTGTGGAAAGTTGAAATGGCTTAAACCATTCCATGTGTCCTAGAACACCAAATAGAACCAATAGCAGAAGTTTTAGGAAAGAAGATTTGGGCTGAGTACAAACTCAGACTCTCAAAAAGTCAAGAACTTTCTGAAAATATCATGCAAAGTAGTGAGTTTTCTCTTCTTAGAGATGCCCTTCCAGAAAGTGAATGGCTCAAGAATCCATGTGTCATGCAAACAATGTTCCTTTGTTCTCTAGATATAATAAATAGTGCCAAGCAGTGAGGTTAGGTGGTGATAAAACATGACAAGTCCCTGGCAAAAAAAATGAAAAATGTAAAGTGCAACATTAGATATAAGTGAATTGTGAAAAGTAAAGCCATGTTAGGAGAGTGACAAGTGTCCTACTCTAAATAGGGTGGTCAAGGAAGTTCTCTCTGAAAAGGTGCCATTTGAGCAGAATTAAAGGAACTGAAAGAAGGAGATGTGTAGGTATCTAGAGGAAGAAAATGCCAGACAGGAAACAGAGGAGGGCAGTGTTCCAGGTACAGAGAGAGAACAGGGATTATGGTCTCTTGCAGTTTTTCTTGCTTGGATCCTCTTTATAAGGCTTGACATCACTATTAACCTAAAGTGAGCATTACCACTAATGCCTTGGAGCACCGTGCTCCTGCAAATAGCATGTCTTAGGTTGACGCTTCCAGATTTAAGTCGACTCTGACATCAGACGTAAGACAAAGAATTTAATCCTACAGCATTTGGAACCTAGGACCTTATGAACTGCTAAAGCAATTAGCATGACCCTTTGTTGACACTTCAGCCACAGTGTGTGGCAGAAAATGTCAAGAGCATATCTCATCACGCCTACTTCAAGTTACTAAAAGACTTCAAGTTGCTAAAAGGCGGGGTGCGTGTCTAATTCATCTTTGTGCTGCCCACCTGCATGTCTTAGACTTGACATGCACTCAAGAAATGTGTTGAGTGGATGCATTAATATGCTTCAGCAGCTCTAAGGATTCAGTGACTGTCATAATAATAAAAACAATTATATGAACTTGCAATTTAAAACTGAACCAAAAACTGACAGAGGAAAGTTTTGTGTGGGGTAATTAATAAGGAGGTGATAAAAATCAGATCTTCCCCCAAAAGTAGAAAAAGAAGCCAGTAGCAAATAATTTTCCTTTAGTAATATCAGAGAGTAACCACAGCCTTCTAGAACTGGATAAGACTTGGGGAGCACCATCCTTAGAATAATTAGCATAAACCCAGTGACAAAGAAGTAAGACTGGCTCTGTGTCTGAGCAACAAACTTGGGGGGAAAAAGTCCTTTGAGGATGTTTTGCAATAATGGGCTAGAAAGAGATCAATACACCCTGACTTATAGGTGGTTATGTGGCTTCATGTGTTAGAAAACTAGAGCCAAAATTTGTATAGAAAAAAATAGCATGCTGTTAGAGCAAAGAAATTTATAGAAATTGAGGCACCTCAGCAGAGCAAGTTATAGAGTCAATCCAGTGAGACCAATGGAGTATATTTTACAGACTGAAAATTTGTTATGTTTGGCATGTGTGGTGGTTTTTTAATACAATTGTAGTTGACTGTCATGGTGAAAACCAGGTTTTTCTTATCTAGACAATTGCCCATTTATTCAGTGTTGTACAGAGAAGTATACTGCCAGCATCCCAAAGTAAACCATATTATGAGCAGTGATTAAGTTCCAAAGCAATATTAATACTTGACCTACTACCCAGGGATTGGATTTTATGAGCTTCCCTAAGAGTCTAAAAACCTCCATGTTGTTTTGTGGGAAAATGGTTTCTTCATTCTAAACAACCAGTTTTCAAATGGACTTTTAAGGGTTTTTTTATATTCATTAACTCTTTAGTATACGTTCGTCTTTCAGGGGGTTTTAAAAATTAACATTTACTGGTTCTTGAGTAACGGTGATACTTCCATGATATCGGTTTATTCTGTTCTTTGAAGTTTGTAGTCCCGCACTAATTAAGTTTCTCTAAAAAATAAAAATAGAATTTCAGAATTAGAGGAGAATTTAGAGGTGAGTTAATATAAGTTCCCATCCAATATAGAAATCTCTTCTATAACATCCTTGACAGATTAATACCTAGTTCCTGTTTGAGTATATGTGGTGATAGGGAGAAGTGTTTTGTTCAATGAAATTTTTGCCATGAAACTGCAAGTAAATCAGTACTGGCTGTTGACTAGGTGCCTGGGACTGTGTTAGGTACTATGGGGGATACAAAATAATTAAGGCTCCGTCTCCTTAAGGAATAGTTGAAGAAGCAAAATAACAGACTTTCATTCTACCGTTTTGTTTGCTGTGCTGTGTTACATGCTAAGTTCTGACAACACGAAACTTGCTCTTGACTCTGAAGGTGTTTAAACTGTTGCAAAGATAAACATTCACGTACATCCTTCTAAAACGCAAGATAATTGCTGCAGTGTGTGTGCATGTGCGTGTGTGTGTATGCGTGCATGCTATATGGTCATATTTCAACGACCAGTTATTGCAATGACTACAAAGCAGGAAAAACAGTTAAGTCTACCTGGGGAAATCAAGTTTGTCTACATTCTATATAGGATGATTTAAATTATATTCCTGGGGGAAGAAAGTATTACGCTGTGTTACAGAAAATAAGACTTGTGAGGCAAAGTAAAATTTAATTATATGTTCCCTTGGAAGATTATAGCAAATAAAGACTCTTAGATTTTTTATTTAACAGCACTTCTTCTTCCTAAAGAATAAAGGAGTAAAGGCTTTTAAATATGCATAGTGAGTTTTCATCAGGTAATAATAGCAAGGTCTAAACATTAGCTTTCTCTAAGAAGTAAACTTTGCTAACTGGCAAATTAGGGTCAGCTATTTTTAAATTGAGCTGTGTCTCCCTACGCAAAATATATTAGTCTGTAAGAGCTGGTGAGATTCTTTGCACTGATACCTTAAGCTAAGGCTGTGTAACTTTAAGTTCAAATATGTTAGCTTATGTTTTGTGATGTTGATGTTAACTTTTTAAAGTTTTTTTTTGTTTGTTTTTTGGGGGGAAGAGAGAGAGAGGTAGAGAGAGAGAGGTAGAGAGAGAGAGAGAGAGAGAGACAGAGAGAGAGAATTCCAAGCAGGCCCCACGCTGTCAGAGCAGAGCCTGATCTGGGGCTCAATCCCACGAACCATAATCAAGAGTCGGACACTTAACCGACTGAGCCACCCAGGTGCCCCGATGTTAACTTTTAAAATGTAGTTACTGTGGGTGATGTATGGAATTGTTGAAATACTATATTGTATGCCTAAAACTAATATAACACTGTATATTAACGGGAATTAAAATTAAAACCTAATTTTTAAAAAAGAGGGAAAAAAATTAAAATGTGGGTGCGAGATGTTGGGCTCAGAAATGCCTACGGCAAAATGAGGAAATATGGTAGAAACATATCTTCTAGTTCACTTTTGTGCATGATCATACTGGTTAGTCATTTAGTTTTATATTTTTAGAAATTCTGCACTATCAGGGCACCTGTGTGGCTCAGTGGGTTGAGCGTCCAACTCTTGACTTCGGCTCAGTTCATTATCTCACAGTGTGTGAGATCGAGCCCTGAACCGGGCTCTGCACTGAGAGCAAGGGACCTGCTTGGGATTCTCTCTCTCCCTTTCTGCCTCTCCCCTGCTCACTCTCTCTCTCTCCTTCTCTCTCTCAAAATAAATAAATAAACACTAAAACAAAACAAAAAATTCTGCACCATTAACCACAAATCTTCTGTCTAATAAACAGGCCATCAATTACATCACCATTTTAACAGAAAACATGAACTCTCCCATAGGTTTTTAGGTGAAACACATGGTTTTTCTGAGCCTCAGTTTTATTCAATGAGCAGGATTGGCATTTCCATTTCACAGTTTATTGTGAAAAAAATGGTGGTAAAATAGAAATGTATTCTTTTTAGTCTCTTTAACTATAGACTTCAAATGCCTTCATCTGGTGCATTTCCTTCAGCCCTAGGTGTGATTAGTTGGGTCTCTGGCAAACAGATTGAGAAAGGTCTAATAGAAAGGACCAAATGCTCAATTCTTCCCTCTCCCAGAGGACCCTACAGGAGCTATATGGACAGAGGACAAGACCAGGCAAAAGAATATTTGATAAAAGAAAAAAAAAGAACATGTAATAAAAGAACATTTGATAAAAGCCCCACTCTGTCCCCAAACTCACTATATCAATCCCCTGGTGAGCTAAGCCAGACCTCAGATAAGTCACAAGGCCTTCCTTTGCCTAACCACTGAAGGCTATGTGATCTGGGGTAGGAGGAGGGGGAGGGCAGCTCAAGAAGCTGCCTTATCCTCTTTCCCTGCACTTTAATCCCTGCCTGTCCAGAGTTGGAAAGGGCAAGGAAGACACTGAGATCGGGACAGTGGGGGGAGGAGATTGATTGTCGATTCTCCCTAAAGCCAGGGGGAGAACTTGTCTGAGCTATCCTCCCCAGGCCCTCCGAGGAGATGGTCCGCTTCCAACAGAGGCAGTTCCAGAGCCATCATATCACATCAGCTTCAAGAAAGAAGAGAGACTTCAAAGTGGTGACCCCCAAGGGAAGCTCTAAAGAGAGTCCAGAAGAACTCATCTTGAGAGCTCATGCCACTTGAACTCAGAGCCTTCACCCCTTATGAGCACCAAGATTCACTACTTTTCCTTGAATGCAGCTATCTCCACTAACCCCATTTCTCCTAGAAAGAAGGAAGAGGAACAAAGGAGAATCTTGAGTTGTACCCCGAGGTCAACCACCTAGATAAGTCAGAAAAAGACCCATCACTGAAATTCATCCTATATGGTAAAAGTTCCATTTGCCTGGAATGTATGGAACCTTTCTTATCCAAATTAATGATATTTCTGGAGTCCAGATAGGTTAGCTTCAAAAAGCATGATGATTAAAAACAACTTTTTTCCTTACCATCCAACACACCTAAATGAATAACACTTGCCTTGACTTTTGCCTTTCCGGCAAGCTTTCCAGGATGTCACAACAAGGCACAGGCATTCTCTCGTAAACTATACCATCAGTTCCCTCCCATAGATTGACCACAACCTTGACATCGTTCACTTGATGAGCAATTTATTCTTTGATTATTAGAGTAAATTAGTTTTTGTTTAATTTAAACAAATTTTGTTTGTGTGTGGATGCTTCCATTGTTTAGAATTCTGCATCTTTATACTGGTTGTACATTGTGTGGACCATCCAGAGGATTTGTTTCTCTTTGGACCCCCCCAGTTTCTCTCCTCTTCCTTCAGCTCACAGTTTATCAGAGAACTGCAGTGTGTCCAGGGATAAGTCATGTTGAGTACAGAGCTAGGATTTCAGTCCCTGGAGATTGCTTTAAGAAGAGCTTTCCCTTCATTATTTCAAGAGCATAATTATAAATATTTTAAATTTCTCAAGCAACTGAAACAGTCTCCATTATGAATCATTAACTGTAAGTTCCTAATGTTTATCCAGTTTTTTTATATTCACTAAATCTTCTCACATGGTTTTGGCTTTAAAATGAATACTTTCCACTTAAATCTTGAATTGCAGTGGATCAAATAATGCACTAGTCCACTTGGCTTATGGGAAAATGCCATGAAGCAAAATGAAAGCCGTTTTGAATCAGACCCATTCCTTCATTTTTGAATTTTCTTTTCCAATTCCTTTTGTATCCTAGAGCAGCTGACCTCAAAGAGGGAAAAGAAAACACAAGATAAATACAACTAGGATACAGAAATTGAGAGCATCCTTGATGGCTGGAAAGTCTCAGGCTAATCAATGGTTTAAAAATATATAACATTTATAGTATATAATCATCCTTCCCTCAAAAAGTCAGTATGTCTGTATTTACAGTGGTAAGAGAATCACCTTTGTTAAGTGAAGTGTCGAATGTATACATGATCCTAATGGAGGCATGATGGTTTCTTTTTCATTTGGGAATAAAGGGATAGTGCCTCGCAAATCTTGGCCCCTTCTTTGTGTATCTTAAATGAGTAAGCACTTAGCTCCAGCTTTACGAATCTCTAGGCAGACATCACCTGGCAATTTGGAAGATGTGTGAAATGAATTGTTTCATCTCAGAGGAAAGTAGCTAGAAGCCAAATATTTCCTGATGCTCACTGGCATCTGATCTTATAAATGCATGTGTTTGTGATTGTAGTTTGTTTTCCTTAGGTGAGAACATGTGTTTGTCTATTTGCCTCATATTTATTACGTACCTAATTTGTGCCAGGCAGTGTTAATAAGGATGGAGCCCACTTTTAAAGAGCTTCTTGGTCGAGGAGGTAAAATGATAATAAACAATTATGCCAGGTTTCCTTAGGTGCTATGATGGGGGAAAACCAGGGCTTAAAAGACTTCCAGTTCTGTTTAACTGTATACCCTTGTTCTGTATAGTAATGACTCAAGAAATGAGGCTTTAACTTTTTCAGTGGTTAATTCTTCCGCCAGACTAGTGGCACTTAATTCCCTCAAGCTTAGACATTTCTGATAATGCTTAACTTGAGAAGATGTACTTGCTGTCTGGGATTCACTCGTGCACAGATGAACCCTTTAGCAAGTGTACTATTGCTGTACCTTGCCACCGAGAGAATTCATAAACTCAGATATCCAAATTTCAGTCACTCATCCCTCTGATCCCTTGGAGTTATTCTCAAATAAAATAAATTCAACTATGCCTCAGAGGTGCTAGAGGATGACCTTTTTTTTCCCTTTTCCTTTTCCTGTTGTTATCGAGAAAATGAGCAACCGATAAAAACAGGCATTTCACTCGGCCCTTTTGTGTTTTTAATAAACACCTTAAAACTGGGCAATTTGCTTGAGGCTGGTGTTGTTTTGTTTTTTTTTCCCCCCTCTCTTTCCTCTTACTATCTGGGTATATACTTCCTCCATACACAGGGTATTATTTCCTGTCCACGATAGAAGTCTTAAACGCCATCCTTGAAGAGAAAGCCGGTGCCCTGCGCACAGCAGGCCGGGAACCTCACACCCTTGCAGCAGCCACAGGTCCCCAACTCCCCTGGAGACTGGGACCTGGTTTGTGCTGGTGAGAGCGTTGCTGCGTGTGGCGCTCGGGGGTGCCTGTGTCTGTGCTGCCGCGGTCACCGCCCCACATACACACATTCTGGGTTTGTGAACAAGGCATTTGCTGAGAAAGAAAGCATTTAGATGTTCCCCCCTTGAGAACCATCTTTTCTACCTTTTCAGTTCCTTTTCTTTCTCACCAAGATTTGTGTGTACCGAAAATATTTTCAGTAGTTAGCCCTGAAACAAAATCTGCATTTTCAGAGTGAATCCTGTCCCTGACAGAGGCAAATATTGCATCTCTTGAGAATAGGTGTTTTCTTTATCTTCTAGCACCTTGTTTCTGGGGGAGTAAGTGTGTGCGCTCACTGATGACTTAGAGATGTGAAAATTCATTTCCTTCCCTTGGTTCTCCATCCCTTCTCCAAGGAGGAGGTAGTGTGCCTCAGAGAGGAAGAGCTGCACTCGACCTTTGTCATCTTTTCTCTTTCCCTTCCCAAGTGCAATCCTTTATTCCTGCCTCTGCAACCACGAGGTTCTGACTTGACCCTCCCGTAACCACCACGTCCAGTAGCTTTGAGGGGCAGACGGAGGTGCTCCAACCCCATGAAGCCTTCCCCACTGACGCCAAGCCTGAGTGTTCATTGTACTTACCACACCGTTCATTTGCTGTAGATCCTGCCTTATTTGCACCCCTGCTTGACTTTTTATATGACTCTTTATGCCACTCCCGTCAGATTATAACTACTTTTAGAACAGCAAACCTTGGTTATGTCTCCTTGATTTCCCTGTGATGCTTTGCACAGAGTAGATATTCAAGAAGTTTTAGTTGATAAAACTAAAACTGTTCTATCCTAGTATCTCTGAACAAGTCTGAGGAATAGGTCTTTAGGGTCTGTTTCTTGCAAGGCCATTCTTGGGTTACCAGAGATTGTTTTGATCTGTCAGACTGGGAGGAATTTGGATGATTAGCTGCAGGGTAGAACCCTTTGGAATCAACTGTATTTGAATCTATGGAGCGGAGAGAGGATAAAGTTAATCACTTTTATATTGGCTCATCTGCCTTTCTGTGGCTGCCATCTAACTAACTAGAGCATAACCCAGTTAAAGCACTATCTCTTTAAAGAGTCAACCACAGGGGTGCCTGGGTGGCTCAGTCGGTTAAGCCTCTGACTTCAGCTCAGATCATGATCTCATGGTTAATGAGTTGGAGCCCCATCAGGCTCTGTGCTGTCATAGCGGAGCCTGCTTTGGATCCTCTGTCTTACTCTCTCTGCCCCCCCCCCTCTTTAAATAACCATTTAAAAACAAAGAGAAAGGGAGAAAGAAAAAAAAAGAAAAGAGAAATAAAGAAGAAAGAAAAGAAAGAAGAGAGAGAAAGGAAAGAGAAAGAAAGGAAGGAAGAAAGAAAGGAAGGAAGAAAGAAAGAAAAGGAAAGGAAAGAAAAGAAAAAAGAAAAGATGGAGGAAAAGCAAATGAAGGAAGAATCAACCACAATCTAAAGAATATGTCTGGATCATAAGTTAGCATATTGGAATGACACCTGCCTTTTTATCACATGCATCAAATGTTCTCACTTCTTTCAGTGATAACATAGTCATAACTATGACTTAAAGTCTAAACCAGAGAAATAATTTTTGGGTTATAGTACAAAGAAAAAGAGTAATGTACTTAATTGTTGAGGTTGTAGGAAAATAAGTACTCTCATATGCTGTGACAGTGGGAGATGTATAAAGTAAGTCAGCCTTTTTTTTTTTTTTGGTGGGGAGAGGAATTTGGCATCATAGATGTGCCTTGTTTGGCACTACACGAGCAATGTGGTTCTTCATAATGTTAGTCTTAAGACTAAATTTTTATACTAGAATGCACATACACTCTTTTCCTTCTGGAAAAGATACTAAAGCAAGTGTTATACTTCAAAACATTCCCTCTGTTGAGTGTATATAGCCATGATAAAGTGTAAAAAGAGATAACGAAAATGCATACATGGACTCAAAAACAAGACCAACATTTGTGTGGAGCAGGAACAGAATACTGAGTGAGGCTGAAGCAGCTGCCGGGCTGTTAGCCAAAAGCAGGCAGTAGCAGCCAGGGGCTCAGCTCCTGCCAGCAAGGGGAGCTAAAAATGCACCGAGCAAGATAAGAGACTGGAGCCTGGTCACTGTTGGAAGCCAAAGGCCCCCACTCCCAAAAGGAAGCTGAAAAGAATGGCGAGTAACTGGATGGCGGACTGACACTTCTGAGGAAACTGTGCCTCCAGCTGGGAGCTGAGCCAGCCTGCCTGCTGTATCCTGACCGGATCCATGGGATCCTGACATTACAGCGGGACATCAAAATACCGTGATAAGACCTAATGGTGGGTTGGGGGGCTGGGGGTTGGGTGCAGGGAACCGCAAAAGAGCGCACAAGAGATGGTGGGAAACAGTTTCATCTCCCAACCAGCCTACCACCCAGAGCACAGGAAGAAAACTATGCTAAGCAAAGGCTCTCAGCAAAATTAGCCTTTGGAATACTGATTCACCTGAGATGAAACTAAATTTTGAAACAAACAGTGAAGTTCAAATAAATATACTTACAGTGGTCAAAGAGATAAAGGCATAACAACTAAAAAATGGGTACATATGACATAAGAGCAAATGGCTATAAAACATTTAGAAATTTTGAGCCTGGGTGACTCAGTTGGTCAAGCATCCAACTGCTGGGCTCAGGTCATGACCTCACGGTTCTCGGGATGCAGCCCCGCATTGGGCCCTGCACTGGCAGCATAGCCTGCTTAGGATTCTCTCTCTCCCCCTCCCCCACTCGCTCTCACACTCTCTCTCTCAAAATAATTTTTTTTTAATGTTTATTTATTTTTGAGAAAGAGAGGGCACAAGCAGGGGAGGTGTGGAGAAAGAGAGACAGACACAGAATCTGAAGTAGACTCCAGGCTGTGAGCTGTCAGCACAGAGCCTGACACGGGGCTCAAACTCATGAACAGGGAGATCATAACCTGAACCAAGTCAGATGCTTAATTGACTGAGCCACCCAGGTGCCCCATCAAAATAAATATATATTTTTTTAATTTAGAAGTTTGGGGATGAAAAAAGTCACTGAGCTTAAAAATATGAAAAATAAGACTGTACTCAGCTGCAGAAAGAAGTAATGAATTAGATAAGCATTCTGAGTTTACCCAGATCCCAGCAGAGAGAGGCAGAGATTAAAAAGCACACACACACTCCCATGGGTGATCGATTGAGAGACTCTAACATACCTCTAATAGGAATTACAGGAAAAAATGGAAGAAATGATGGAGCAAGTGTGGAAGTCATATTTAAAGAGATTTTGCTGAAATTTTCCAAAATTGAAGAAAGTTGAGTCCTTAGCTATAGATATTGAGCAGGATTAATCCACACACATTCAAAATGAAAGTGAAATTGTAGAAGACCTGGTATTAAAGGTAAAATCTTAAAAGTTATCATAGAGAAGGAGATTGCCCACTAAAGGACAAGTGCGGAGTGACAGCAGACTTCCCAGCAGTGAAAATACAGGCCAGAAGAAGATGGAATAGTATTTTAATGTGCTGAAGGGGAATTACTGCCAACAGAGAATTTTATAACTTATGAAACTATTCAAGAATGAAAGCAATAGAGGCACCTGGGTGGCTCAGTCAGTTAAGCATCTAACTTCGGCTCAGGTCATGATCTCACAGTTTGTGAGTTTGAGACCCGCATGAGGCTCTCTGCTGACAGTGTAGAGCTACTTTGGATCCTCTGACTCCCTCTCTCTCTCTGTCACTCCCCCGCTAGCTCATGCACACTGTCTCTCAAAAATAAACAAACATTAAAAAAAAAAAAGAATGAAAGCAATAGGGACATGTTCTGACATACAAGTATATGAGTTTTCTATCCACAGACCTTTATTAAAAGAATTATTAAGGGATATACTTCAACTAAAAGGAAAATGAACCCAGAGAGAAGATACAGGATCTAAGAAAACTGGTGAGCACATGACTTAATAAATATGTAAATAAACACAATCACCTCTAGGTCATTTTTTAAAATGTGTGTTTCAGAAGAAAAGTAAAACCCCAACAGTAACAAAATGCGATAGTTCAGTGGGTAGTTAAAACGTGCTTGGAGTGGGATTGCAATAGTGAAAAATTTAAAAGCATATATTCTAAGAAATTATGGGTAGTATCTTTCTAGAAATACAGTCTACACCTTACTAACCCAGCTGAGGCAGGATGGCAAATAAGAGATGTGGAAAATGTTAACAGTGCAGGGGAAGGCAGAAATAAATCCAAAGACCAGTAAATATACAAATATGAGTGAGCAAAATAATTAATGGATTTAATTCACTTGTAAAAAGAGAGAAATGATTTGTTTGGATTTTTTTTTAATCCATAAAAGACATACCCAAAAAATAAAATCACAGACAGGGGTGCAAAGTAGATTGAAGAATAATATTAAAACAAAAAAAAAGCTGGTGGGACACTGTCAATATTAGACACATTTAGCCTTGCCATCTTCAAGAATGCACTCTTTATCAGAACAAGATACATATGTGAGTTTTAAAAGATGTATAAATTATTGTAGTCACCACCACAGACAGGATACAGAGGAATCCCAACACCCTAAGGAATTCCCCTGTGCTGAAACTCTGCAGGGAACCCCCGGCAACTGCCCACAACTTTTCTGTCCTGTTTTACAGAATGCCGTGTAAAGTCAGATGGCACATAATTTTTTAACACTGGCATTGGTTTCAATAGAAAAATTGCCTAAGTGCATGTCATCATTGGAATGTTTTTAAATTATAGCATATCCACACTATGAATTCTGGTGGTCCTTAAAATGAAGTAGAGCCCTATGTGCCAATGTGTTAAGGTCTTCAGGATGTATAATGAAAGTGAAAAGCTCGAGGTGCATGAACAGTCTATATAGTAAGATCCCATGTGTTTATATGTCATATATATGCAAATACACAGATATAGATCTGGAAGAGTGTACACCAGACTTAGCAGGGCTTACTAAGGAATGGCACAAGGGTAGAAAGGGAGAAAGGAGGACTCTACCTTCTGTGTTAAAGATAAGTATTCATGGGGCACCTGTGTGTCTCAGTTTGTTAAGCGTCCATCCAACTCTTGATTTCGGCTGAGGTCATGATCTCGCAGTTCATGGGATTGAGCCCAGCGTAGGGCTCCATGCTGAGCATGGAGCCTGATTAAGAGTCTCTCTCTTTCTCTCCCTCTCCCTTTGCCCCTGTCCCACTTACTCACACGCTCTCTCATGTTCTCTCTCCCAGAAAAAAAGTGTTAAAAAAATGATTAGAAAGAAGATTTATGATAGTGAATAATAAAACTATTTAGGCATAACTTGACATTAAGTATCCAACATCTATGTGAAGAAAGCTATAAAACACTCCTGAAAGGCATAAAATTGGGTGAAAACAACTGAAAACACACCATGAAGGAGGAGAATCAATGCCGTGAAGATGTCAGTTCTTTTAAAGAGATTTTTTTTTTTTTAATTTATTTTTGGGACAGAGAGAGACAGAGCATGAACAGGGGAGGGGCAGAGAGAGAGGGAGACACAGAATCGGAAGCAGGCTCCAGGCTCTGAGCCATCAGCCCAGAGCTGGACGCGGGGCTCGAACTCACGGGCCGCGAGATCGTGACCTGGCTGAAGTCGGACGCTTAACCGACTGCGCCACCCAGGCGCCCCTGTCAGTTCTTCTTAAATTAATTTATAAATGTAATTTAGTCCCAATAAAAATGCCACCAAGGTGTTGTTGTTTCCTGGATCTAGACAAGTTGATTTTAAAGTTCATCGTGCAAGACAAGCATGAGATTGAGCACTTACCACACCAATTACTGATTAGTTGTCTTTCTGCTGTGCTTGACCTTGAAGGGGTTCTTTTTTTTTTTTTAATGTTTATTTATTTTTAAGAGAGAGCCACTGAGTTTGAGCAGGGGAGAGGTAGAGAGACAGGGGGACACAGAATCCAAAGCTGTCAGCACAGAGCCTGATGCAGGGCTCAAACTCGTGAACTGTGAGATCATGACCTGAGCTGAAGTCGGATGCTTAACCAACTGAGCCACCCAGGTGCCCTGACCTTGAAGGACTTCTTGTTCTTCTATTCCTCACATAATATCTGGCATAAGTAGATACTCCAAGATGGCTGACCTCTCCTGAGGACACGCATACAACACTCCACTTTCATGTTCTGTCTGCCCTACCCCACTGCCATCAATGCCATTTATATCTGTGGCATGTAATAGATAAGCTGGCCCTTCTTCATGTTGCTCTTTGTTATTTCAAGCAGCTTCTCTGAAGCTAAGTGGTTTTGTTTTGTTCTGTTTTGCTTTTACCCTCAGCTCTTTTGGTGTCTCATGCATGCCAATATGATACTTTTTCAACTTGTTACCGCAAGTGGGTTCTGCTTTGTACTGCATTGCTTTTCTAGAAATTGTGTAAGTTAAGTAGATCTTATTTTTACATTATACAGTAAATGCTATAATCCTAACAAAGTACTGGGAATCAAATCGCTATCATCAAAGGTATATCATACAATCAAAGATGGAGGCATGAACAGTAATGATTTAAAATAGTGAAAATTACTATTAAAAGGCCCCAATTTCCATTGACCATGCAGGGCATTTCAATAGGTAGTAAAGTATTTCAACATATTCCACTTAATATTCCACTTAATTCCACTCTTTGTGGGTATAAATTTGACAATTACAATGTTAAATATTTGATTCTTTTCTTAGATATGAGCAGCACATCAGGCATGGTTTAGATGGTTGTTTCCTTTCCTAAGGCGGCCTGAATGTTTACTTTATTTCTCTTGAAAACACACTGAGTTCCTTCCCCTACCAAAAACAGATGTTGTGTTATCTCAAATAATTTACCAGTGGGAATGTATGAATCCAAATTTCACTGAGCCCACTTCTGAAACCTTTAGGCTTCTTTTCCAGAACTATTTCCTAGATATCACAGTGATGGAAGACTTTTGCATGAATAGTTTTATTCCTCCAGGTTCTTTAATTGCAAGACCTTGAGGGTCATAGTATACATTTTTATCACCTAGATATCAGCTGCTCCTTGGGATCCAGAGCCTAATGGACCAAATTGCAGTCCATAGCCCCATGACCCTCTCCAAGTTCTACAGACTCCTGGAAGGATTTGGTTCTTATGGTTCTCATGGTTCTCATTCCTACTTCTGTGGAAACAGTTTAGATGATAGACTATTACCATCCCTGGCAAATTCTCCCCATCTGTACAGTTGGATCCAGGCATGAAATCTTCCTTTTTGTTGTGATTTTTTACAAAATTACTCACAAAAGCTGTGTGTGTGTGCGTGTGGTGTGTGTGTGTGTGTATGTGTATGTGTCTGTAGCAGATTATACCAAAGTTTCAGGGAAGATTGAAAGGTATTTCTATCTCAAAATAGAAATATGGGGCACCTGGGTGGCTCAGTCAGTTAAGCTCCTGACTTCAACTCAGGTCATGATCTCGTGGTCTGTGAGTTTGAGCCCCGCATCAGGCTCTGTACTGACAGCTCAGAGCCTGGAGCCTGCTTCAGATTCTCTGTCTCCCTCTCTCTCTGCCCTTCCCCTGCTCACACTCTGTCTGTCTCTCTCAAAAATAAACAACATTTTTTAAAAATGTAAAAAGAAAGAAAAGAATAATGAGCATATACTCCAGCCTCCTACCATGTTGCCTGACCTATTTTGTTTGATTCTAGCCCCTCTCTGCTTTGCTGACTCACCACTTCCCACCTCCAGACCTGTTCATCCCCAGATAAAGTAGGGTTGGCCATTGTTGTGCCATGGCTCACCTGACCTTTGCTCTCAGTGATCACATTCTGTGTCCCTCTCCTCCTTGTTCCAAGCTAACTTAGATATTTTCCTTAATATAGATGATTTTATTCAAGAATTATTCTCATATCCACCTTTAGGATAGTAACTTTCTCACCTTGCTATATTTTGAGTTGGATTCTCTTGCTCATCCTGCTTTTTCAATCTTTTTCTCTTCCCCTACCCCATTTCTTCCCCCTCCAGTCTCTCTTTCCCTTCACAAACACACATTGTAGCTCCTGGTCTCAAGCCCTTTTCCTCCAAAGGCATTCTGAGGGTTGCTCCTAAATAAAAATGGACTTCCTCTGCATTGTGATGTGTGTGTACAAGCTGGTGGTGATGGTCTGAGCCTTAGTGTTTCGTGGAGGGCTTTCTCCCTACCCACCCCCCAGGTGCTCTCCCTTAGTCCTGCACCAGCAGCCTGAGACCCTGATATTCCTTTGAAATTTGTGTTCTAGCCTCTCGGTAAGGCTTGTTTGGTTCTCTAACCTTTAAATTGCTGGATAAAGGTAAAGAGAAGAGAGGTATGTAGATTTAAATAGCAAATTTCTCAAAAGAGCAAGAAAAGGATGAAACAAAAATTTCAAGTTCTTATAAGCTGCTGTTTACAAAAGATACCACAAAAACACCCTTTACCATTGTTGTTTTTGCTGCTCCCTTATGTTTGTCTGTCTTTCCCTTTTTTACTGTACCTTTTGAAAATATAGATTCTTCTCCGGTTCTTCTCAATGCTGTAATGTTCAACAAATACTTATGTCTATTAAACACGGCGGGGGTAACTTCCTCTCGCCTGGGACGTTTTTAGTATTCCAGTCTTCATGCTCTTACTGTTGGACTCCTTAACCTGCCCTGTTCTTTTCATCCTTTTCAATCCAGGTTCCTGGATTAGGCAACCTGCCGTCACATTCTTTGGGAATTCTCCTCTGAGTTGCGTCTCTGCTGGAGTCTTCTTATGAAATGTTCTCTCAGCAGCTCGAGCAGCTATTGTTCTTAGCAAGTGAACACCAGTATTTTTTTGACTCTCTGCTCACTTCTGAATAGTTAACAGCTGCTGAAAAATAGAACACCATCCTTACCCTCCTGGGATTTAATAAGTAGGCACATTTAAAAAAATTCTGTCTTTGTGAAGATTGAAAGAGAAATAGGGCATCAGAAGGCTGAAAGGAACTTGGGGAGATCAACTGGGCTGTTCTCTGTGAAGCCCTCAAAGAAGAAGCTGGGTGAGATGGGAAGATGTGTGGAATTAGAAGAACACAAGTCTGTAAACAAAAGACAGGTTTAAATTCCTGCGCTACCATTTCCTAGCTATGTGAACTTGGGCAAGTCACTTCCGTTCAGTTAGGTTTCTTCTTCTGTAGAAGGGGGAGAATATGACCTGCCTCCCTGGCGTGGCAGATGTTAGCCAGTCAGGGACCTTTGTGCAGAATCTAAAAAGGTATCCCCGCTGTGTGACCATAGGTAGCCCCAGGAGGATGGAGCTCCCATCCTGCTGAGGGAAACACAACAGGATTTCAGCCCACCCTTGCCCCCTTAGCTCCGCACCCTCTCATGCCCTGCATATCCTGAAACCCTACACAAGCTCCAGAGGTCTGTCATCTTCCACCATTAGGAACAAGCCTGGAGAAACACTGGGCAGGGGACAGTAATGGGGTCTGCTGGTTGCTTGGCAGGGAGTTAGCACTGAAGAAGGTGTCCGCCTTTTTACCTTCTAACTGGTCTTGCTTTCACAAATGGATTCTCCTGTGTTTTCATCACAACACTGACAATGCCTTATTAACATACCGGCTCAAATGTGTCCCTCTTGGGGAAGGTCCTTGGGGGAAGCGCTCCCTTTCCCTGCTCAGCTCTGGCCCCCGCCTACTGCTTACTACACAGACTGTTACAGCATCCGTTGAGACCACTAATGGGAAACCATCCAGGAACATGACCCCAAACTGAACTGCTTACTTGTCTCTCTTCTGTATTCCTTAAGGATAGTCTGCATTCTAGGCTTCCTCCTATTTTCGATCCAGGGTTTTCCAAGGTACGAGTCCTTGACCCCCCCAGAAGTGCAAAAGATGCTCCACTGAAAGTGAGATAAAAACAAAAACTTTTAGACAGGCATACCTCATTTTATTGCCACTTCCCTTGATTGTCCTCTGCAAATACTGTGTTTTCACAAATGGAAGATTTGTGGCAATCCTGTGTTGGGCAAGTCTGTTGCGCCACTTTTTCCAACATTTACTTGCTTTGTGTCTCGGGTCACATTGTAGTTCGTGCAAGTTTCAAACTTCTCCGTTCTTATTGATTATTCGCTTGTGGCGATCTGTGATCAGTGATTATGACTTGCTGAAAGCTCAGAGGATGGTTTCGTATTTTTTTGACATAACACTTTCGCACTCTTTCATAGACAATAGTATAGGCGTAAATATGCACTGGGAAACCAAAAATGTCATTTGACTCACTGTGTTGCAGTATTGCTTTATTGTGGTGGTCTGGAACTGAACTTGCAATATCTTCAAGGTATGCCTGTATTTATTTAGGCTTAAAGGGAAGGGAATTAAGCTTTCTAATATTTCACATATGAATTGACAGGACTTTATGGTTATAATTTTGAATAGAAATAATATACCGGGTGGGCACGCTCAACATTTTTTCCCTGACATGGGACAGTGATAAAAATGTTCCGAAGACCACCACTCCATTCTCACACCTCGTAGCCACCAAATTCTGGTTAAAATGCAGACCCATTATATTATTCTTCCCCTGCTGCTTTTGTGGTTTTTTTTTGGTAAATTTATTGTCAAATTGGCTTCCATACAAACACCCACTGCTTCATCCAGCAGTGCCCTCCGCAATGCCCATCCCCCATTTCTCCCTCTTCCCTGCTTCTTTTGATTGACATAATGTGTAATTGCTCTGTGCTTTATCTTCCAGGACAGAACTTATAAATTTTTTTTAATGTTTATTTATTTTTCCAAGAGAGAGAGAGACAAAGCGTGAGCAGGGGAGGGACAGAGAGAGAGAGAGGGAGACACAGAATCGTAAGCAGGCTCCGGGCACCTGGACCTGATGTCAGCACAGAGTCTGATGCGGGGCTCCAACTCACAAACCGTGAGATCACGACCTGAGCCAGAGTTGACGCTTAACCGATTGAGCCACCCAGGTGTCCCAGGACAGAACTTTTATAACTCTTGTAGAGAGACTTCCTCTCTCTCCCTAGCCTCATTCTTTCCCTGTTATCTGCACAGGGTATTGAAGAAGTAAGCTTTTTTTCCCCCCTAAAACATATTTGCATAAGTAATATGTTACTACATAAAGTAAGACTGGTATCTTTTTTGTTTAATTCTAGAAATCGGTAAAATAAAATAAGAATGTGGGCTCTGGGTGCAGGTGGCCTGAGTGACTTAACCTTTCTGTGCCTTTCTCGTCATCTGTGAAACGGGAATAATAAGAGTACCTGCCTCATCAGATTAAGGTGACAATGAAAGAATGATTACCTGTGACATTCTAGAATAGGGTCAGTTGCATATTAACACAGCAGAAGTTTTCTGCTGTCACCCACTATAATCACCATCCGTATCTTCATCCCTCGGAGAGAGATGGGCCACACCCAGACATACGGAACTCGAACTGGAATACCAGTGTCAGTTCTGATTCACCCACTTTCTCAGCAAATACATGCTGGTGTTCTCCTTTGTACGGGGCGCTCTGCGCAGTGCTGGTGCTCCACTCCATTGTCAGACCTCGTACTTCTCTCCGGTGGCCTGTATCTCCCATGCCATCAACGCGTGGTCACATCCCCCATGCCACGGCAGCCCACTTGGCAACGGATTCAGTTCCTGCTTCTATAATCCATAGAAAAGGCTTTGCTGTTTATGACCAAAATCACTAAGTATTTTGCTGTTGCAGAATACTGAATGCTATGGTTTTCCAGCCATTTGACATTTACGGACAAATAGATCTTCCCTGCATTATTAATCCCACGTGTATTGCTGTCGATCCTTGGGTGTTATTCTCCTCTACACATTTGATTGTGTTCAAAGAGTTCCACCTACATGGACTTCTTCGTAGGGACAATTCCTCCTGGTTGATTCAAAGAGTACGCTGCCTTACATTCCCTCATATTCAGAAAGTATGCGCGCACTATCTCTTACCCAAATTTCAATGTCTGGGGCTACTGGTACATTTTTTAGGGATTACTATTTTTTCTGATGAATGAAGTATTGGTACAGGAATAAAAGTGTGATGGTAATATTTGTATAAAAAGCCAGCAAGTTTAAAACCTAATTATTTTACTGTGGAAACACTTCTGTATTGTTCCATATCTTTCTGCAGAGAGATGAAATGGCTTTCATAAAAGCTTAGTAATTCCCATTGTAATAAGGCATTGCACTCCTGTGCATGCAGTCGGGATATGGGTAGAAAGTAAAGGGGAAATGATAAAGACAAATTCTTCCACGTTCCCTCCTTCCAATCCTTTTAATTCTCATACACAAGTTTATGTCATCTCAGAAGCCATCCGCATTCAAGATTGAGCCTGATAAGGGGTGACTAGCTGGCTCAGTCAGGAGAACTGTGACTCCTCATGTTGGGGTCATGAGTTCAAGCCCATGTTGGGCAATAAATCTTACTTAAAAAAAGATTGAGTCTGATAAGGACATGTACTTCCCATGTTGATTGATTCTCCAGCTCCAGTGAGGGAAGAAATGCAAAATTTTAAAACACACAAATATTCTTTAGATATTTATTTTGTTGTGAGTTGTTCTAAGTCCTAGCAGAACCGCTGTGTTTTATGTCATGACTTACACATGCTGAACAAAGTCAGATATTTCACTTTCCCACCATGTGGGCCGAGGATAAAATCCTGGTGCCGGAATCGAACGTTGTATTCTCCAGCAAGGAAATGGACATTTATTGGATGTTATTGCTGCCCTCTCCACACTAATGACATTATCAAAGCTCTTTGAATATATAATTTGGAATATTACTTCTGTGTTTCAGGTCATGCAAGACAAGATAATCTGCCTTCCAAAGAGGGTTCAGCCTTCTCAGAACCACTCTTCCATTTCAATGTCTCTCAGGCAGTTGCCAGCCCACCCCACTGCCTCCCCCTAAACCATCTCCTACTAACCCTGCCACTGTGGAAATGAAAGGACTAAAGACAGATTTGGACCTTCAGCAGTACAGTTTCATAAACCAGATGTGTTACGAGCGAGCCCTCCACTGGTATGCCAAGTATTTCCCTTACCTTGTGCTCATCCATACCCTGGTCTTCAGCTCTGCCGCAACTTCTGGTTCAAATTCCCTGGCTCCAGCTCCAAATAGAACATTTCATCTCGATCCTGGGTAAGTGTTTTGACTCTCCATGGACCACCCGGGCTTTATCTGAAGTGTCTGGGGAGGATTCGAAGAAAAGGACAACAGGAAGAACAACATGAGCAGGTCCAACACCATCCAGTCTGGTCCGGAAGGCAGCCTGGTCAACCGCTCAGTCACTAAAGTCGATTCCCGAGAAGTTTGTGGTCGACAAGTCCACGGCGGGAGCACTGGATAAGAAGGAAGGTGAGCAGGCAAAGGCCTTATTTGAGAAGGTGAAGAAGTTCAGGCTGCATGTAGAAGAAGGTGATATCCTATATGCTATGTATGTTCGCCAGACTGTACTTAAGGTTATAAAGTTCCTGATCATCATTGCCTATAATAGCGCCCTGGTTTCCAAAGTTCAATTTACAGTGGACTGTAACGTTGACATTCAGGACATGACTGGATATAAAAACTTTTCTTGTAATCATACCATGGCCCATCTGTTCTCAAAACTGTCCTTTTGCTATCTGTGTTTGTGAGTATCTATGGACTGACGTGCCTTTACACCTTATACTGGCTGTTCTATCGTTCTCTCCGGGAATACTCTTTCGAGTATGTCCGGCAGGAGACTGGAATCGATGATATTCCCGATGTGAAAAATGACTTTGCTTTTATGCTTCATATGATAGATCAGTATGACCCTCTGTATTCCAAGAGATTTGCGGTGTTCCTATCTGAAGTGAGCGAGAACAAATTAAAGCAGCTGAACTTAAATAACGAGTGGACTCCTGACAAACTGAGGCAGAAGCTCCAGACGAATGCCCATAACCGGCTAGAATTGCCTCTCATCATGCTCTCTGGCCTTCCAGACACGGTTTTTGAAATCACAGAGTTGCAGTCTTTAAAGCTTGAAATCATTAAGAACGTAATGATACCAGCCACCATCGCACAGCTAGACAATCTCCAAGAGCTCTCGCTGCACCAGTGCTCAGTCAAAATCCACAGTGCAGCGCTCTCTTTCCTGAAGGAAAACCTCAAGGTCTTGAGCGTCAAGTTTGATGACATGAGAGAGCTGCCGCCCTGGATGTATGGGCTCCGGAATCTGGAAGAGCTCTACCTGGTTGGTCTCTAAGTCACGATATTTCCAAAAATGTCACTCTTGAGTCTCTGCGGGATCTCAAAAGCCTTAAAATTCTCTCTATCAAAAGCAACGTTTCCAAAATCCCTCAGGCCGTGGTGGACGTGTCCAGCCATCTGCAGAAGATGTGCATACACAACGACGGCACCAAGCTGGTGATGCTCAACAATTTAAAGAAGATGACCAATCTGACGGAGCTAGAGCTGGTCCATTGCGACCTGGAGCGCATTCCCCATGCCGTGTTTAGTCTGCTCAGCCTCCAGGAATTGGACCTCAAAGAAAACAATCTGAAATCTATAGAAGAAATCGTTAGCTTCCAGCACTTGAGAAAGTTGACAGTGCTCAAACTGTGGCACAACAGCATCACCTACATCCCGGAGCATATCAAGAAACTCACCAGCCTGGAGCGCCTGGCCTTCAGTCACAACAAAATAGAGGTGCTCCCTTCCCACCTCTTCCTATGCAACAAAATCCGATACTTGGACTTATCCTACAATGACATTCGGTTTATCCCACCTGAAAATCGGAGTTCTACAAAGTTTACAGTACTTTTCCATCACCTGTAACAAAGTGGAGAGCCTTCCGGATGAACTTTACTTCTGCAAGAACTTAAAACTCTGAGATTGGGAAAAACAGCCACTCGTACTTTCCCCGAAATCGGAAATTTGTAGTTTCTTTCCTACTTAGACGTTAAAGGCAATCACTTTGAAATTCTCCCGCCTGAACTGGGTGACTGCCGGGCTCTGAAGCGAGCTGGGTTAGTTGTCGAAGATGCTCTGTTTGAAACTCTGCCTTCTGACGTCCGGGAACAAATGAAAGCAGAATAACTTATTTTTCTTTAGAGCTTGACTGACACATGCTTCTACCAAATACAGTATCAATAATTAGGTAGTCTTAATGCCTTTCCTATTTTATTTTATTTTTTTTCTCTTTCACACAAAATGAAATGTACACAGAGATTGAGCAAGGAGTATGTATTTTTTAATAAAAATTTAATTGTATTTTCTCAACATTAATATTTTAAAGTTTTATTTGTCCTGGAACCTAATGTATCTATTATTGTTTTCTACTGACAGGAACAGGTGGTTCCATCTGTTTTTTGTTTTGTTTTTGTTTTTTTTTTTTGGTTTTTTTGTTTTTTTCCTTTTTTTCCATTCTTGTGAAAGGGAGGGAATTTTGAGTTGCATGCTTTTGGTATTTTTTAAATAGTCATTTTGCCAAGGTCATTTTTAGCTTGTTTACACCTGTACAGAGTCCTTGTTTTGTTTTCATTGTGTATGTACCAAGGAATTTCAGCTAGTTTATTGTAATACCAGCTGCCTTCTCCATTGGCCACGTCCTTCATCCTACAGAAAATTTTTCTCTGGAGTGTAAATTCACATAAGTGCATTGTCACAGACGAGTGTTTTTAAAATTTCTCCTCCTCTCCAAAAGAACCCTAAATTGTGTTATTTCATATACCTGACAGTGAAAGTTATCCTTAGGCTAGGATTTTGTGAGTGAAGACAATAATCTTCCATGGTTGGCTTACTCGAATCGGTCATTTGTAATCTAACTGATCTGCGTTTTCAACGACGTTTCAAAAATATCATTTAAAAGCAAAATACAGAGGCCCGCCCCGCCCCTCGCCTTTTAATCTTAATATTGCTATGTAGTACTGGTGAACAACCTTAGAGAAGCTAGATTTATTTTAATTAAAATAGATAATTAAATTTAAAAATCAGAATCAGAAGCCTGGTTTTTAAGTAATTTAATAATCTCTGATATCTTGATATGTGGGTACATCAGATGGAAAAAAAAAAATCGCTGCGAAAGCACTCTGTTAAAGGGCTGGCGCACTGTAGTCAGGCGCCCTGATTGCCCTGGGCGGTGTGGGGTGGTCATCTATTCAGATTCTGCCTGTTACACAAAATACCCATATATACAGACATGGAGCTCCCTTAACCCTGCCCTTGCTGCAGATGCCAGTGATGCAAGCACAGGAACTTTCTGCTCTCTTTTGGCTTAAAATAAGCATCTCATCTAAAATGGTTCTTTTACTTTTGTTTCAAAGGGGCGAATAAATAGCTAAGCGGATGTCACTCAACTAATTTTTGCTTGATGGTCAGCGGAGCTTTTATTTATCTTTGTATTTAAACCAACATAGTATGCACCTTGGGCAAAATCCATCACTGATTCTTACTCTGTTAGAACAGGAAAATGAAAAGACTATTTTGTGCCCTCAATCCAGGAACAGTATCACCAATCATGGGATTTTTGTTTTACGTAGTGAATCCATACGGACTGTTTCCGGAACTCTAGTCTGATCTAAGAAAGTTTTGTGACTTAACAGCGCAAGAAAATAGGAAGATGATTTGGGGGTTTCAGAACACTGCTTTTAGAATTTGCTCCTTGGTCCTGGTGATTTTGCTCAGTGCTGCTTCGAGTCGTATACAGAACATTAACTACAGAAACTCCTCAACGGATACATGTACCTCAGTCGTGTTTTAAATGTTATGAGATGTCATGGAGTGAAGGATTTGGGAAAGAGATGCTTTTCATTTGTTTAATAATGAAATCACATAGTCCAAAGTGCTTTACTGTTTCTGCTCTGTGTTAAAGTGTTCAAATGGTGATTTTGTATAACTGATTTATTTCCCACTGGAACTGAAATGATATGTTTAAAATAGTAACATGGTTATATTTCTTGTATGATAAAATATTCAATTCCAGAATATGGTGAGGATCCTGATTATGAACGATGTGTTGTATTTAGAAACATAGCCCTATTTTGTTTTAAGCAAACAAAAGACCTGGAAGATTCTCCATGGCCGAGCATGACAAAAGTACCCTGTTGAAAGGTAAGCTTAAATAACTACTGGTAAAACACTGGGTGCACTATATTTCTGGACAAAATTTATAGTTATTTTCTATGTCACCCTTCAAAAGGGATCTATTCAGGTTAAAAATCATATTTATGCTGAAGTGTTTATCTGGTGTTAATTCATAATCTCATATGGGTTCATAACTGAAGTAAGGCACTAATAAGTAGTTTTCTCACTTGTAATAATTTGTTCACAATTCCAAGAGACTTTGATCTGCTTTCTTAATGATGTCACAGGCTGACCCCAAACATAAATTCTAAATAACATCCAGTAAATCGGTATTGCTCTATGACTTTATGTTTTAACTAAGAAGGAAAATTCATAGATGTTTCTATTAGATTTTATAAAAATTCAAAAGTCTCAAATGTCATCTTGAGTCTCAATTTTCTGACTCTGGCCCTTCTTAATATTGTAAGGTTTTGTTCACATTTATAAGCAAAAAGTATTCAATTACGTTTAGCCTTTAAATGGGAAACTCAGGTAAACGAACTGCTGACTTTTCTAAAGTCCTTTAATGGATCAACTCAGTGTAAAAGGGGTATTTACCTAATCCCTTTCTGTATTTTACAAGTGCTCTTGCTAACAAGAAACAAACTAGCTCTTTTTCTCCAACCTCTATAGGATTCATGAGAAACTGCTTATGTAAATATAAAAGCACCATATGTAATCATAACTCCTATGGCTGCTTGACGCCCATGATGGGTATGCTTTTTGGTCAGTTTTAATGGTTAAGTATCAAACAGCTTATTTGTCTGGTGATGGTCTGGTTGAAACAGAACATATAAGTATATCCCAATGGAACTCACACCTAAGGAGACCACACCTCAGAAACTAGTCATGTGTTAGGTTTTTGTTTTGTTTTGTTCTTAACACAACATTTTTAATATAAATGTTCTTGATACAGTGAAACCTGTTACTTACAATTGTAAATTTTTTCTTATTGTTCACGCACCTCTTCCCTGCTGTTACATTTCCTATGTAGCTACTGTAAAGAGTTCGAACAATTCACATGGCATCCTGTTCAGCAGGCACTGCGTTTTCAGAAAGCCTTGGAAAATATGCCTGCTATGAGTATTTTGTTCATTCAGAGGTTCCACTTTATTTGCCTCTCAAGCCGTCTTCATGAAAGAGCATCTTAAACCTCCTGGATTCTTTCTTGGGCTACTTGGTATGAGGAAAGCCCAAGTTCTTGCAATATGCTATCTTATGATTTCTGATATTAAGAAAGAGAAGACAAATTCTTTACATCTCTTCTTACCATTTCCCCCAAGAAGAGTTTTGCTGTTGTTTATTTTTCTAATTCTTGTTTTAAAAAGTCCATTTATAAGTAGTTTATTTTACTTTCTAATTTCATGCCAAATACCTGATCCATAGTAATGATGTATTTACTTAAACAGTGAACATTCATGATCCATCTTTATGAAAATGGTCAGCAGTACTTAGTAGTGAATACATAAGATACATTTTAATATAATTTCAACTCGTGTTGTATTAATTCTGAAAGTGACCACGCTGGTCAAGCAGTTCACATTTTTGGTAGGATCTCAATAATTCACAGTAGGGTCCAATAGCAGCCTTAAGTTAGTAAAACAAAGGAACAAAACAGAACAGTGAGCAGTGAGGGGAATGCCTCAAGAGTCTGTAAGGTATTCTCATCTTTTCTTGTCTATTCAGACCCGTTGTAGGAAAATTTGGACAGTCTCAGCCAGGCCTGCCATTGATTTTTCAGATTTAGGCCTCAGTGACATGCTTCTAATACAATTTCATACTAGCTTTCAAACTAGGTGTCCACTCTTACTCCTTTCTCCCAGAGCCACACACTGACAAAAGTTAACATCCTGAAGTTCATTCTGGGGAAAGGAAAGAGTGTCCTCCTGCCCCCAAGGAATTTTTTTTTTTTTAAATCAGAAGACCTTGAAAAAGGGTACTTTGAAGAGCTTAATTTGTTGGCCGTGTTAAGTAACAGTTCCTCTGCATGGTTTTTAACGTGGTATAAATTGGCTTTCTGCGGAATACTAGTCTCTCTCCCACCTGATCCTGCCTCTTCAATGAATATCTTTACTGGGGTTGAAACTCATAATGCCTTATGTGCTCACTCAGTTGTTGTTTGTTTGTTTGTTTGTTCTTCCTACGACTTGTTTTCTCTCACTGTCTCTATGTGTTCAGATTGTGTCAAATGCTGGTAAACCTCTAAGATTGTCAAGGAAATGCTTGAAAGTTGATTTGTCACAGTGCGAATTCATGATAAAATGTCTTAGTGTTATTTGGCTATGTAGTACATAGGAACGGAAAATAACTTAAATAAAGACATTTTTGTAATTTAAAAGTGAGGTTTGTCCCTTATTCGATTGTAGAAATCATATTTATCTTTTGCATTTCTCTGGTGTTTTGCATGTTGTGTTGCCAAGGCTCTCCGTACTCTGCAGGAAGTAGGCTGCCTGGATCCTTCCACTTCGTGTCCAGCCTGTTTCTGCAATTGTGACTAATTATTTCCTTCCTTAATTCACTGCACTGCATCTACCTAAGGTGCCCCTGGAGTTTCATTTGGGCAATTAGCACATTAATATGTAATCTGGGGTGCAATTTCTGTGCATTTGCCAGATCAGATTGTACAATTGCTGTCCAGCCCAGCTTTCAGTAAATACTTTTATGGTCATGATCGTGGTTACTTAAAGCAATCAGAATGGTTCTCAGTTAGGATGCCCCCCGTTGTTAACCACGTACACACCAGGCTTATGGAAGCCCTTTTTAGGAAAAGTGAATACACCACTTATACATAAGAAAACCGCGATTGGTAACTTTTGAAGCTAATTTGTCACTTAACGTATTTTTCTATAGTCATCTATGACTCGTTATTTTACTGATGATCAACTGATAGTCCTTTGGAGAAAGACTATTGAGACTAGGAAGGATTCTGAGTTGGGGAGAGGCCCTGTGAATGTGGGCATCAGATTGTGTGTGAGCTCGAGAAATTTTGGACACAAGAGCAGAGAAATACAATAGAATAGACACAGCTGGTGATTTCAGTGCAATTTGTACATACGAAAAAGACTATCCACTGGTCCCTTCTAATGTCCCATCTTCTGGTCCTTTCATTTGTACAGAATAGTGAGATAAACACTGGAATTAAATAAATTCATTCACTGTTGGTCAGGCTAGTAAGATATAAGCATTTTTGTTTGGGTGCAGAAGTCTGTAAGAGGAAAGTCACTGAAGGGAATTTTTGACTCAGTGGGGGTACTTACATGGCCATAGGCCTCCATATTTATAAATCTAAGTTTGAATGTTATCCTAAATATCCAAGTAGTAAAAGAAGTGAAAGGCTGAATTATTTTTGTGTGTAAGTCTTTGAATGCAGGCTATACTTTACATTTCATATTTGAACAAAGCAACGTACAACCACATATAAGATTGGGCCCACAATAGATGACAGTTTTTTCAAAGTTAAAATATTTTGCATAAAAGACACAGCATGAAGCAAAGGTAATATTACCAAATGTAAACCAAATTGGCTATTCTGATTATTTTGATTTAGGGATTCCTGTTAGAAAGTTTGGGAACAAGTTGAAAATGGGCTCTCTCTTTAATTTTTTAATCTTTCAAGGAATTTATTTTATTTCAACTCAAGCTACATCTAGACATCACCATTAAAAACAAAGTGTCTTAGTAGCAGTTATCAGGTAATAATAGATCTTGGGAAAAGCGACAAAAAAGGGGTAGCATGTAAATTTTATGTTTTATATCTCCTCCATAGTCTAAGAAAAAAAAACTTCTAGCAGTGATTTTGCTATAAAAAATTTTTTTTTGTAACGTTTCTTCAATCTTCATTGCACAGGTTCTTGGGATTCCTTTCTGGTTTCATATGGTCTTTGCGGAGTAATTTTGTTAAATCATACTCTAGGGGGCGCCTGGGTGGCTCAGTCGGTTAATTGTCCAACTCTTGGTTTCAGCTCAGGTAATGACCTCATGGTTTATGAGTTCAAGCCTCCTGTGGAGCTCCATGCCGACAGCGCAGAGCCTGCTTTGGATTCTCTCTCTCCCTCTCTCTCTGCGCCTCCCGTGCTTGCTCTCTCTCTCTCTCTCAAAATAAATAAACATTTTTAAAAAATAATACTCTAACATTTGGACAGGGCTATTAACTGACAGTCTTGGGGCTGTGAAGGGACATCATCCCTGTCCAAACTGGTTCTGGGACGCACACTTTCCTTAGGGCTGCCATAACAAACTACCACACACAGGTGGCTTCCACAAACAAATATATCGCCTTACAGTTCTAGATCAAGATGTTAGCCGGGTTGGTGGCTGCTAAGGGCTGTAAGGGAAAATCTGCTCCACGCCTCCCTCCTGTCTCTTGGTGGTGTGTTGGCAATCTTTGGCAATCCTTGACTTGTAGATGGATCCCTGAATGTCTGCCTTCATCTTCATTTGGCGTCCTCCCTGTGTGTGTCTACCTCTGTGTTCAAACTTCCCCTTCTTATAAGGATTCCATCATACTGATTAGGGCCCATCCTAATAATTTCATCTTGATAATCTGCAAAGACCCTATTTCCAAATGCTTAGGACTTTATCATTCTGAGGATGTTGAAGAGCAAGAATTCCTGTTCTCTTCCAGGTCCCTGGCCTAAGAATCAAATTGATACGAGAAAAAAAATTTTTAGGAGAAAAAAAATGTTGATAGCATATGTATGGGGAATACACAGACTGGAAACTCCAAAGACAGTCAGGAAAAATGAGATCTGTATGTCATCATGAACTAAGGAGAAGAGGATAGAGGTCTGGGACTTTGAAGGGAAGGAATGCCATTCACAGGGCAATAAGACAAGCAGATGTTTAGTAATTAGAGGTTTGCTCTGCCGTATAGATAGGTCACTCAGATAAAATTTATCTGTTAATAACCCTTACTCTGGGAAAGACCGCGATTTATATTCTTCTATTTAGTTAAAGGAGGGGCAAAAATTTTCTCTTGAGCCTGCAGGGTCTCGACTCCCTTCAACTGAAAATAATCTTCATGCCAAAGTGGCCCATCTTGGGACAGCCTCTCCTTGGCCACTGCGGGGGACACCATTCAATCCATTACCCTAGACAAGATACTTCACTTTCTTGATAAAGCTATTATATTCCAGGTTTATTAGAAACAGAGAATTTGGAGCCCTTAAAGATTGGTTAGTCAGGAGGTTTTCCAGTAGTGTTCCAAGAAACTCTAATGCTCCAACAAAGTATCTCAGGAGGATTCGGAGACTAGTTAGAGCTCCTGGTTTCATACCTGTTCCAATTACTATTGCCCTGTAACAAGCCATCCCAAAACTTGGTAGGTTAAAACAGCTCTTTCATGATACTCCCAGATTCCATGGGTATGGAACTTGGAGGGCATAGCAAAAACTTATCAAACATAGCAGAGCATATCTCTGCTCCACAGCATCTGGAATCTCATTTGGGAAGACTCCATGGCTGGGCGCTAGAATCATCTGGAGTCATCTTCACTCCTACCTCTGGCATTCGCTTCTGGCTGTTGGCTATAACCTCAGCTGGTCCTCTCCACATAGCCTGAGCCTTCACACAGCTTGTCAGCTTCAGGGGAATCAGAGGCATTATGTGATACCCTAGGGCTCCGAACAGACTATTCTAGTAGGCAGAAAGGATGCTGTATCACCTTACTCTTGTGACATCACTACTGCCATATTCTACTGGTTGAGACAGTTGTAAATCTTGCCCAGTTTAGGAGTAGGGGAGAGGGACTACACACCCCACCTTTCAATAAGAGGTGTGTCAGGATTGTAAGAATACGTGGAACAAAAAATATTGTTGTGGCATCTGTGAAGATTACAATCTGTGACACTATCCACACCAGTCTCTTCAACCATTGAGCACCACCTCTCACTGACACTCTAACATTCACTAGCAACTGTATATAATAAATACAGGATCCACAGAAGCCAAATAACACTGATAAATTTTACACACTCCTTTAGCAGATCCAATGATTATTAAAGAAAACCCGAAAACTGAGCCAGCTAATATTTCCTTCACCCCTTTCCTCTGTTTCTTCTTTTTTTGGACAAGCTGGGAGAGCCTGGCAGAGTTTGTTATGAATTTACTGCAAGGAAGTCATCATTTCATTTTATGGAATTGCATCTTAAGAAATCATCAACTTTTGGGGCACCTGGCTGCCTCTGTCAGTACAGTATGCGACTCTTGATCTTGGGGTCCTGAGTTTGAGCCCCACGTTGTGGGTAGAGTTCACAAAAATAAATTGCACAGCTCTTAAAAATATTCGTTTTAACCGTCGACTTTTTGACGATTAAAGCAAGGTGCTTTCACAAAACTTTCCTGACTATCCTATGTCTCTCCCAATGTCAGCCAAAATTTCGTATGGTGCTGGGAGAGGCACATGTACACGCACACACCCCTGCTCTGTGACTTAAAGCAATCGGAGGAAAAGTCTCATCAGAGTCTGTGTGGAAAAGTGGAGAGACCTGGGGCGACCCGCTAGCCACGTCCCTCTCTGCCGCCCCAGCCCAGCTCCCTGCCCTCCCCTCCCGACGCACCCGCCCAGGGAGCCGCCCACCCCTTGCTTCGCAACAGCCTTGTCTTGTTACCTCGCATCCTTTCAGCTCAGGAGGAACGTTTAGGGTTGGGGAACGTTTTCTAGGAAACAATTACTCACGAGCAAAGGGACCAGAAAAGTCCCAGAGATGTGCTCCAGCAGACAGGGTAAACTAATGACTCGCAGCTGGGCAGCCTGCCCCGTCGGCCGATGTGAACCGAGGGTGTGTAAGGCTGCCTCGGGATCGGTGCCCTCCCTCCAGCCTACTCATCGTCAAACCACGCACCGCGGGCTCCCCTCGCTCGTGTTCGCTCTCGTAAAATCCACCAGCGTGCTCAGTTCATCCGGAAAGAATAACTCTTCAATGGCATGCCTTCCTTCCGTCATAAGCTTGTACCGCGGAGGTCAGCTGCAGTTGGAATGGGTCTTAAGACTTGGGTGAAATTGGTTATACCCTCCGCTCCACGCCCTTTGCAGCCCCTTGCCCTCCCCCAAAACCTTGACAAATTTCCGGTATGTTTATGGTTTCAGGCCACCGGCTCTGAGCCTCTGTTTCTGTGGAATGTCTTGCGCGCATCACCTCACCGTTCCAAGTGTTGGATCCCCCTTCCAGACCTGAGAGAGGAGTCCGCCCTGGTCCTTGACTTCCCCCAACACACACACCAGGCGTGGGTGCGTTTTGGAGACTCTAGTGGAGGTTTGGGGAGAGAGCAGAGCATTCAGGAGAGCCATGCAAGCCACTTTCCAGCCTCATAGTTGTAAAAGCCCTCAGCCTGTCCACGGAATTCTTCGACCACCCCCCCCTCCCCCCCTCTTCTCTGCCCCACCCCCAAGCTCAGAGTCCTCGGTCCAGAGCTGGGCAGTTTAACTTTCTCTATTCTTCAGCCGCCTTCCTCTATCCACCTCCTCGCTCATCTCTTCCACCCTGGCAGCTTGTCCAAGATTTTCTCAGCACAATTCCGTTAAAAGGAATGCTGGTGTCTGCTGTTAAATTGTTTCATCAGCCAGTTTGCTACAAGCCCTTGCTCTGGGCTGCACCTGACTATGCCTCCTGTCTTCTTCAACATTACCTGGCCTTTCTCCAACCCTCTGAATGTGCCAAATCTCCAAGTTTCATCCTCAGCCCTTTGTCCCCCTTTGGTCCTCCCAGGAACCCTTAGTGACCTCATGACTTTCAGGGCGACGTCGGCTGCCTTCCTATAGCAGCTCCCAGATCTGTGCCCTTGGTTACCACTGCTCTCTGCATCCCACTTCAGCAGCCTTCTGGGCATTTCCTCCTGTCCTGTCATCTCAGGTTGCATGTATATGAGAACAGCAACCTTATCTAAGCACAACTATTGGCAACAGCCTCCACAGGGTGCTGTCCCTCCATCCTTGCTTTCTCCTCTTCTCCATTGCTGGACTGGTTTTCCAGAATGTAATTCTGATCTTATTGCTTCCTCTGCTCAAAACCTTCTGCTGTCTTCTTAATATAGTCTGTAAACCTTAGCCTGTGTTTCAAGGTTTACCATAATCTAGGTCTGACCTACGTTTCCAACACAAGCCCCGGAATCCAGCGTGAATTCAAATCCTCTCTGTCCATTTACCTGATGCATAACCTTGGGACAGTGAACATAAACTCTTTGGTCTCTGTGTATGTTAAAAACATGCATATTTGTCCCTCTCAGGAAATACTAAAATGTTATGTATCCCAATGCTGATAATACCTCAAATTCTGTCCTTGCTAAATTGTAAATCTATTTTCACAGTTTATCACCAGTCCTGGTCTCAATCAAGGTAAAGACAATCTGTGCTTGGAGCGCCTGGCTGGTTCAGTAGGTAGAGCATGAGACTTTTGATCTCAGGGTTGGTGAGTCCAGCCCCACATGGGGTGTAGAGATTACTTAAAAATAAAACAATCTAAAAAAAAAAAGAAAGAAAAGATGGGGCACCTGGGTGGCTCGGTTGGTTTAAGCGGACTGACTTCGGCTCGTGTCATGATCTCACTGCTTGTGGGTTCAAGCCCCGCGTCGGGCTCTGTGCTGACAGCTTGGAGCCTGGAGCCTGCTTCAGATTCCGTGTCCCTCTCTCTCTGCCCCTCTCCCACTCGTGCTGTCTCTCTCTCTCTCTCTCTCTAAGTAAATAAACATTAAAAAATAAATAAAAGACAATCTGTGCTCTTGAAATTCTACCAGTATCCTCAGCCATAAGTCATAGCTATTGCAGGGCCTCTATGATATGACCTAAGGTTTAATAGCAAGAGAATACGATGAGGTGACTATGTAATCATATGTATAGTCAGCCAAGTGGATGGTTAGCTATATCCTGCAGCAGTTACTGGACTGTGAGGAGACATGGATGGAGTTAGGGAGCAATGACTTATTCCCTTTTCTCCAGGAGTTCAAATGCTGACAGATAGTTGGAAATACAGGGGGTAAGGGCTGGAGCCAAAAGTCTTGCTGCTTCGTAGCATCCGAATTCAAGCCAGAATTGACCTCTCACCTGTGTCACTGTCCGGATGTGTGTATTGGAGCAAATCACTTAGCTCCTTGAGTCACAGTCTCCTCCTCTGTAAAATGGGCAGCAGGTAGGGGGTACCCCCCTTAAGCGCTGTGGTGATGCTTAGGGTGTGATGCATACAATGTGCCCAGCTCAGCGCTTGCACTCAGGAGTTTTGCCAGTATCATGATGACTGTGGACTGAGCTCTGGGGAATGTAAGAAATACCATACAGTATTGTACATTTTCCAAAAGCCAACTCGTATTTGGACGTGCTAGGCATTGTCTTAGAGGCAGTAAGCTTGTAGCTTTGGCCTCAAGGAGCCGGTGCATCCCAGAAAATCACAGGTGAGCAGTGCCAGGGGGCCACGTGACGAGTGGTGTAGCAAGTGTGAAAGTGCAGTACTCTGGAAACACACACTCTTTTTCCATTAACCACATTTACTGAGCACACTGCAGGTAGCAGACACTCTTCTAGGTGCTGAGGGATCAAAAATGAAGATGATCCCTGCTTTGAAGCACTTTCTAATCCAATAGGAAAAGACAACCAAGTGTTCAATAGCAATAATGTGTCACAAGAGCTCATGCTACACGTGAGGGCAAGGGTGCGGTCACATTCACCTGGTGACTGGAAAGCTTTCTGGGAGTGAACCTGAGCTGAGTCTTGATGCATGTGACCCCCCCAAGCAAAAATGAGAAGACTGTGGGGAAAGAGCTTTTTGCGTGGGCACAGAAACCTGCAAGACCACCCAGTGTCATTGGAGGGCTTAGGGCCAGGGAAGAATCATGAACCATGGCACTGATGAAAGGTGAAGATGAAGAGACATGGTGGAGCCACTGGCACGCGCCCTGCCCGTGTCACCCAAGCAAGCCCGGGAGCTCTTGGGCTTATCCTTCAGGCAATGGGAAAGGGCGAAGAATTTCAACCCATCCTCCTTTACGTTCAAAGCCCGGATAATCCTACCACATCTATCTGAGAATTTCCTCCCTGTTTTCAAATCCTTGTAAAAAGAAAACACTACCATCTGGTCCTGCAGAAAACCAAAAGCTGCAAGGAGAAGCCAAGCATCGGCAGACTGACAATGCCCAGAGCAAACTTGGCTGTGCATAACGAGACTCACGAACAATGTGTTGCTTGAACTTGTCCTTGGCATTAGGACACCTCAGGGAAACCACCCAGGGGACTCATTCTCTGTCCCTGCCTCTTCCTCTTCTTTCACACCCTAGTTTCTTCCTTTGCTTTGCTGCCATTTTTTTTTTTAATAGCCCAGCTAATTGCAGGAAATTTGCCCTGTTGAGAGTTTGGAAAGTCATAAAGGAAACCACTCAATTAAACTGAACTCTGAGTGTAATTCTCACGACATAACTCGCCTCCTTCCTCTGCCCCTGCCCCTTAGGTTTTGGTCATTTGGAGGTGCCATTGGTCGATCTCAGGGCACACGAGGATGTACACACTTTGTATCTGCCACCCTCTCTGAAGCCCACTCCTGGGCGAGCCCAGGCTGCCTGTTTGAGTCATGTGGGCTGGATGGTCCAGACCAGGAGAAGTGGAAGAGGACGTGGCTCGGCTCAGCCAAGTGTCCCCGTCTGACCTCTTGCTCTTTTTCTGTCCCCAGAGGAAAGGTGGAGCTTTCCTGCCCACAGAACTTAATTTCCTTTTCCCGTTCTTTGCAACACTGCATTCCTGTCCTACCTCCTGGGGAGAATGGGACTTGGTGTATCCTGCGGACAGCACTCAATAGAATCCTTTTTTTCTCAAAACCGAGGCCTTTGATGGGCCTCCAGGGAAAACTACAGGTTGAAAAGCTAGAGGTCGTCCCCCTCCTCTGCTGGTACCATTTCTGAGTGTATTTCTCACTCCCTTGCCTCCCCCCAGGGTGAGGCTCAGAATCTGGCTGGACCCCAGTGAGCCTGCCACAGTGGGAGCATCTCTGGTCACCTGCCTTCTCCCCGACCAGAGCCTGGGAGCCCCTCCCTCCTCCAGTCGCTTTCAGACACAGAGGAAGCATGGCACCTCTGAGCATCACATCGTGCTGGCAGCGGCTGTCCAGAGGGACCAGGTGATTCAACCTGGAAGTGGGGGGAGTTCTTGCCCCGTGGGGTTTACTTGAACCAAAGACAGAAAGGAGACCCCAGGGTGCTAGCAATATATTCTGCTCCCTTCGTTCCTCCTATGGATCATTCCTATGCTCAGCTGTTTGGTATGCCCTGCTAGAGCATCCCATGCTAGCAAGGGACTGGCTGTGTTGTATCATGAAGCTGTGACCAACCCATTAACCAGTATTCACTTTCCTCTTTCCCGGCCTTGATTGTCCTTTTCTCTCATTTTTGTAACCCTGCCATTGCACCTCCCAAAGAAGCATGAGCAGGTAAGTTTTGCCTCAGTCTGTTTTCTAGGGAACCCACTACCAGTGGCTCACTGACCTCAAAATAACACTCTGGACCCATTAATTTGGTTGCTTTGCTCCTAGGTCATCCTGGGCAGGTTTATATTCACCTCTGCCCATCATACTCTAAAACCCCAAAGGAAGGGCATTCTTTATTTCTGCACTGGAGAAATTCAGATCTACAGATCTCTAGAAAACATTTAGTCAGAAGGAGAACCATCCATCACAGCACTATTAACAAGGGGGGTTGGGGGGAGACAGAAATAATCCAAGCTTCCAAAAAACAGTGATTTTTTTGAAATGGTACCTTTATAGAATAAAACACTAGATAGACATTAAAAATTATGTTACAGGCATGTTTATTGCCACATTAACATTCATGATGTGTTAATCGAAAAAAATCAAAGTACAGTATGATCTCACTTTTGCAAGAAATAAAAATACATATATCTGTGATTTTAAAAATTGGGGGAAGTTACATGCCAAATACAAACAGAATATGTCATTTGGTAGTAGGATTATGAATGAGTTTTCCTTAAGTCCTTATATGTATCAGTATTTTTAATTTTTTTCCTCTAAGAAATACATATTAATTGTGTTTTTTGGTTTTTGGTTTTTTTGTTTTTTTTTTTTTTAGTTAAAAGGAAAAATGTATCCTGGGCCTGCTGCTCAAAAATGCATACTCTGCCAGCAACATGCTGTAACTTTAGAAGGAAAATGAGATGAAGACTCCTGAGAGACTCTGGAAGGCTAATAATAACAGTTAAGTTTTTATAGTATTTTATTTTGGGGTGAAAATTCTCAAGAGGATATGACTTGAAATTGTTCCAATGATACACATGTGTTCAAGTATAAAGGTCCTATATCTATAGCTCTAACAAGAGAAAAGATCCATATTGCCATTGTAACTATCTTTTGTGAGGAAGCTCATAAAGAACACCCATGTATTTCATTATTATAGTTAATCATTGTACTATTCTTTAAAACATGGGCTGCTCCTTGAATACTTTTTGTGTGTGTGTGTTTTAATTCTTGAGAATTTTAAAGAATAACCCATTGCATTTGCACAGGTTGGAGCAAATGGTGGGCAGTCCATATGGTCCACTAAGCTTTGTCTGTTTCCCAGACACTATGCTGGGTCCTGGGGAATATGGAACTGAAGACGTGTCTTCTTCCCTCAACGTGTTGGTAGGGGACGTGGACCAGTGAACTGACATCTGTGGCTGATAATAGTGGGCATGCTGTGGCCGGAGTTCTGTGAGCCACAGAAGGACATGCCATCCAGACTCGAGACATGAGTGGTCAGGAGACACTTCCCCAGAGCAGGTGACATCTGAGCTGTATGTTGAAGGATGTGTGGAAATTAGCCAAAGAAAAGGAGAAGGGCCTTCTAAGCATCAGCTCAGAGAAGTAGAAGGGAGCACACCCAAGGACTGGGAAAAGTGAAATCTGTTGATCAGTGCTGTCTAGATGGAAAAGTTCCATACCTCTGCTGTCCAAAACAGGAGCCACAAGATAACATGTGGCTATTGAACAAGAGAACTGAATTTTAATTTTCTTTTTTTTAATTTAAATTTAAATAGCTGCATGTGGCTACTGTATTTTTTACATCACTTTATTGAGGCATGCATTGATGTGATTTAATGTGGGGTCCTGGAGCAAATGGTCAAGAAAGAACTCTTGAGATATTTTCGGTACAAAAAAGGTGGTTTTTTTAAGGCACAGGGATAGGAACCAAGGGCAGAAATAGCTGCTAGTTTTCTGTTGGGGTAGAGACAAATAAGTTCCCAAAAGATTTTCATGGGTTAGAGAGGCCTTACAGGATGCTGGAGACCTGGCTATCATCAAGCTAAGATTGCTTTTTGCCTTTAGAAAAGCATTAAGACAGTTGGGAGTTCCTGGAGGAATGTCTTACTCTGCCTGTCCCAAGTATTTGTCGATGGGCTGCAAGTTTTAAGGAAATTTAATTTTACTACGTTTCCTTTTGCCTTTGTTCTCCACATCATGATTAACATACCAAAAAATTGTACAGAATCAATACAACTTGATAAGTTTGGAGGTAAGTATATACCTGTGAAATCATCACCACCATCTATGCCCTAAACACCTCCATCGCCTCCAAGGGTTTGCTCCTGCCATCTTATTTATTATTATTCTATGTGTGTGATAAGAACACTTCACGGAAGATCTACTCTGGCTACAGTATTGAACAGCACAACAGCGGTGAGATCTGCTGCTAGATCTTTTACGTCATTTTTTTCTGGTAACTTTCATTTTCATTCTAAAGGTGAAAAGGAGCCACTGCAAAACTTCAAAACAGAGTAATGGCATGAGTAGACTTAGAAGAAGAAAGATTTCTTGCAAATTTGGAAGCAAAGTAATTTGGCCAGTTTTTACTATGTGTTCATTTTCCATGACCGTCGTAGAAAAGGTGACAGAAAGGAAGCATGTAAAACAAACATTGCCATAAAATTCAACTTTAGAAATGGCCTGACAGTGGAAAAGAACAAACAGTTAGCTACCCACAGACCAATCAGTAAATGATAACCATCACAGTAGGAAATTGAGTACATGGTATGATGGACCATTCCCCAGAGCCCACGAACAAATGGCCAATTAAATGCATAAAACAGTGCTCAACCTCACTGGTATTCAAAGACATTTCAATGAAAATGAGATTCCCATTTTCTTTAAAAATTTTTTTTCAACGTTTATTTATTTTGGGGACAGAGAGAGACAGAGTATGAACGGGGGAGGGGCAGAGAGAGAGGGAGACACAGAATCGGAAACAGGCTCCAGGCTCTGAGCCATCGCCCAGAGCCTGACGCGGGGCTCGAACTCACGGACCGCGAGATCGTGACCTGGCTGAAGTTGGACGCTTAACCGACTGCGCCACCCAGGCGCCCCGAGATTCCCATTTTCAACAACCAAATTAGTAAAGCTTTATTTTGAAGATGGTATGTTGTTGAAGATGTAGATAAAAGTCTTAAAAGTCTTTAAGAGACTAAATGTATGCATCCATTTTTCAGTCTTTTAGTAAAAGATGTGAAAATGTTTAAGCCCTGTCAGTGAGCTATTCCATATCTGGGAATTTGCCATAAAGAAGTAATTAGGGATTCTTGAAAAGATTTATGCACAAGGCTGTCCATGTCTGTGTTATATACAACAGTGAAAAAAAAAATGACAACAATCTAATTGGAATTCCCAATAGATTTATTAAATAAATTATAACACATCTACACAACTGAGAACCACATAGACATTAAATGTCCTATTCCATATGAATACTTAACTGCATGGGCAAAATGTGTGTGATATATTTTTTAGTGGCCAAAAAAAAAGCATCCCTATTAGAATGTAAGCTTTCAGTTGAATATTAAAAAAATCATATGGATTGAAAAAATACTTGAAAGATGTTCACCAAAATATTATGAAACTGATCACTTAGTCGTGTGATTATAGGTGATCTTTATTCTCTTCTTTGTTTCTCTGTATTTTATAATTTTCTACAGTGAAAATCTGGGACATTTAAAAAAGAAAAGGATTTTTTCAGGTTGAGGTTCTTAATTATGTAGGTAGTGTTCAGTTATAACAGAAGTAATTTGAAGTATGTAACTGCCACACTTCTGTTCTATGAGATAAAAAAGTTTTAAAGCAGTGGTAAGCATTTGCCAGTCTAGACTTGTGGACAGCAGAGCTGTTAAAGAAGGCCAAGTGACTTTGGAGTCCTTTCCAGAAACTCTTTCCTGCTGCTGGGAGCAGCTGAAGTGCCTTAATTAATCAAGATAAAATGTTTCAACCAGAGATAATTATGTATATGAAGATGATTTTGCAGCCAGATATGTGGATGATTTATATAAATAGGAGGGGGATTTCCCCTCATTAATTCTTCCTAGTATTTTAACCCTGATGTATCTAGAAAAGAAGAGAGGACAAGAGCAAGGAAAGCTTCCACCAGAGACTAAACAACCAGAAACTTTAGCTAATCAGAAATTCTTCTGCCTTTGACTTTTAAGAGAGAATGCAAACTCTCAAGACAGTGACTGTAAATTGAGAATTTCTCATAACCAACTTTCAGGATATTTCTTAAGGCTTTGCCAATTCAGACTAGTCTCCAGACTTTCTACGTCAATATTTGTCATATCCGATGAAAATAATTCCTAATGGTGAATCTGAAATTCCAGAAAGATTTTTATTATCAACTAAAACAGATTAAATGATGTTCTGTATACTCTGTATATACGACTTCCTACACAGAAGGAAGGGAAGGAAGGAAGGAAAGGAGGAAGGAAGGGAGAAAGAAGGGAGGGAGGGAAGGAAGTGAGGGAGGGAGGGAAGGAGAGAGGGAGAGAGAGAGGGTGACTACATATACAGACTAGGAAGAGTGGACTCCATCCAAGCCTCACATGTCGGCATCAGCGATGTGGCTTCCAAGGGCTTGGTACATCTCTGTGTAGCCTGGACAAATGTCTAGTATCCTACTCTGCCTGATAATTCCCTGGAGGGGTGAGAGTCCTGCCCCCTTACATCCTCCCTTCTCCTCTCGCTGGTCTTGGAGGCTCATAGATTTCTCCCATGGAGAGCACAGCCTCTGTCAGTAAGGGTCAGGGGTGAACTTCATCACTCAGGCCAGGTGGAAGGTCCAGAAATGGCAGGGTGACCTGGTGGTTCCGTCCTTGGGAAGGGAATTGGGGTTTGCTGTTTGTGTATTTAAGCCGTATCATAGGTACCACACTTTTCCTTATTGTCTGTGTATGTATTAACTTTTTTTGTTTAGGATATTTCCCCATGCCAAGGTTTGTTTACATTTTTTTTCAATGTTGAAATGATTCAGGTAATTTTTCTTCCAAAAAAAAGCCATTTCCTGGCTGTGCAATTCCTCCCCCCGCTGCCAGTCACTTCTCATACCTTAGTGTCACAGCAGGAGCCTTCCTCTGCTCCTGAATCTCCCAGCTCTTCTGGGATTAGCTGATGAACTGTCTAGGCAATTCTGCTCACACATTTCACTTCTAGTTGTGTTTAGTGACAGGAATGATTTCTGTTTTGACATTTGGAAACTTCATTAATTAACAATGACTTCTTCATCTCCTCTGGTTCTGGCAGATACTTAGAGGGAAAAGAAGAAAAAGCCATCTTCTATTTTCAAAGTGACTTGGGTGGATATTGGGATTTGGGCCTAGAAGTGGAGGTAGAGGTTAGTCAATGACAGAAATGGCAACTATGGGTCTCGGCAGATTATTCTGACAGAGTTACTATTATGTGACCCAGCCTGTGTGAGGCGGGACCGGAGATTTTTTGGGTCTCAGTATGAAAGGGAAAACAAGGACAGATCTACTTACACTATTTTTTAAGTGTATTTTAAACATCTACGTTTAATAGATGCTAGGACAGAGGCAGTGCAAAATGAATGAGCAATTTCACATTTTTGAGAACTCAATTTAGTAAATCTAATCCTGCCTCAGGGGGCAGCAGGGCTCATAAGTACCCCCTGCCGGTTTTCCTGTGGTTATAAATAGATACATTGGAGAATTCAAATGTACGGTGTATAGTATTAATTTAAACTCCACGGAAGCCAGAACTTGTCGGTATCCCCAAGGCCTAGAGCTTAGCACATAGATGATGTTCAGTAAATATTTGTTGAATGAGATGAGTGAATGAATGTGGATAATTTATGTGATCACTCCTACCTTAAATTGTTTCCTCCGCACTAGTTGATCACCTATGACATTGTTTCCAAATCATGCCTCTGATCTCTGCCTTTGCCTGAGGAAATGACTAGTATCTCCTCTTGGATGAATAACTCAGCTCTTACAACTACCTGAAAGTTTTTTTTTTTTTTTTAATGTTTATTTTTGAGAGAGACGGAGACAGAATCCGAGTGGGTTAGGGGCAGAGAGAGAGGAAGACACAGAATCCAAAGCAGGCTCCAGGCTTCGAGCTGTCAGCACCAAGCCCGACACGGGGCTTGAACTCACAAGCTGTGAGATCATGACCTGAGCTGAAGTCGGACACTCAACCGACTGAGCCACCCAGGCGCCCCTGAAAGTAGTCCTTTTAAGCAAGCCTGCATCCTGATGGACCACCCAGCTTCTTCACTGTGCCTTCTGTCTGTACGTGGAGGCTGGTGTGGTTCTGTGGGCTTCTGTGAGTCCACTCCCCGCTGGGGCATCTCCTATCGGCAAAATGAGGGCAAGGGATTTGGTGGGGGAGGGGGGCAGATTCCTTTCTGAAGGTGAGGAGAGCCCTGACCCTAGGGCCAATTTATCTACTTAAATAGAGGCCCACAAAAATATTTTAATCTTAATTTCTTTTAAAATTCTAAGGAAAACGAATATCATAATGCTTATATAATAATGGTTCTAGCCTGGATTATATTCATCTTTATACCGACACAGTTATAAATTATAATTTTTAGGGGCACCTGGGTGGTTCAGTCGGTTAAGCATCCAACTTTGGCTCAGGTCATGATCTCACAGTTTGTGGGTTCAAGACCCACATGGGGCTCTGTGCTGACAGCTCAGAGCCTGGAGCCTGCTTCAGATTCTGTGTCTCCCTCTCTCTGTGCCCTCCCCTGCTCTCTCTCTCTCTCTCTCTCAAATATAAATATTTTTAAAAAATATAATATAATATAATATAATATAATATAACATGATATATATAATTTTTAATTCTTTCTTTAATGAAGGAAAGTGCCCATGGTGGAAAAAAGGGAGCAGGGCCCACGAAAGTCCTAGCGTGGCCCTGGGTGTCCTGAGCAGAGCAGCAGAATTAGCCAAGCTTTGTGCTGCCCAGGAGGGTGTCCTCCCCTCAGACTCTTTCCCAGAGATAAGCTCTTCATGGAGGAAGGCAAACCGCCACATGGAGGCTAGGACTCTCTGTAACTTCCCCAGCCTCTAATTAGCTGTACCCTCTCCCCTCACTCCTGGACCCCAAGTAAGGGACACGCAGCAGGATCCCATTGTTTCTTCTCTCAAGTAAGCTAAACCCCAGTGTGACCTCCTCCCCTGACTCTCAAGTAAAGAAAGCTGGTCAATGACTTCAACTCCTTTTCCCTCAAAAGTCAAGCTCAAGCATGACCTCCCCTCAAATCCAGCAGGAGCAGGCATGATGTCACTCCCACCCTCATGCCTCTCTCCCACCCGCCTGGCGGATGACACATTTCCACCCCGACTGCTTCTCAGAAGTGGCTCTGCCCGAAGGTGTGGGTGTCTGGCTGGCCGCTGCTTCCTGCCAGCCGCGGGGCAAGCCCACCAGGCTGGAAGGCAGCTTGCAGTCTGTGACATCACTGTGACTCAGCACTCTGTGGCAGATGAGAATTTATTCAAGGCTCAACATTAAATAAGGAGTTTTCAGGCAAGTCTGGAGGACAAGCTGAGCCAACTTAGGATGAGAAACTAAAAAGCAAAAGGGGAAATCCAGGGCTGAGAAATTCCTAGAAACGAAATCATAACCTTGGACAGGAGGAGAAGGTGACTTGAGCTACTAAGCAGGGATGACCTCAGACCTGCAGCGGCTCATGGGCCTGCAAGCACACAGGAACCCGACCGCCTGTCTGTGTCCCCTGTGTGCCTTCTGACCTCCTCTGCAGGCTCTGGTACCTCCATCTATGAGGGACAGCAGCAAGCCCCCAACAGACATGGCAGCCCAGGTATGCATGGGGGACTCAGCATCTGGGGAGTGATATGATTTGAATCTGCAGCCCAGATTTAATTCACAAGAAAGAAGCAAGACATGGAAGGAGTTAACCTTATAAATAAAAAGTCTGGTGGGATGTGGACAGTCAGGGAGGCTGTACATGTGTGGGGCAGGGGGTATATGGGAACTCTCTGTACTTTCTGCTCAGTTTAGCTGTGAACCTAAAACTGCTCTAAACAATCCAATAACTTTTAAAAATTGGCCAAGGGCACCTGGGTGGATTCTTCAGTTAAGCGTCTGACTTCGGCTCAAGTTGTGATCTCACGGTTCGTGGGTTCAAGCCCTGCATCAGGCTCTGTGCTGACAGCTCAGAGCCTGGAGCCTGCTTCAGATTCTGTGTCTCCCTCTCTCTCTGCCCCTCCCTTGCTCACATTCTGTCTCTGTCTCTCAAAAATGAATAAATGTTAAAACAAATTTTTTAATTGGCTGAAATTTCTTTTTAAAACCTATTCTATGGCCACAGAACCCTGCCTAGCATCATGCAGAGGTTGATCCTAGCTCAAGAAGAAGACTGGGCAGAGAAAGACAAATATCATATGACTTCACTCCTATGAGGACTTTAAGAGACAAAACAGATGAACATAAGGGAAGGGAAACAAAAATAATATAAAAACAGGGAAGGGACAAACCATAAGAGACTCTTGAATATGGAGAACAAACAGAAGGTTGCTGGAGGGGCTATGGGAGCGGGGATGGGGTAAATGGGTAAGGGGAATTAAGGAATCTGCTCCTGAAATCATTGTTGCACTAAATGCTAACTAATTTGGATGTAAATTAAAAAAAAAAAAAAAAAAGAGGAAGCGTGGGTAAGCAGGCCGGCTAAGCCATCGTGATGAGAGGAGCCATAGGAAATGTAACCTTTTCTCTATCTCATGCCTTTGGCTGATCCCTCATGTTACAATTCCTTAATTGTGTACAACTGCTTTGCATTCTACAGCTAGGAAGAAGGCCATAGCAAATACTTCTGGGAGAGACAGACTCCACCATATGAATAGCTAATAGGTCAATTTTTGCAAGATAGTTTTTATATCCTAAGCCTCAGTTTCTTCACCTGTAAAATGAAGATAACAATATTACGTGACCCAAGAGATGTCCTATGGATCAGTCTTCAGGAAATCTTCATCTAGAAGAGTCACACCCTCCCTTCCTGGGCCCTCACCAGTACAACCTAAAGCCCTTCCTCATTTTACTTTTCTACAAAGCATTTCCCATCTTCTCCATATCATACATTTTACCTTTAAATTTCTCGTTATCTGGAAACCAATTTGTCAATAAATTTCATATATCTAAAAAAATAAATAAATAAATAAATAAATAAATAAATTTCTCGTTATCTTTTTATGACATGAGCCGAAGTAGGACGCTTAACCAACTGAGCCACCCAGGCACCCCCTCATATTTCCTTTTAAGCATCAAGTGAAATACTGGAAGTTTTTAATGCCTGTATAGTTGCATAATGCCTATAGAAGTACAGTTGGCCCACACCAGATTCTGCTCTAAGAGTCAAGAAGGGGTGCACCAGCTGGCTAACGTGCACATGTACATTATTTTAAAGACTCTCTGGTGTAGACACAATGAACCATCCTTATACAGTGGCCCTTCGATTTATTTAACTCCTTGTTGGTTCTGCACTGACAGCTTGGAGCCTGGAGCCTGCTTCGGATTCTGTGTCTTCCTCTCTGTCCCTCCTCTGCTCATGCTCTATGTCTCTGTCTCTCTCTCTCTCTCTCTCAAAATAAATAACATTTTAAAAAAGAAAATATGAAGAATTGTCCAAAAACCAACTCCAGTTAGCCACCCCACAACACCATTACCAGGAGGGTACCAGGCTATGAGGATCAAAGCAGAAGCTCAGAGGGGCATCAGAGCAAAAGTTTGGAAGTACTAAAGCAGGCAGAACTGAGCTGTAACAGGCAGCAGGAAAGAATCATCTTAAGTAGATATTAAGTAGATATCAGGGCATCCTGATAAGGCATGTTCCCCTTATACAAGCTCATGGAGTATGTAAAGCCAAAATCAATCAACAATCTGCCTTCCATCTTGATGGGAAGTTGGTTCTTTCAAAATACGCTTACATTGGGGCAACTGACTCTCTCTCTTTCAAAAATAAATAAACATTAAAAAAATTAAACAAAACAAAACAAAATGCACTTGCATTGCCTCAGTTCCTATAACACACGCACACACACACACACCAAATCCTTCTATAGCAAGCTCAGTTTTTTTTTCTTTTTCTTTTTTAATGTTTATTTCTTTTTGAGAGAGAGAGACAGAGTGTGAGCAGGCAAGGGGTAGAGAGAGAGGGAGACACAGAATCCGAAGCAGGCTCCAGGCTCCTAGCTGTCAGCACAGAACCTGATGCGGGGCTCGAACTCAGGAAACATTAGATCATGACCTGAGCTGGGCTCGAACTCAGGAAACATTAGATCATGACCTGAGCTGAAGTCGGATGCTTAACTGACAGAGCCACCCAGGCATCCCTCAAGCTCAGTTTTCTTATTGAAATGCTCTGCTGACCCTCAAAAGGGAAAGCAGAAATTCTTCAAAGTCATGATGAAGGTCCCGTTGTCTTGATGCCTTGAAATGACCAGTGTGCAAATATTTGGTTTCTTCGTCTCAGCTCCTTCCCTCACATGGAGGTCCACCCAAGCTCCAGACAGGGAGGACAGGAGCTGAACTAGTTGTGGGAAGTCTGCGAAGTCCAGCAGACTGTCCTGCGAAGTCCAGCAGACTGTCCTGGCTTGGCTCTCCCAAAGGAAAAAAAGAAAAGTCGTGTGAGCTGTAGCCAACTGATTCAACTATACGTCCAGTGCCTTTGTGCAAACCATAAAAGTTGCCTCCTCCAGGCCCATGCATTGGAAAGCTTTTCATTCCTCAAGGCTGAAGCGTCCCTGACCCTCGTGAGAGAAGCAGGGCTTATTTCAGCCATTTCCTTCCCCTCTCATTGTTTGGACATCTCTGTGCAGGACAGAAACTGCCTAACTGCCCCTGGGGGGGTGGCTGTGTGAGAGGGGGTATTGCAGGGCTAGAGGTACACGAAGAGCAAAATGCCTGACTCCTACTGCATACGCACCCACAGATGAGACCCTTTTCCTTTGCAGCTGGAGTTTAGTCTGTTGTTGGATCTGTTCTAGGAGATGCTAACCTCCTAGTCTTTCTCATGCATGTTGCCCCCTAACCACTAGCCAGCCCTGCTCTAGGCCTGTGGTATCAATACTCAGACTAGGTGGAACTAGGAAAAATGTCTTTCATGGGTTTAAAGATTGAACAAGTAACTTAAAAGTCCATTTGGAAAGGGACAACATGGTGTTATGGAAAGGCCACAGGATATGGAATCAGGTGACCTGGAATGGTGGCTTGATAGGTGTCAACTTGGAGAAGCCGAACTACATTTCCCAGAATTCCCTTCCCTGCATTGTTCTCGTTAGACTGCCCACAAGAGATGATCTTGTGTGAGATTTGAAGGGAAGCAGTGAGCAATATTTCATAGTTCGCACATGTTGCCACTATTCTGTGGCTCACCTCACTTGTTCCCCCAAATAAGTGTCTTTTATTGCTGGTCTTGCCTTCCCAGAGCTCTCCACTGTGAGAGCAGTTGCTGGTACTGACCTACCTCTCCCACCCCATTCCAAACTTCCTACATTGCATTTGTCTCTGACTAAATAAACCATCCCTGATCCTGTTAACTGACCTGCCCCTTGCAGGTGAGATAGCATTTTCTCAAGGACTTTGAGAGATAAGACTTTCACACAAAGAAAGGATGTGAGTAGAGCTTATAAACACTCAACCAGCTGGTGGAGGAGGTATTTTGGGGTGGTTTCCTCCAAATCACACAGTGACTGGCACCATATACTCTATTTGGATTCACAATAAAGGTGATTACTTATGACCTTACTAGCAGAGAATATAACTACCTCAAGCCCTCCACTGTTTAAATTCTTTTCCAGCTTTGGGGGCTTGCTGGAATATGGACTATTCAGACAAAGACGACTTTTACCACTCCTTCAGCTGTCTGCACCCTCCCCTCCCAATGCATACACCCTTCATCTGCCCACTTTCTCCCTTTCATCCTGCCATGTTATAACCCTGGCTTCCATCTATCTTGTCAAAAGTGAACAAAGGGGTATGAGCTATCCTAGGACAGCTTGACACAGAAAAGATGTCCTATCGAAATCCCAGAATGTCACGATGAACTAGTTTAGAAACAGTATGATACACTGCATTGCTTTGCCAAAGGCAGTCTCTGGGGAAAAAATATTGAACATTTGACTCATTCACTGACAATGTGGGACAATTAAATGGGGGAAGAAAAACAGAGAAAAAAGAAAGGAATGAATAAATGGTTTCCTTTCTGCCCATAGGTATCTGATTCAGAGCACTCATGAATCTTGGACTACATTCAGCTATAATCATGGGTGATTCTCCAAGCGAAGGGGCTAAACACTGGCAAACGAAAAGCAGATTTGTCCACTGCATTCCTACCCTAATGGATGCTGAGATAATGGATGCTCTACAATCACCCACAAATTTCCTGGTACTGCTGCTGTTACTGCAAAATGATGGCTCCTTCAAAGTATCATCTCTTGCCCCTGCCAGAGAAAGCCAGCCTTTAAAAGAAACTAAATCCAAGGTCACTCACTTCCACATAAAGAGAATATTTTGTCAGCTGCCAAAATTCATTTATCTAATGTACTCTTACCCAATAACTTAAGCCTGGTGTGCTGGGCAGAGTCCAACTTGGGTAATTCCATTCTCCCAACCAAATTCCCCCAAGGAGTTTGAACGAGAGAGGACATTATTCTTCACTTCTTCAACTCTCCTATTATTAATCAAAAGAATGCTTTTCATCCCCAAAGCATGATGGGGATATGAGGATAGAATTTTTAAAAAGGGATTATTCTTAAGAATTTAGTAATGAGAGATTCCATTATATAAACTTAGTAAAGTTCTTTGGAAGTAGAGTCTAGATCCATTTGTGAAACAAATAGTTATTAAAGTATATGCCAAGTACTGTTCTCAACACTGCAGATGGAGCAGGACACAGAAGTAGTTTCTGCTTTCAAGAGGTAGCAATTAGAATAAGTTGATGAGTTTGGAGAGAGGGCCAGAAATCAGACCATTTAAGTACTGATATGGAGTTTGGATATTATTGTAGGCGCAGCTGGAGAGTATTGGTGGAGCGATATGATTGATCAGATTTTGAGGTCTTTTTAATAAGACCATCCCTTCATGGATATCTATGGGCCAGGGTCCTAGCCTTCTGCTACTTTCCACGGAATTGAATCATTTCAGGATCAACACAACTGTGGCTGTAATTTCCTCCCCACAAGCCTTCAAACAGCATTGAATCTTGGTTAGCTCAGAGCGCCAAGGAGGCCAAAGCCATGGTATGGCCATACGGCCATCAGCATGGCACTGCTCCATGACAAACCGTACCCCTTCTTCCTCTGTAGCTGGCTGTACTTCATAGGCTTCCTTTGGTCTCATAGGACACCAGACAAGAAGGTAAATGAGGAAGAATTAGTTCATCTCCACTGCTCCAAGAGCTGCCTATGACCTGCTGAAAGTAGTTTGGTGGCAATATCAAAGAGCGGAAGCATCTCTACATATATGTGACCTATTGAATGGTGGTGTTCTTGGAAAGAGCATTACCACTGACAAAGAACCACTGAAAACTTTCTATTTATTGCCCATCCTGTGAGCAGTGACAAATATAAATAAGAAAATCATAACATCTGAAAATAAAAGGGGACATTAGTTGTCATGAAGTCCAACCTCTCTCCTAATGTAAGATTCTTCTATGCAGACCTGACAAGGAGTCTTCCAGTGTTCTATACCCTTCCTATATCAGATGGGGTCAGATGAATAGCAATTTAATTGCGTGTTGTTGTTTTTTTTTTTTAATTTTTTTTTTCAACGTTTTTATTTATTTTTGGGACAGAGAGAGACAGAGCATGAACGGGGGAGGGGCAGAGAGAGAGGGAGACACAGAATCGGAAACAGGCTCCAGGCTCCGAGCCATCAGCCCAGAGCCTGACGCGGGGCTCGAACTCACGGACTGCGAGATCGTGACCTGGCTGAAGTCGGACGCTTAACCGACTGCGCCACCCAGGCGCCCCTATTGCGTGTTGTTTTGTCGGTGAGGAAAGATCATTAACTGTGGTACCTTTTGCCCAAAGTTGTGGTCTGAAGTGTCAAAGGACAGATAGAGAAAGTTACATCTGAATGAGAAGTTAAGGTTAAGACCTGGAAAAAGAGGACCAAATAAGTTTTCCAGTCTCAAGTGCAAGAGGGAGAATAAGGAATATGGAACCAAACAAGAAGATACCCAGGATGCTGATGAATGAGAAATGTGGAGCAGGTGGATTAGAGGTGAGTAACTCTGGAGAAAGTCCTATGGGTGTGTACAAGTTTTCATGATGGAATTGTTAACATAATTCTCACACAAATTAGTATGATTGTGCCAAGTACTCTGGCAGAAGCTAGAAGACAACTTATATCTGTCTTCCCCTAAATGGTCACTGCCTCACATGGAAGCCCATTGCATCATTAGGAAATATCAGTGACCAGAATATTCTCTGTATTGAGGCACTGGATGGCTCAGTCTGTTGAGCATCTGATTCTTGGTTTCAGCTCATGTCGCGATCTCATGGTTCGTGAGTTTGAGCACCACATAGGGCTCTGTGCTAACAGCCAGAAGTCTGCTTGGGATTTTGTGTACATCTCTCTCTGCCCCTCCCCTGCTCATGCTCTATCTCTCTCTCAAAAATAAGTCAATAAACATTTAAAAAAAACAACAACAAAGAATATTCTCTGTATCCTTTTCCCTCTGGCCATAAGTCTGTTCTTCAATGACATACAGAGCAAATCTAATTCCTTCCCCTCATGACAACCATTCCAATGTAACATGGCAGAAGAGGGGAGGGGCAGGGGGAAAGGGGAGGGAGAGAGAATCTTAAGCAGGCTTCATGTTTAGTGTGGAACCCGACGTGGGGCTCAGTCTCAATCGTGAGATCATGACCTGAGCCAAAATCAAGAGTCTGACACTTAAATGCCTGAGCCATGCAAGCGCCTCTCCCTTAGCATTTTTATTAGATGTGTTTCATTCTTAGCTTCCTTTTACAGGTTATATTCTTTGTTGACTGTACTCCTTCCACCAACACTTCTTTAACCACCAATGACCATTTATGACGAAAACTCATCAAAGAGCTCTCTTTGCAGGCACAATAATTCCTTCAGGATCACTTTCACTCATGTCATCAGAATTTTACTTTTGAGAATTATTTATCTCTCATGGTTGGATCTTTTGATTATACCTGTGAGTTTTTCTTTTTCTTTTACAGAAACTTTCTGAATGGTATCTTAAGAGTTTTGAGACCATATCAGAAGCAGCCAAGAGGTCCTTCGTCAAAAATTTTGGACTCTCTGATGAGAATCTACTCCCTTTCTACTATTCCTCAATGAATTCTCCCACTTAATGTTATGCGTTGAATTATGTCCCCCAAAAAAGATATGTTGAAGCCCTAATCCCCAGTACCTCAGGATGTAACCTTTTTCAGAAATAGGGTGTTTATAGAGGTAATCAAGTTAAAAGGAGATCATAATCCAATAATAATGATTCTTCATCTCCAATAAAGAGGAGAAATTTAGACACAGAAATAGACACCCCAAGGGAATAATGCAATATGAACATGAAAGCAGAGATGGGGTGATGCATCTGCAAACCAATGAACACCAAAGATTGGGAGCAAACTCCCAGAAGCTAAGAGAGAGGCATGGAACAAATTCTTCCTCCCAGACTTCAGAGGGAACCTATCCTGCTGACATCTTGACCTTGGACCTCTAGACTCTGGAACTCTGCTGTGTAAGTCACCCAATTTTGTGATACTTTGTTACAGCTGCCCTAGCAAACTAATACAGTCAGAATTAGTACAAAGATGTGAGAGTTTGCCCACTGATTCTAATGTGAACGCTGCCTTGTTTCCCCTGGTTCTGCCTGCTCTAGTTCACTCCATCAGAGCCCATTGTTATCCCACTCAAGATTCTCAGACTTGAGACCTAACCTCCAGATATTTTCATTTCAGTAACTGTAAGGTGAAGCATAGGAATATGATTTTTATTAAGCCTTATAGACAATTCTGGAATGAGAAGTAGGAAGGACTTAACTGACTTTGTGTAGTTTAGTCCCCTCCCTGGCCCCAGGGCCTTAGCACATCTGAAAACTGATGGATCCACTTCTGCTGCTAAACTCAGCCAGGATCCAATGCCCCCAGTGGTAGCCAGAGGGCTCTCGTGCTGCCTGGTGTTCCTCTGGTGCCTATTCTCAGGACCAGGTCTAGGCTGGGGACCTGCTATTCCCTCATGCCCCTGTTAGTCCTCTCCTTGAGAAGCGCCCTGACCCTAGACCCCAGCCTGGTGGCTAGACCACTAAACTCTGAAGACAGATCCTCCCAATAACTGACTGATCACTCTCTTGCTTCTTGAGCACTCCCTACCATCAATTTCCAACCACACTCTGGTCTTTTAAGGGACCGGCATGGGAAATATTTGTGCCCAGCATGGGAAATATTCTTAGTGACTGGTACCTGACTTATGAAGGGCCATTCCCTGCCCTCTAGACACAGGATGTACCAACCTGGCTGTTTCTCCATAACCAAGCTCAGCAACTATTTGGATGACACAATGTGCTAGACCTTGTACTATACACATCCCTTCTGGCTTTCATGTTAGGCTCACTATCTAATGACGGATACAAAAAGGTACATGGATGCACATTACCTATGAGTACAGGGTCCTAGGGGCACAGAGGTGGAGCACCTGACCTGGGTCTGGAGGGTTCAGAGGTAGAGAAAGCAACTTGAAGAAGCTTCCATTTAAAACCAAGACCAAAAAATATATATATATATATATATATACACTAATATATTATTATTAATAACATGTTAATATAATGTGAAGAATATGATAATATTTTATTAATATATTACCAATATATTATTTATTATAGTTAATAATTATTAATGTTAACAGGGTTGGGAAGAGGAAGAGATCTTCAGGCTCAAGAGGCAGAAAGGGCATGATGGTTTCAAGAGCAAGAAGCTGGAGGGGTGGGTAAGAAGTGAAGGTTTTCCAGCCCCATCCTGTCCCACAGGAGAATCTTCCCTAGAAGAGAGGTAAGACAGATTACCCACTCGGCCATATTTGAGAACATGCCCCCATCCAGGAAAGCATCCCAACACACGTATGAGGGGAAAGTGGGTGGGTGGACCTCAACTGACCCTCAGCCCATCTGTCTTTCATTCAGTCTCTGACTGTACCCTCATCTGTTCTCTTCATCTTCCCGATTTAATTTCTCTTCCACACGACTCAACCAGCCTCACAAGCCACACAAATAATCTGTTATTATTCTTGGCCTGCAGTTTTTCAAACTTTAGCAGGCAGCCTCTTCAACCTCATGTAGCTAAAATCTAAGAGATAGGACTTCGGCCACAGCCCGGCACCGCCCTTCCCCCATCCCTAACCATTCTGGATGGTCCTGACAGGCAGCCTACCAGAAAATTAATTCCCAGCTGGGATTAAATGACAAGAAGTTTCTGCCAAACTACACTTGCCACTAACAACTCAAGAACTTGAGACACTGACCATAAGACTGGCCGTGAAAGACTCTCCCCCAGTCCCAAGTATTTGAACTTACCTGTGATGTAAGTCTTAACCTGGACAGCTTTGGACAGATGCACTCTTGTCGGATTATCCCTTCCTATCGAAGGGACTACTCATCAGCACAACATGGCAGCTGATATGTAAAGCGAATGGTAAAAAGGAAAGGCAATCATTTCCTCACTAAACGAAAGAAGAGATATGAATCTGAGGAACACAATCTGGCACTGATTGAAAGTAAATTACCAGCTGATTAGATGGCTGTAAATACAGGGAGAGAAGCCTCAACAGGCAGCTGGATTGCGTGAGGAAGAGGGAAATTAGAGAGGGCACAGGAGGTGTTGAGCACAGACAGGGCTCGGCAAAGAGGAATAGTGGCCGCTTTGTTCTGCCAAGATTATAGAAGCAGGAAGGGACCTTCGGGAAGCGTTCTGTAGATGGAGCCAGCGTGAAAGGGTGGCCCCCCACCTCCCACTGCACTCTCCCAGCCCCACATCCCTAATGAGCCCAAAGGGATTCAACACTCAAACCCATACCCAGCAGCAGCTAGGACAGGTCGTTGTTGTCGTTACTGCAACACGGGAAGCATCGATGACTTCTGTTCAGAGAGGAAAACCTGTTTTAGGTTAGATGCAGTCTGGAAGCTTCTCCCTTCCTATCAGAAAAGCCACTCTTCTAAAAACCTCATCCCTCACATCCCTGCAGCCTACAAAGACAGAGTCCATGCAGATGTCAGTGGAGGATACCATCCCCCAAACAGCAGCTAGGCATGCTCCTTCAGGGAGCAAGCACTGAAAGCAGCAGCCCCTGTGAACTGAGAGCTCTCTGCAGTTAGTAGAAGGAGCTTGGGACAAGGAAGGACAGAATAGTGTAACTAGGAAACCAGGGCTCTCCTGTGCATACCAAAAAATATCCCCTCTTCCTCCGGCAAATAGCAGAAGTGTCTGGCCAGCCTAGGAGGAGGTGATGGGGGGGGGGTGATCGGCGGAAGCGATGGGGCAAAAGGAGGATGACCGTAATGTTTGTATTGGTGATGAAGTGAGTTTAGCAAAGAACAGACAATGGATGCCTTAGTCCCATGGGTATTACTGTTTCCATAGCCCTGAGCCCAGCCTTACAAGCTTCTGTAATCCATAAGCAAGGCAGCTGTGTGCTCTCATTGACCGAGAAAAAAATACAGAAAGAATATATAGCTCTTGGGTTAGTTCAGCAACACTCCACCCTCATTTTCTTTGTGTTCCAGCCCTCAGGCCCTGGGTATGCTCTCACATAGTTCCTGGAGGGAACTACTGAGGGACATGGAACCCAATGACCACATCAGTTGCCATTTGCATGTAGAAGGAACCATCCCAATGTAACATGGCAGAAGACATAAGAGGGTAGGTAAGGCATAAAGAATAAAGAAAACTGGGGGTGGGGGGAGAACTTGGCAAAGAAGTTTTAAGGCTTCAGTAAAGTCATTTCTCTAGCCAGATCCAACTAAGGGTCTTGTTAATTCTCTAAGATAGGGGCATTTTAGGTTACGACACACTGGATGCTTCTTGAAGCTTATTGTGTGGATACCACATTTAGATGCTATTGGTACAATTAACTGTTTAACTGCGTGCAGTTCTCATTCCACATGGGGAGTTAGTCATTCTCAAGAAATCTTTTGATTGCCTCTGTACAACTCAGAATTATAAGAACCCCTCAAAGCACTGGAGGTGCACAAAACTGTCATTGTCAAGATTATGGTGTTCTGAGGGTAAATTCCAGGTAAGTAGTCCCTTTTATCAAGTGTGTCCTTGCAGCTCTCTGGATGTGACATCCACCACAAAGGCCAGTATGAATCAGATCACTAAAGGGACACACACAGCTTACACCAGCCAAGGAAAACTGCAGAGATTCTGTGAACTAGTCTGGGGCCAACTTTTAGATGAGGACAGAAATGAAACTGGGTTCACTTCGTCTGGTGTTAACTGAGATGAACGTTAACGTGCCAAACATCTGAGTCACTGGCTACAAATAACCGATTGGAGAACTGAAGGGTGTGACTTGGGGGGGGGGGGGGGGAAGAGCGATGTGAGGAAAAGGGTGCGAGAACATTAGGATCGCATGTTGACAGCTGCTTCCCAGGAGGATAAGAAATGGGAAGAGTGCACGAGCAGGCACTGCAGAGTGTGAGGTTAAGTTTAAAGACCTTCCACAAAACCATCCTCTTTTTGAGTCACCACATCTTCTCGCACCCTTGGAACAGTGCTTGGTGGTGCTGGTGAGATGGGTGTTCCCAGTAACCCCTCAAGTCCATTCAATCTTCCTTCTCTGGCAAAGCAGAGGTGAGGATCAAGTGAATGAAGTAAACATTTGGACCTCACAGACTCAAGAAGTACAACCGACTTCTCTCTCTTTCTTGGAAGTTTACTTATTTATTTTGAGAGAGAGTAGGTGGTGAGGGGCAGAGAGAGGGAGAGAGAAGACCAAGCAGGCTCCATGCTGTTAGTGTGGAACCCAACTCAGGGCTCAATCCCATGAACCATGAGATCATGACCTGAGCAGAAATCAAGAGTTGGAAGCTTAACCAACTGAGCCACCCAGGCGTCCCACAACCTACTTCTCTTAAGATATCTCTATTCCGTTTTCCTAAAGACAGCAGATGAATCCCAAGAAGCTACAATGTGCCCTTAAGGAGACAATTTAGAGCACTGAGTATGCTTAATTTCTAGGATTCTAGGTTGGAACAAAGCTTATTGGTGAACCTTGCACCAACTGTAGCTGCCCAGTTTTTCCACATGGTTTCTTCTCTGCAGCCAGATAAGAGATTGTAGTGGCTGGAAGTAAAAGTATATCCCAGGCAAGAAACATTTAACAAGGTAAGACTTCAGAACTGCTTTGGTTAAACCCTGCTCTCCCAAAATTCTGGTGCAAGAAAAAAAAAAAAAAATACAGTCCTTTTCTAAAACTGATCAGTATTAATGTAATTCCCATCAAAATCTGAGCAAGTTAATTTGTAGGCCTTGACAAGCTTATTCCAAAATTTATTTGAAAAGGAAAAGGCCCCAGAATAGCCAAAACAGGGATGGATACCTGGGTGGTTCAGTCGGTTAAGCATCCAACTCTTTTTTTTTTTTTTTTAATTTTTTTTTCAACGTTTATTTATTTTTGGGACAGCGAGAGACAGAGCATGAACGGGGGAGGGGCAGAGAGAGAGGGAGACACAGAATCGGAAACAGGCTGCAGGCTCTGAGCCATCAGCCCAGAGCCTGACGCGGAGCTCGAACTCACGGACCGCGAGATCGTGACCTGGCTGAAATCGGACGCTTAACCGACTGCGCCACTCAGGCGCCCCAAGCATCCAACTCTTGATATCGGGTCAGTTCATGATCTCACAGTTCATGGGATCGAGCCCCCCATCAGACTCTGTGCTGAAAACATGGCGTCTGCTTGGGATTCTCCCTCTCTCTCTCTCTCTCTCTCTCTCTCTCCCCCTCTTCCCCGCTCACACACATGCTATCAAAATAAATTAAATAAACTTAAAAAAAGAATAGCCAAAACAATGTTGAAAAACAAGAATGAAGTGAGAGAAACCACTCTTCTCAACATTAAGGCCTAATGCATAACTCCGGTATCAAGACAGCACGGTGCTGGTGGAGGGAATAGGCACACGGATCAGTGGAACAGAATAAAGAACCCAGATCTAGAGCCACACAAATATGTCCCTGACTACTTCTGATAAAGAAATGAAAGCAATCCAATGGAGGAGAAACAGCCTTTTCAATAAGTAGTGCTGGAAAAATTGGACATAAACCTCACACCTAATATAAAAACTAATTCACAGGGTGCCTGGGTGGCTCAGTCAGTTACGTGTCCAACTTTGGCTCAGGTCATGGTCTCACGGTTTGTGAGTTAGAACCCCACATCAGACTCTGTGCTGACAGCTCGGAGCCTGGAGCCTGCTTTGGATGCTGTGTCCCTCTCTTTGTCAACTCGTCCCCTGCTCGTGTCTGTCTCTCTCTCTCAAAAATAAATAAACATTAAAAAAAAATAACTCATAATGGATCATGGACTTACATGTAAACATAAAACTACAAAACTTCTAGAAAAGAACACAGGAAGGTATCTTTGGGACCTAGGGCTCAGCAGAGTTGACCTCATCAAATTGGACCTTATCAAAATTTAATACTTTTCCTCTGTGAAAGACCCTGTAAAAGGATGAAAAAACAAATTACAGTCTAGGAGGAAAGATTTACAAATCACACAACCAACAAGGGCCTTGTGTCTAGAATATATAAAGAACTCTGGAAACTAAACATTAAAAAAAAAATGGATCCAAGCATCCTTCCACACCATGGTTCACAGCATGTGTTCTGTGGATCACCCAACTCAGGATCTTGGGTGTGGGGGAGGGATTGGTAAAATGCAAATTCCTGTGTCTCATTCCAGAAATTCTGATTCCATAGATTTAAACGGGGCCTGAGAAATCTGCCTTTAAACAAAGCTACTCAGGATGTCTGGCTAGTTCAGTCGGTAGAGCATGCTACTCTTGATCTCAATGCTCAGGGTTGTGAGTTCAAGCCCCACTTTGGGGGTAGAATTTACTTTTTTTTTTTTAAGTTTATTTATTTATTTTGAAAGGGACAGAGACAGCGTGAGTGGGGCAGGGGTAGAGAGAGAGGAGAAAGAAAATCCCAAGCAGGCTCGCGCTGCCAGCATGAAGCCTGATGTGGGACTTGAACTTACAAAACAGTGAAATCGTGACCTGAGCCAAAACCAAGAGTTGGTCACTTAACCAACTGAGCCACTCAAGTGCCCCTAGAATTTATTTATTTTTTTAAAATAACACAAGCTCCTCAGATTTTTTTTTTTAATATTAAAGCTTGAGAACTCCCACAGCTATTCAATCTAGTGAACTATAAAACAAGAACGGCATTAGAAAAAAAATCAGGACTGGGCCACTTGTGCCCTGAGGGGGCAAATGAGAACAGGAACTATTTAAAGACTAAAAACAAACTGGAAGTGTTATGAACAATTTCTTTTTTAATGTTTATTTATTTTTGAGAGAGAAAGAGGGAGAGACAGAATGCGAGCAGGAGAGAGGCAGAGAGGGAGACACAGAATCTGAAGTAGGCTCCAGGCTCCAAGCTGTCAGCACAGAGCCCATTACGGGGCTGGAACCTGCGAACCATTGAGTTCACAACCTGAGCCGAAGTCAGACACTTAACCAATGGAGCCACCCAGGCGCCCAATAAGTAATTTCTACGAAGCAACTACTCTAGATTTATTAGGATGTGAATGAATGATGAAGTACCCTCCCCACACACCCAAGTATACAAGCATAAGGAGAACCTGCTGTGTATGCAGAGCTTTTTTTAAATTCTCATAGCCATGCTGCTTGAGGGGCCTGGCGCCCTCTGAGACGTGCTCATGAGGGATTGTGAGAGCCCAGGAAAGACCCTGTTCTGTGAGGACAGGGCATGCACTTTAGCAGGTTGGCAGACACTCATGTCCCCAACTGAACCAGTGTCTCTGGGCCTCGGGGAACCCACAGCCAGGGACCCCAGCTCTGAGGGCTGAAGGCCTGCCCCAGGGTCCTCTAATGCCCTCCCTACCACCACCTTTCCCACTCGCTCACACATAAATATGTGCACAGGTCTAGAGATAAGGAACAACTCCTTCTCACCAACCCACCAGACAGTCTGTGTTTCTGCCTTCACCATTCTGCTTCCAACCCCTGACAGGTGGCAAGAGGGGAGCCTGAGGACAAGGCAACATGACTAAGTGTGAACACAGCACGAAGCCGGGCTCCTCTGAGCAGCTGGTAAGAGGGCTCTCACCTCATCTCTGGGAAGAGACGGAGGCCAGCCTGACAAAGAGAACGAGAAAACTGCCAGGGGAAGGTGAGGTAGGTAGTTGTCCACCCATCAGAAAGTAAAGTGATGTTTAGTAAGACCAAGGCCAGACCGAAGAGCCACTGGCCAGGATGGAATAGCACACAGATCTGTGTCTGAGGGCAGGAATGACCCGTCTCCCGCTCCAGGCTCCAGAGGCGACCTTTGCTGTCCAAGGACGCTGCCGAGTGGCTTTGCAGACCCCTGCACAACCCAGGTCTCTGAGTTTCCCAGTGTTTGCTCCTTGGTGCCTGTTGTATCTCCGCTTGGTCAGAATTGATGGGAGCTAATCACTGCTGAAGCAGAGACTCCAGTTCATTTCCATTCACCTCATTGTTTGTCTTTTGGGCTGCAGCCAAGCAACAAACATGAACATTCCCCCCTGCAGAGCAGACACACACAGACACTTGGAAGCCTGCCCACATGTGCCACGCTCTCCCAGGCATGCACACGTTTACACATACATGTATACACCGGCACACGTGCACACGCATACTCACCCATCCACACTCGCACGCATGCACGTATATGCATCCACACATACACTCACCCGTGCACAGGTACCGCCCATATGCATCCCCACACTCACGCACATGGGCACACACATCCACTCCAGCTGCGGTTCAACTGTGCAAGTTCTCTGTCTTCCGCGACCAGGATATCTTCAAACCTGAGATTTCTTGCTCCTGCCTTCCTGTTCCCCTGGCGGCCTGGGCACCCACACCAGCACTCCGTAACTTATCACCACCTCTTAGGCCACTTCCAGCCATCGTCAGTGCGTGGGAGACCTTCCAACCTTCTGTCTCAATGAAAATCAACCGTTGTAAACCCAGGCTCTCAAGAAGTTCCAGGGACCAGCAGGACTTGGATTTTAAACAGTCCCACTGTCTTCCCTGCCTACGAATCAGTCTGGGCTCCAGACGAGATGGGGCAGCCCTCTAGTGGCCATGGCCGATATGACAATAGACTTTGAGGGCTCAAGGATGCTGTAGGGACCAGTCTGCTCTTCTTGAAGGCACAGGAAAGAAACCACAGTTATACAATCTTTATTGACTAACTCCTCCACTCCATTGCCCCTAGATCCTTCTAGTCACCAGGTCCTATCAATCTTCCCTTCCCAACAGCCATCCCCATTGTCCCACCTTAGCTCTCCCTTATCTGCATAGTTGGGCTGCAGTGGTCCATTGCCTGGACCTGTGTCCAGTCCATTTTGGACCTTGCTGCCAAATTCATTGACACTCGTTGGTTCTTCTACGTTCTCTTTTTAAGACTTCCAGGCTTCCCCCATCATCTATAGTGGTGACCCTCAAAAGGGAGACACCCTTTCTTGAGAAGCATCTCACTCTCTCAGGACAGAATGAGCAGCATTTCCACACATAGGCTGGAGATGTTGATGCTCTTCCCCAGCCCATGCTCATGTTGAACCATTTTTATCAAGGGGATGTTCCTCAAGATATCCTATCAGTTAAATGTAGAGGGCTGGGGAAAAGATGGAGAACCCCTAGTCCTCTGGGCTAAAGTTCAAACATCTCAGCTCCCTACAATGTGTCCTCAAATTGCCTTTCTAGCCTTAGTGTTACAGTATAATGCTGAGGTTAAGGACTAGAATCAGACCGTCTGGGTTGGAACCCCAGGTCTACAACTTATTAGCTGTGTACCTGTATGGAAGATTCCGAATCCTCAGTTTATTTCCAATGTTGTTGAGATTTAGTGAGGTAGCCTGTGTATCAGACTTAGCCCAGTGCTTGCCACACTCAGTGCTCAATTAATGACTGCTGTTATCATTACTCCTCTGTCAAGCCAACCGGTTTGCTCACAGGTCAGGCACATGCTTGCACTTTCCATCTCTGCACTTTGGCTCTTGACACTTCATTTGCTTGGAATGTCCTCTCCCTCCTCTCTAATGTTCTGCTGAGCCCAGCTCAAATTTCTTCACCTGCTCAGGGAACTGAGATAAGAATAGTGGGCTTATGACTTCACACATTATCTGCTGTGAGACGAAACCAATACTTTGTGAGAGTGCACCATTTAAACTTATATATGTATGTAATAGACCAATGTGTGGGATATTTTACTGTTTGTGCAATCACACATACATAAAGCCTTGTAACGTGTATTCATGTGTTACTGGAATACTTACTTAAATTTTTTTTAATTTTGTTTTAATGTTTATTTATTTATTTTTATTTTATTTTATTTTTATTTTTTTTAGAGAGAGAGACAGAGACAATGTGAGTGGGTTGGGGCAGAGAGAGAGGAAGACACAGAATCCGAAGCAGGCTCCAGGCTCCGAGCTGTCAGCACAGAGCCTGATGTGGGGCTTGAACTCACAAGCTGTGAGACCATGACCTGAGCTGAAGTTGGACTCTCAACCGACTGAGCCACCCAGGCACCCCTAAATTTTTTTAAACATTTTACTTCTCTGCCAACTAGATTGTAAATACATGAGGGTAAGAGCTCTGTTTTATACTTATATTCTCCATGAACATATCTTACATGATACTTTCATTATATGAGGTACTTAGTACTCATTTAATTAAGAAGTGACTTATCTTTTATAATAATAGTAACATGTTTTTGTCCCTTAAAGCAAATTTTCATTCACTACCTTATGACCTTTGATTATCTAACTTCTACAACATCCCTGAAAGAAAATAAAAGCTTAGGCCTGTTTCATAGGGACTTCCTTATTGGAAGTCGTGCAAGCACATTGTGTTATTTATATGTGTTAATTACATCACAATAACAGTCTCCAAATGGAAAGGTATCTGGATCAAAACGGGCAGGTGGTAAATTTTGTAAAGTATGCCAATATCATGTTTATTTAGAAATCATGGAAATCAAGCTGAGCACTTGGCTGGACCCATACCTCAGGTTTTTAAAATTAGAGAGATCTGTAATTGCCCACCCCTTTCTGAACCCTCAATTCCTATTCAAACGCAACATGCAGCATTTTCTGGAAGAATCAGAAAAATAAGACCTAAGTATCACTCCTAAGGAACAGAAAATGGGTGCTGTTACCATTCAAAAACAGAAGCAAATACCCTTAACATATATGGTTGGGAAAAGAACTAGCAGTTGAATTCAAATTTATGAGACATGGGATATATGAAGAATACAGCAATCCTTATCATTTTGATGTTACTTTTTAAAAACTGATGCTTAAAATTAAAAAAATGTATAGCCAGGGTGAAATTTCATAGGTATATCTAAATTCATAGGTATATCTAAATATATCATAGGTATTATCTAAATTCTTCTACTAGGTTTTTTCATGAAATATTGATGTATTTTAATGTATTGTAAAATATCTTCAATGAGGAAAATGTCACAGACTAAATTTATGTGACACATTAAAAAAATATGGAATATGGAATTTAGCCTATAAATATATTCTGGAGTCCAAAATACTTTCACTGTAAATTTCAAAAAGCATTGACAAAGACACAGAGCAATTGTTACTTTCATATGGTGCTGGTTGACTTGCACAATGGTGTAATCACTTTAGAAAACAATTTGGTAGTTTCTTATAGAGTTAAACAAATATTAACCACATGGACTGGCAAATACATGCCTGGGCTTTTATCCCAGAAAACTGCACACTTACGCTCCCACAAAAACCTGTACACTCATGTTTATAATCAGTAAAGATGAAGAACAGATTAGGGGTTTCCAGGAATTATTGGGTGGGGGAGGGTTTGGCTGCACAGGTGCAGCATGAGAGAATTTGGGGCAGGCAGAAGCAATGGAAATAGTCTATATCCTGATTGTGGTAGTGCTTACGTAAATCTATGCATGTTAAAAGTCATGGAACTATATACCCAAAAAGTAAAGTTTACAGTGTGTAAATATAACAGTAAAAGCCTATTTTTTAAGAAAATCCAGAAACAAAGTTCAGGGAAAAGTGAATGGTGTCAATGAATTCAATGTAAATAGTGTCAATGAATTCAATGTAAATATATCGATCACCTATTATGTATAAGGCGCTGCCTGGGGTAGAGGCAAAACGGAAACCAGAACCTAGTGATGAGGCAGTTTTAGGAGCATTAAGTTTGAAATCTGCTAGAGCTAAGATAGAATGCCTGGTCTATCTCTTATGAAACCTGTGTTTTTAGGGAGGTTGCCTAACATCTTTGAGCTTCAGTTTACGAGAATAATAAAACATACAGTACGGACATAGTAAGAGATTGAAAATGATAACTATTATTATTACCACAGCATTGCTAATATTAAAGCTAGTGATGCCAATAAAAATGATTGCTCTACCTTCAAAATACACCCAGCATCTAATCAGTCTCAGCATGTCCACTGCCACCGCCCTGGCCCAAAAGCCACCGTCACCTCCTGCAGTAGCTTACTAACTGCTCTCCCTGCTCCCACCGTACAACCTGTCCTCAACCCAGACACCAGAATGATCTCTCTAAAATGGAAGTCAGATTATGTCACTCATCTGTTCAAAACACTGTTGTGACTCGCCCTGGCACTCGGGGTGAAAGGCCAAGTCCTCCCTGTGTCCTCAAAGATCCTGCGTGATCTGATGCCATTTGCCTCTTATAATATCTTCTGTTGCTTTCCCCCTCACTCGTTCTTCTTCCACACTGACCTGTTACCCTGACTCCAGCACGCAGGGCGTCGATTTACAGCCTTTGTACTGGCCCTGGCCTCTGCCTCCAACATTTTCCACATGCCTGCATTGCTCATGCCCTTACCTTCCTTGTGACTTTGCTGGAATGTCACCTTCTCAAAAAGAAAAAAAAAAAAACTATGTTAATTACTGTATTTATTTTTTTTAAGTTTATTTATTTTTGAGAGAGAGAGAGAGAGAGCATGAATGGGGAGGGACAGAGAAAAACGGAGAGAGAGAGAGAATCCCAAGCAGGCTCTGCACTGTCCGCGTGGAACCCGATGTAGGGCTCAACCCATGAACTGTGAGATCGTGACCCGAGTCGAAATCAAGAGTCAGATGCTTAATTGATTGAGCCACCCAAGTACCCACCCCTCAACCACTGTATTTAAAATTTCAACCTGCTCCACTTTCTCCCAGCCCCAACAATCCCCCTCGTCTTGCCCAGCTTTTCTTTTTCCATATGTCTTACCACCTTCTATGTAACAACACCAAACATTGGCAGATGGCTCTCTCACAAATTGCTGGTGGGAGTGTAACTTGGTACAACCACTTTGGAAATCTTTTAAAGACTTCAAAATATTTAAGTCTCCCAGATTTAATTAAAGATTTAAAAACCTTTAAATCTTTAAATTTAAAGAGTATCTACCAAAGCTAAAAATACCCTATGCTGCTCCTGTGTGTAAACCCAACAGAAAGGAATGCCAAAAGACTCATATTAAGAATGTTAAAAGCAATTTTATTCATAATATCTCTGAACGGCAAACAACCGAAATATCAACCTATAGCGCAGTAGATAAATAAATTGTGATATTTTCAAGCCATGGAATAGTACACAGCAATAAGAGGCACATGATAGTACCCTTAACAACATGAATGAATCACAGGCCTAATATTGAGCAAGATAAGTCTGAAACAAAAGAGAATATTGCATATGATTTATTTGATGTTCAAGAAAGGCAATGGCTTTAATGACAAAATCAAAATGAAGCTACTTATTTCCCTAATGGGGAGGTAATCTAATCTCTCTGAAAATAATGATAATAATATCCATCTTGCAGGGCAAGGCTAACCGCAGGAAACTTATGTTTAACATCTAGCACCAGATCCTGGCACAGAATATTGGCTAACTAAACGATAGTTTGTCTTCATGTGTGTCCTTTGTTTACATTAGCTTAGTAATTGTCAAGTAAAGATAGTTTTATGATACTCAACACAAAAGTTTCCATTATATATGCCATTAGTTGCCTCCCAATAGCCATTCCCTTTTCCTTCTTTTTTTTTTTTTTTTTGAAAGTTTGTTTATTTTGAGAGAGAAAGACAGTGAGCAAGTAGGGGGAGGAGCAGAGAGAGGAAGAGAGAGAGAGAGAGAGAGAGAGAGAGAGAGAGAATCCCAAGCAGGCTCTGTGCTGTCAGCATGGAGCCCAGCTTGGGGCTTGATCCCATGAACTGTGAGATCATGACCCGAGTCGAAATCAAGAGTCGGACGCTCAACCGACTGAGCCACCCAGGCTCCCATCCCGTTTTCTTCTTAATAATAGAGTCCCTGTTTTGTTCAGAGAAGCCATACGCCCAGCCCAGAGTGATGAAGCATGACTAAGCCATGGAACTCCCATGTCCCTTTGCCAGACCCACTTTCCCAATTTCCCCGTACACCGAGGGGCAACCATGTGCCCAGTTTGGGCCAATGAGACCTAAAGAGGAATTCTGATAGGAAACTGGCTAGAAAAGGGTTGTTTTCCTCTCTAAAAGGAGAAAGGCACATACTCTCTCACTGCCTCCCCCCTCCCGTTTTCTGCCTTTGGATGAATGATATATGGAGCTGAAGCAACCACCTTTTGATCAAGAAAATCATAGAGAAAAGGACAAATAGCCCCAACATATCAGAATTAGCAATTCACCTACCTTCAAAGCTTTTGTTCTAAGAAGTAATTATCTTTATTATTTAAGCCCTGTTACTTAAGCCATTGTTAAGTATTCTATTACTTCCCGCTGAAAGCATTCCTGTGACGACCCCCTTCTAGACTACACGTGTGCCACAGAAAATCCTTAAACTGATCATTCGGACATCTTATCGTGCTCTCTTTAATTTGCCCAAAGTCTGAGCACAACCCACCCCTTTCTTGTCCTTCCACGAGTCTCCTCCGTGCCAATTTACTAAACTGCCTCTACTTTCTAAGGCAAACACCTTTCAATTGCATGTGAACATACTAATGAGGTCAGTGAGGTTCCTTATGCCTTGAGGCTAAGGAATGAAACTTAAAACACAGGAAAACTATATTCAGTTGCTGAATTTGTTGGAGGGTAGCCAACTGCCAAATGCTGGTGGTAGCACATACTAACCTGCATTTGCCCGCATGCGCCCCAGTGCACCAACACTGTAAATGGAAATGTCTTGTGAATAGGTGGTGTGTCCAAACAGGACTCGTTCGCGCTTAGCAGGGCAGATAAGTTAATGACATCCCAGGGCCCTCATGAGCCCACACCTCTTTCAAGGCCCTGTTTGGGGCCCAAGCAATGTGTTGACATGGTAATATGTTTTTGTAAAACTTAGAAGTATATTGGCCACAATCAGGACCTCTGTCCCTTTCCTCTCCAACCCACCCTCTGTTACACTTGCCCTTCTGTAGGCTGGTGTTAGAGAGACCATGGGGTGTTAGGGGTTCAGCTAAGGGGAGGTTGAGTTGAAGATCCGTGGAGTTTAGGTTAAGAAGGTTAGGTTTATGTGGTTTACTTTCACATCTAGTTAAGTTATTGCTAGCTATTCTGGTGCAGGAATGGCTTCTGGCATTCTTCCCACCGCCCACTTCAGCAATGCCAGGGGTCATATTGCAATATGAACATGACCTATTGCACTGGGCATCGAAAGTATGTGGATAGTGAAGAAGAAACAAGTTTCCAAAATAATGAAGCAAGAAGCTAGTCTGTGAAAAATTCTGCCAGTCTTCAAATATGCAAAATTATAGGCAGAGGATTTGATTCTCACACATGCCCGTTCAAAACAAAAGTTCTATCCTGCCTGGAGTATACTCAATAAGCACTGTATGCAGTTGTAAACCCACAGTATTCTTTTATGTAACTCACACAAAATAGAACTTATCGGCATTCCTGCGCTTGTAGGGCACAAAGCAACATCAGTTCTATGGTGACTATGTTTGTTTAGTCACGTATTTAAAAAATCCAATATATTGGGGGTGCCTGGGTGGCTCAGTCGGTTAAGCATCTGACTTTGGCTCAGGTCATGATCTCTCAGTCTGTGAGTTCAAGCCCTGTGTCCAGCTCTGTGCTGACAGCTCAGAGCCCGGAGCCTGCCTCAGATTCTGTCTCCCATTGTCTCTGCCCCTCCCCCACTCATACTCTGTCTCTCAAAAATGAATATATGTTAAAAAAAATTTTTTGTTTTAATCCAATATATTGGATCACATCCTGAAGAGGACAGCAGTTTTAAACAAAATGGGATGAAAAATTACCCATCAATGGAGCACAACAAAACAATGAAATCACTGTACCTATTTATAAACAAAGCAATGTATAGTGTTAAGAATAATGTGATTACATGGGGCGCCTGGGTGGCGCAGTTGGTTGAGCATCCAACTTCAGCCAGGTCGTGATCTCGCGGTCCGTGAGTTCGAGCCCCGCGTCAGGCTCTGGGCTGATGGCTCGGAGCCTGGAGCCTGTTTCCGATTCTGTGTCTCCCCTTCTCTCTGCCCCTCCCCGTTCATGCTCTGTCTCTCTCTGTCCCAAAATAGATAAAAAACGTTGAAAAAAAAAAAAAAAAAAAGAATAATGTGATTACATGATCAAGTAGCTTAATGCAATGTAGGGGTTTTTTAATGCAGTTTAATTACTCCTCTGTATGTTTTATTCTCAGATACCTTTTATATTCATCCAGAATTGCTGACCATATCAAAATTCAAAAGAACTTCCAGAGGTATGTATTTAAGACCATTCATTCACTAACGCATTATGTAATCTTCCTGGGTTTTTGATGTTTGCAGTATAGCCAGCATTTCAAAATTTGTGGTTTGCTATAATTTTTTTTCTCATTCTAAGTAAATATGTGTTTTTATACCAATTCTGTATTCCTAATTTTGCATTTATGTCCTTAAAGAGTGTCTTCTTGAACTGTGAAATGTATACAACCCAGAGCGACTGCTGCGATTAGTAAAGACTGCAAATGTTATTTACCAGTGCGGGTACTTTGGAAGTTCTTTTAACTTCAAGCTTTGAAAGAACAAGAAAATTAAATGAGAAAAATTGAACTTACTTTGTAGCATGCCCTACATAGAATTTGTTAAGTGAACATAACCTGATGTTAAATAGAACACTCTCTCTTCAGTTTCTCCAGGGGGACTGATAGTCTAGCTCTCACTTACCAAAGCATATCTGAGACACAGTGCCATTAGAGGAATCTTAAAAAGAAAAAAAAAAAATTCTGAGGTTGAGCTTCAAAAATTCAGGACATTTATCCAGGGACTTCTTTTGTACCTCAAGAATATAAAAAGTTTTGGACAGTGGGAAGAAAGAGGTGAAACGCCCAGAGTCTAAGAGACCCCCAAAAACGAACCACCAGAGTCCAGAGTCAAAGCTAAGCAGCAAGGGTCATTTATTGCAGGTTCGAACCTGGACCTCTGCGCCCCCATTGCCGGTGACGCCAAGAGGCCCTGAGAGAGGTTTTTACACCCCTTTTATAAACAGGTACAAACAAGTCATGGGAAAATCAGGAATACACGGATGTGCCAAGCAATAATGATTGATCAGAAATACACGGATGTGCCAAGTAACAATGGTTGATCAAGAATATACGGTTGTGCCAGGCAACTATGATTGATCAGAAATACACGGATGTGCCAAGTAACAATGGTTGATCAAGAATATACGGTTGTGCCAGGCAACTATGATTGATCAGAAATACACGGGCGCGCCAAGCAATTGTACAGAAGCGGAACAAGCTGGTTAAGCTTGGTTAGGTTTCAGTTTCCCGTAACTGAAGCTTTTAAGTTTTAATTTTCTCAGGCCTTTCAGAGGAAAGATGGGATGGGGGAAATTTGTGCTGAGAACTTCAAGTCCTATATCCCATGAGGAAATAAGACGTGGGGGGCGGGTGTCTGAACCTCCCCGCTCAAGTCTCGGGGGCCCTTCAACATGGCCACTTTGAGAGTCGGATATGTGTGGCCTGCAGTTTGAGGAATGGCGAGCTGCCCCAGAAAATACGCAGGGTAGAAGAGGCGGGGGTGAGCGGTATTGCGGGGGGGTGGAGTCAGGGCAAGTAATCGCTTCGTGTGGAAAATGACCTCATCTACCCCTGCAGCAGGACACAATGGTGCACAGGATCAAGGACTGCCCTCCCAAGGCTGATTTAGGGTCTGCCTAGAAGACCATCTACAGGGGGGTGGGGTTCCAACAGTGTGGGAGTGGGTCCTCCGAGAAGGCTGGGAGCAACCAGCTAAAGAAGGGGTATCAACACATCTCCAGAGAAACCGCCAGGAGGACCCCCACAAGGGTGCTCAAGAGAGTATCGGCTTTTTTTTTTTTTTTCTTAAGTTCATTTATTTTGAGAGAGAGAGCATGAGTGAGGGAGGGACAGAGAAAGAGGGAGAGAGAAAATCCCAGCGTACAGCTCGACTTGAGGCTTGATCTCAAGAACCATGACATCATGACCTGAGCTGAAATCAGGAATCAGGTCACTTAACCAACTGAGCCACCCCGGAGCCACAAGAGAGTATCAGCTTTAAACACAAGCCTAACTCGGCACAAAGCCAAGTGATAGCAGATACAACAGAAGCAAGACTGTTTTCTGCTCCTGTCTTCCCTTTGTCTCTGTTCCAGCCCTAGGGGTGAGCCCAATGAATGAAGAGGAACAAGAAAAGAGAAATAAAGGAAAAATGTGGGCTACGAGCTACTAGTGGTGTGGTCTGACAAAGGGAGGTTTGACATTATATAAAATTCATCATTTTAATTATTTCCAGGGCTGGGTATTCTAATGGGTGCCTTAGAGTGTGTTTGTGACTTAAAAGGGCAACAGGACTGACTGTATATTGCCTCTGGGTAAATCGTATTTATCTAGGGCAGGGAAAGATTACCACAGACAATAAACTTCATCGGATCAGCAGGAACAAAAGTAAAGCTGTGTTTTATCACGTTCCGTAAGTCAAATCTGGTCAACACTTTTGCTGCATTAACTTAAGAATAAGCAAATAGAAAACTATAAATAACCTAAAGCTATACTTGTGGCGTTGATTGAACATCGTTTTCTAATCCTTTCTTCAGAGAGCTTTACTGAAATCCATATACAGAAATGGCCAAATCCACATCTCTGTCTTGTTCTTAATCTGAATCACTCATTCAACAAATATTTAATGAGACTCTGACAAGTTCAGCTTCCTAAATGCTACCTCTGTCTTGCCACTCCCCTACTCAAGAACCCTCTGTAACTCCCTACTGCTTACAGCAACGATTGTTCAGAGGATGGACACTCCTCTGGTGCGGAGAGGAGATATCAGTAGGGTGGAGGTTTAATTCACCCTTACCTCCCTCTCTTTTCATTCTGAGGGGGGAAGGTGGCTTTACCTCCCTCTCCAGGCCACTGGCCTCACCGCCCTAAAAGCTACTGTGATGCATCAGAGGACTTATTTAATTTGCTCTCAGCAGAGTTCCTATCCTTTGTCCACTGAAATCACTTGGATAAAAAGGAAATAGAATTATATTTCATTTGGATTCAACTTACATTTTCTTTTCTTTCTTTCTTTTTTTTTTTTTTTTTTTTATTAAGCTGGGAATAGAATATTCTCTGTTGGCAGCAGCCCAGCGATAATCGTTTTAGCTCAGATGGCTTCTCTAATGCCATATCCTGGGGAAGAAAAGCTTATTGGGGCTTTCATGACAGCCTTTTATCTCTAGGGCCTCTTTAGTCTCTACCTCTTGCACCTGGCCTGACAGAAGGTTTGGAGGCTTTGGGGGTCAAAGCATTTGGGTTGGGAGAGGCAGGATGGGGCAGCAGTTACAAAGGTCTGACCTGCACCCAGCTCGAAGGACATCTTTGCCGTTCATGCATTTACATGCACTATTCTTTTTTCTTTAATTTATTTTAATGTTTATTTATTTTTGAGGTAGAGACAGAGGCAGAGCATGAGCGGAGGAGGAGCAGAGAGAGGGAGACACAGAATCCAAAGCAGGCTCCAGGCTCTGAGCTCTCAGCACAGAGCCCGACATAGGGCTTGAACTCATGAACAGCGAAATCATGACCTGAGCCAAGGCAGGCCACTTAACTGGCTGAGCCACCCAGGAGCCCCTACATGAACTATTCTAAGATAATAAGCCTCCGTACTCTCTCCTCTATGGTCTCCAGTACACCTTGTTTGGGAAAGCATTAAAATGATTTTTTTGTTTTGAGAGAGAGAGAAGGTGCACGAGTCGGGGGAGAGGGACAGAAGGAGAGAGAGAGATAACCCCAAGCATGCTTCGAGTGCTGTCAGTACGGAACCCCATGCAGGGCTCGATCCCACACCCCTGGGATCTTGACCTGAGCCCGAATCGAGGGTCTAGCGCTCAACCTCTTGAGCCACCCAGGTGCCCCAGAATGAATTTTTTGAATCAAGTATTATTATGCTGTTGCAGCTTGTTCTATATCCCATTGGAAATGCTAAAAATAATGATGGGAAACACATTCAAAGTCCAGGTGTTGTGAGATAAGATTGACACTTGTATTCCAAGCTTCCTTTTTTTTTTTTTTTATGACTTCTTTTATTTTAGTTTTTTTTATGCTTAATACCACAGTTGCTTACTATGTGCTGGACATTGGGGCCTAAAATAATCAACAAGAAAGGGGCTGGGGGGAGGGGTCTTTAGGGAGGGGTGTGTGTGGAGGAATTTGGCCTGCCCGTAATCTTCAGCAGCCACCCCAAAACCACCCAGTTAACACCAGGATGAGGATGATGATAGTAAATCTTATGAACAAAGTGCAAAGGCTGTTTTGATGGATCTAAACCTGTATTCTCAAAACATAAGCTAATGGGAATGCAGCTTCAAGACAAGATTTAGTCCCGTCTTCCCATCAGATTTTTAAAGCTGCCGCAAGAGAAGCTTATGGTCTATTGGAGTAGGAGACTGATGTGTGCACAATGAAATAAATTACTAGAGGGTAAATGCTATAATGGGTATTGTGTTTTCCTAATGAACCCTTCCGGGGTGGGTCAAGAGTGCTCATTTTCTTCTCGGAAATAGCTATCTGGCCCCAAGAGATAATCCTCTCTCAAATACCCGATCAGTTGGCACCAATGTCTTAATACCTCCAAGGGGTGTCCTCCCACAGTCTGACCTCCTGTATGAGGCCATGAAGAAAGTTTGCCTTGCATCCCTGAACTCATTGCCACCCCTTACTAAGTGCCTTCACAGGAGGTCCTGCCCCAAGCCACCAAAGTTGGCCATGTATGGAAAGGTTATCTATCACTCAAGACTGCTGGATTTTCTTCTACATGGGACAAAAAACAAAAAGAATGGGTTCCATAAATGTATGCTTTACAGGATCAGGTGACTTTCCTATCAGTAATTACTTCAGGGGCTTTTTCCGTATGCCAGCACAGTGCTATGCATTGGCCATGCTATGATAAGCAAGATGGACGTCCCTTACTCCCTGAGTTCCTCACAAGATAGGTTACCCCATCACTTTAGGTTTTCTTTTCCCGCTTTTACCAGAAAGATTGAGCCAAGCTTTCTCCCTTGGAGCTGCCCCCCAAAGATTCGTTCACACACATGCAGACACCTAGATTTCTGCGCATTAAGAAAGAACATACTTTCCCCATGATATTCTTTTTCACAGCACCCTATTCACAGCCTTTCTAAGACTTATAATCTGAGGATATTTCACTAATCAATTTGTTCTCTTGTTCATTACCTCCCCCTCTCATTAGTATGGAAACTCCATGAAAGCAAGGACTGCTTGGTCTTAGTCCCAGCTGAATCCTCAGTTCCTAACCAGCCCCTTGCACATTGTAGGTGTTCAACAATATTTGTAGAATTAATAAATATGTGGAAGGAAGGAAGGAAGGAAGGAAGGAAGGAAGGAAGGAAGGATGGAAAGGAGGGAGGGGGGAAGGAAGGAAGGAGATAGAAGAAAAAAAGAGAGTCAGAAAAGGTTATACAAGGCCTACACAAAGATAAGGTCACCTAGTATCTTAAGGACTTCACATATCCATTTATAAGGGGATTACTGGTCTGGGGCGGCATCTTTGATGAGTGTAGAGACCCACAAGCAGCTCTCCCAGACATTCTCTCAGGGTAAACAGTGACATACTTTGGACCTTGCAGACCTTGAGTCACACAGCTGAAAGGGGTTATTATTTCTTGATGTCACTGACTAGAGAGACTAGAGAGAAAGGAGCACCAACCTCTGGGCTCTCAGCAGGCAGTTGTATCTGGTGGTTGGATGTGTCCTTGGAGACAGAACCCAAGCAAGGGTCCAACAACGTTTTCCTTCGATCAAGGCAAAAATTCTAATGAAAATATCTCTTGTTTTATAAGACAATTTTTAAATACATTTTTTCCAATATCCTTAAATACATTTTTCTAGTTAGAGTTCACATAGGCTGAAAGCAAGCCCGTTAAATTGGCCAAGCAAAAATGTGTGCACACAATGAGGTCACTGCAAAGAAATACATGGGATCAGAGAGGTGTGATCCCTCAGAACCACAGTGTAGGCCCAAGTTAAGAATTTTAAGTACCTGAAGTCATTTATTTATTCCTATTTCCTGCACTTATTGAACATTTATTGAGCACATATTATATCTTCTGTGGATTCATTTATTCAGTGATAAATATGGTGGACAAAACCAAATCACACAGGTTGGGGAGGGATATGGTAGTGGCCACTGCTGAATGCCCTAGACACGTAGTAGACTGTTCCATGCTGTTTGTTGTGTGTTGGATGTAAAGAACTCATCAGTCCCCCACCTGGAGAGCAGTGTTTCCCAGCCCGCTCCCTGTGGGACTAAAGTGCTTTTTGGTGCTACCAACAGTACAAAGATGTCATTAAATCTATTTTTACATCAGGGGCACCTGGGTGGCTCAGTTGGTTAAGCGTCCAACTTTGGCTCAGGTCATGATCTCACGGTTCGAGTCCGAGCCCTGCATCGGGCTCTCTTCTGACGGCTCAGAGCCTGGAGCCTGCTTCGGATTCTGTATCTCCCTCTCTCTCTCTGCCCTTCCCCCACTCACACTCTGTCTCTCTCTGTCTCTCAAAAATAATAAGCATTAAAAAAATTTTATTTGGATTTTTTTACATCAGAAAGTACAGCGGGTCTAGGGGGGCCTGGGGGGCTCAGTCAGTTAAGCATGGAACTCTTGGTTTTGGCTTAGGTCATGATCTCACAGTTTGTGAGTCCAAGCCCACATCGAGCTCTGTGCTGACAGTGCAGAGCCTGCTTGGGATTCTCTCTCTCTCAAAATAAATAAATAAACATGAAAACAAATTCTAGTAATAAAAAAGGAAAGTACAGTGGGTCTCGCTGCTTTTTATCAGGCACCATTTATATCAAAAAGCTGGCGAGATCATTTTCTTGATAATGCAGTGCAAATGCAAACACTAATAAGTAGCCCAAATTGTAGCCATACTATGTGTAAGAGAATTTCAGGGCCAGGCTGCCATTTCTAGGCCTCTCACATTCACTTTTGATGCTAATTAATGCTAGAATTCACATTTCTCTGGGGTTCCAGTTTGCTAGCAGGTGCTGTGTAGATCACCTATAGATCACGCAGGGACTTAATGCTCCTGGCAGCCTTCCTCGTCAAACAGCAGCAACACAGCTGTCCCATCCCCAGCTGACCCGCTGGAATCATGCCACTGGGCAGGCACTCTGGATCACCCTCTGGCATGCACTGATCAGCTGCTTTTCTGTGATCCTGCCTGACCATCAGATGTGGAACAGAGCTAGTTCACGTACACTATGAAGCATCGAGACTCCCAAAGTTCTTGGCATAGAGGGCACCCTTATATATATTTTTTTGACTGGTTTTGTTAGTCTCTGAATTTCTCGATTCTCTCTACCCAAATACTCTCACCCTGAGCTCCGAATGTTTCAGCTGCACCATTCATAATTTAGTTTTGTTGTTTCTCTCTGCCTCTCTTTGTTTTTTTTTTATTTTTTTAATGTTTATTTATTCTTAAGAGACAGAGACAGAGACAGAGACAGAGTATGAGTAGGAGAGGGGCAGAGAGAGAGGGGGAGACACAGGATCTGAAGCAGGCTCCGGGGTCCAAGCTGTCAGCACAGAGCCCGATGTGGGGCTTGAACTCAGGAACTGCAAGATCATGGCCTGAGCTAAAATCAGACACTTAACTGACTGAGCCACCCAGGTGTCCCTCTCCACCTATCTTTGAAGTCAGGAAGCTAAGTATGGTAAGTGGAATAATGGCTCCCCAAAGATGACAATGTCCCAATCCCTGGAATCTGTGAATGTGATAGGCCACACAGAAAGTGAGCTAAAGTTGCAGATGGAACTAAGGTTGCTAATCAGCTGTAGAGATAAGATTAACCTGGATCATGCAGGTGAGACAAATGTAATCACAAGGGTCCTTATGAGTGAAAGAAGGGAGGGTGGTTGGAGGTAGAGGAGACATTACAAAGAAGCAAGTCAGGAGGGTTGTAACTGCTTGTCTTTCAAGATGGAAGACGTCCATGAGCCAAGGAATGGGGGTAGCCCCCAAAAGCCAGAAAAGGAAAGAAAACAGATTCTCCCCTTGAGCCTTCAGAAGGAACACAGTCCTGCCATACCTTGATTTTATCCCAGTGAGACTCATTTTGAACATCTGATCTACCGAACTGTAAGGTAATACATTTGTGTTGTTTTAAGCCGATAAATTTGTGGCAATTTGTTACCACAGCAATGGAAAATGAATACTATGCTCGATTCTTCGTTTCCATAAGTGCCCTTGCTTTCTGCAGATATTCAATAAGCATGTGTTGAATGAGTAAATACCAAAGAACTACTGTTTTACACCTATGGTTGATTTTTTTTATTGTGATAAAATATACACAGTATAATATTATGTTTACCATTTGTAAATGTTCAGCTCAGTGTTACTAACTTTATTTACACTGTTGTATAGCCATCAGCACCAACTATACCCAAGAGTTTTTAATCTTCTCCCTACTCTACTCATGAAACAATAACTTCCCCCTTTCTGTCTATCCCCACCCCCTGCTAACCTCTATTATACTCTCTGCCTCTATGGATTTGTCTATTCCAGGTAACTCATAAGTGGAATCGCACAGTAGATGTCCTTCTATGTCTGGCTTATTTCACTAAGCATGTTTTTAAAATTCATCCATTTGGTAGTATATATCATACACACACACACACACACACACACACACACACACATTCCTTTCTATGGCTGAATAATATTCCATCATATGCATATGTCACATTTTGTTCAGCTATTCATCTCTCGACAGACACTTGTGTTGTTTCCGTGTTTGGCTATTGTCAATAGTGCCACTAAGAACATTGGTGCACAAATATCTGTTCGAGTCCTAGGTTTCAGGTCTTTGGGGTATGTACCTAGGAGTGAAATTGCTGGATCATATGATAGTTCTGTGCTCGACCCTTTGAGAAACTACCAGAGTGTTTGCCATAGCAGCTTCACCATTTCGTATTCCCACCAACACTGTCTGAGGGTTCCAATCTCTCCTCATCCTCATCAACACTTCTCTTCCACTTCTTTCTTTCGTAAAATCAAGTTAGAGCCATCCTAGTAGTTGTGAAGTGGTATCTTAGTGTGGTTTTGGTTTTCATCTCCCTAACCCCTAATGATATTGCACATCTTTTAAAAGGGTGTATGGGCCTTTGTATATCTTCTTTGGAGAAGTATCTATTGAAGTGCTTTATTCATTTTTTGAATTATTTTTGCCCTTGAGTTTTTGTTGTTGAATTTTTTTTCTTTTTTTTTTTTAATTTTTTTAACGTTTATTTATTTTTGAGACAGAGAAAGACAGAGCATGAACGGGGGAGGGTCAGAGAGAGGGAGACACAGAATCTGAAACAGGCTCCAGGCTCTGAGCTGTCAGCACAGAGCCCGACGCGGGGCTCGAACTCACGGACCGCGAGATCATGACCCGAGCTGAGGTCAGCCGCTTAACCGACTGAGCCACCCAGGCACCCCTTGTTGTTGAATTTTAGAAGTCCTTGTGTATTCTGGATATTAATCCCTTATCAGATAAATAACTTGCAAATATTTTCTCCCATTCAGTAAGTTGTCTTCTTGCTTTCTTTAATAGTACCCTTTGATCCACAAATGTTCATGAAGTTGATAAAGTCCAATTTATCCTTTTTTTTTTTTTTTTTTTTTTTTTGCTGTTGCCTACGCTCTTACAGTTCATCTCAACTGGGATGGCAGATGGGTTCTGTCTGAATATCTCACAAAAATCATCAGAGGCTTTTTTATTCGGTTTTCCGCTCTGTGTCTGTCCTCATATAAAGGATTGTCCAAATAGCAGAAGTCACATATAGCGAAGTGTTCTTTTATATGTAAAACTCTCTAACTAGTTTTATTCACAATAGTCTAAAAATGCAAATAGTCCAAGTGTCCATCAGCAGTAGAATGGATACAAAAACCGTGGAACATTGGCCCGTGGAGGAAGACCTAGCGATGAAAAGAATGCAGTCTTGCTATAGGTACAAACCTGAATGACTCTCAATGACACACTGAAGAGTAAGAAGTCAGACACAAAAGTGCACACACCGTAGGGCTCCATTTATCACGGGGTTAGAGAGGTCCGTTTCATGGTCACCTGGAGTAAGGTATTAACTGGGAAGAGGCCCAAGGAGACAAGAAAGTCTTCTGAGATATTGGAAATAGTTTATATCTTGATCTAGGCAGCGGCTACACAGGGGCATGGGTATGCATAATGGTCAAGGTTATGCCAGATTTGTGCGCCTTACTGTTACGTTATCCCTCAATCAAAAAAAATTAAATCTCTGGTTTATAGTGAGAATCAGTGTTCATATTGGTAAGTGATCTTGGTAATGTTTCCCATCAGGACAGGGGCTGAACTACCTCTCCAAAAGGCTCTGCCTTGTCTGGAAACCTCAAAAACAATAGCTGATATAGCAGCAGCAGCAAATAGAAGCTCCCTACGATGGTCTAGGAGTCTTGGAAATGTGCCCGTGGCCGGAAGAGTTTTCTTGAGGGGTTGTTAGATGGGCAGTAAGTCATTAGCTTCTAGATTCCTGTTATATTCCTAAAATATAAAAATAGGTTCCCTGGAAAATATCAGTGAGCAACCAAGTAGGATGACTTGAATGGTGTAATATTTGGAAACAACTATGGTTGTTGCTCAAAGGTGTGGCTAAGATACTTTAGATACCAAGAAACAGGATTCAAAACGATAATGAGCAATAAAGCAGTTTGTTTGTTTTTTTTTTTAACATAAGTGCAAGTTGACACATGCGTATGTTAACACAGATTCAGGTGTGAAATTGAGAAAGCATGAAATGATAGGACGTGGCTGTAATTTGTTCACTGACTTTTCCTCTCGGAAAAGTATGTGAAAATGTGGAAATAACCTTGTAATACCTGATGTTTGAGGAAATTAAATTTTTTGGAGAAATTAAATTTTAAAAATCATTTATATGAGGTCCTAGATAAGTAGAAATATCAGTTATCAGTCCATATCAAAGGAGCAGTCCTGGACTGTAAGGTTTGAGGGGCAGGTGAGATGAGCAGGCAACACTGGACAGGACTATCACACCTTAGAAAATCTGGCCATTACTCAACATGAGATTTATAAAATGGCCCACCAAAGCCAAGATGAAATTCATACAGGAAGGATAGGGGCCTGAGGTTGCATATCCGGTCCAATCCCTCTTGGGTCCTGAGACAAGACTGAAAAGACATGCAGCATCAACACATGCTACATCAAAAGTTTTCAAGATACTAGAATGCATTAACAGAAGTATGACAAAGAAAGACGTATGGTATGCAAGCACTAAAAGCAATCCTCCGTGTGCATTTTATTGTCTATGTCACATTTTGTTCACTATTTGGAATAGTTTTATTTTGATAGTTAAATTGCACAGTGGTTAGGAATTCTACTTGTATTAGGCAAGTGCTATGGCAATAGGCATGGAAGTCATGGGGCACTTTGATAGGATTTACATAACCACACAGATTTCAGAAAATTCCCCCAACCCATCTCCTTAAAAAGAACTATTAAATCATTAGAGATCAACCTTATTTGAGGGGGAAAAAAAAATCACAGGAGTTACTTCATAATCTTCAAGTATGTAATTTCCAGGGTTGTTGTAAACAGATCTGATGAGGTGCTGACATTAATAGGGATCAAAACAGAACTGGGCTTAAACACTACTAAGACATTCCAATCTATCGTCTAACTTTGGATTGCGCAAGCAGCAAAAGACGGAGCGCGTGTCTTGAAAGATCTTTAAAATAAGACCAACCCCCTCCTATTCCTAACAGTTTAGGCATTCTGTACTTTTTGGAGTCAAGGACTGAACGATTTCAAGTACCTCACACATACAAGAGCTCTTTCTTCAAAGTGCTCACACAACCATCAGATGGCAGAAGTGGCTATGTTGCTCTATGGTCAGATACAAATCTATATTGATATTGAGTAAAATGAGTGAGAGAGAGACCATGTGAGTGGTGGAGAGAGGCAGAGGGAGAGAGAAGATTCCACACTCAGCGTGGATCTCGACACAGGACTTGATCCCACGACCCTGGGATCACAACTCAAGCCAAAATCAAGAGTTGGACACTCAACGAACTGAACCACCTTGGCACCTCAATAGGTATTTTTTAAGGACAAGTGTGTATTTCCCCAGGAATCAGAATATCTTACACATTTACATGCACATACACTTCTCCTTCTCGTTTCAAAGTACATTTCTGAGCCTCTTTCCCCAAAACCCACCAAAAGAAGGCATCTCACATTTGGCTAGTACCCAGGGCTGACCACACACTCAGTTCAGAAAAGGATAAGGCTCGTGAACAAGGAAATAGAGAGAGCTCTGAGCTCTCCCTTAATAGGAGTCCTGTCTAAACAGGGCAGTCCTGGGGCACCTGGGTGGCGCAGTCGGTTAAGCGTCCGACTTCAGCCAGGTCACGATCTCGCGGTCCGTGAGTTCGAGCCCCGCGTCAGGCTCTGGGCTGATGGCTCAGAGCCTGGAGCCTGTTTCTGATTCTGTGTCTCCCTCTCTCTCTGCCCCTCCCCTGTTCATGCTCTGTCTCTCTCTGTCCCAAAAATAAATAAACGTTGAAAAAAAAATTTAAAAAAAAAAATAAATAAATAAATAAATAAACAGGGCAGTCCTTCCAATAATTGAAGAGTTTAAAATCACTATAAACTCCCACCAGCCACTCTGTCTCAGTATAACCGCTGGACATTCACCATTTCCCAGAGAGGCCCCGGGATAGATCAGGCCCCACCTGGAGCCAGAGCAGACATCTGACCTCTGTTCCTTGTACTCAAATTGTGGTTCCAAACAGAGCTCCAGCCCACACCCTCCTCTCATGTCCTTGATCACTTCCTGGATCCATGTGAGAAACTCAGACTTGTGCTTTTAATCTGTTCTAAAGGGAATTTAGCTCATCCCAGGGGTTGGCTCACACCCATAAAAGCAAGGGAACTAAGGTCCTAATCAGTGTGTGATACTACTTGTCTTCCTCTTCCTGCAGGATCACAGGATCAACCTCTGCATAACCAGCCTCTGAAACTCCAGGATTCTCATGAGCCCTTCTCTACTGGCAAAAACACTAGCTAACACTCACTAAGCATTTATGATGTGCCAGACACCATTCTAAATACATTTATGTATAAATGCATAGAGTCATTTATTCATTCAGCAAATATTTATTGAGTGACCACCATTGTCAGACACTGTCCTGGCAAACCAAACACATGCTTTTTTAGATGGTATGGTCTAATAGGAGAAAAACAATAGCAAAATAATTAAATTATATAGTATATTAGAAAGTTACAGGCCCGGAGAGAAAACAGTGCAAGTAAGAGGAATGAGAAGTACCAGAGTAGGACAAGTGGTAATTGCCACTTTAAAGAAAGTGGGCAGGGGGCTCCTGGGTGGCTCAGTCAGTTGAGCATCTGACTTCAGCTCAGGTCATGATCTCACAGTTCATGGGTTCCAGCCCCTGGTCAGATTCTGTGGTGACAGCTCAGGGCCTAGAGCCTGCTTCAGATTCTGTGTCTCCCTCTCTCTCTGCCTCTCCTCAACTCTCTCTCTCTCTCTCTCTCTCAAAAATAAACATTAAAATAAATAAATAAATAAATAAATAAATATCTACTTTAAAAAAAGGAGAGAAAATGGGCGGGACCCCACTAGAAAGGTAGCCTATAAGCAGAGGAAAGAGTCAATATAAAAGCCCCAGGGCAGATTTGCAACAACATGGATGGAACTAGAGGGTATTACACTAAGCGAAATTAGACAGAGAAAGACAAATATCATATGACCTCACGCATATGTGGAACTTAAGATAGAAAACAGATGAACACAAAGGAAGAGAAGCAAAAGTAATATAAAATCAGGGAGGGGGACAAACTATAAGAGACTCTTAAATACAGAGAACAAACTGAGGGTTGCCAGAGAGGCTGAGGGTGAGGGCATGGGCTAATTGGACAAGGGGCATTAAGGAGGACCCTTGTTGGAATGAGCATTGGGTATTATACGTAGGGGATGAATCACTGGATTCTACTCCTGAAATCATTATTGCACTATATACTAACAAACTTGGATATAAATTTAAATAAACAAACAAACAAACAGACAAACAAACAAACAAAAATAGTCCCGGGGCAGGAGTTTGCCTGACATGTCCAAGAACAACAAGGTTGCCAGAGTGACTGGAGTAGAGTGAACAAGGGGTAGAATCATAGGAGGTGAGGCAGAGGAGGTGTTGACACAGTGATTAAGCAGATTATGAAGGAGCCTTTCAGTCACTGTTGGGAATTTGACCTTTATGCAGTGGGGGGGAAGCTATGGAGTCTTGATGTAATTTATGGGTTTTTTAGAAGTGTTTATTTATTTATTTTGAGAGAGAAAGGGACAGCAGAAGCAGGGAGAGGCAGAGAGAGGGAGAATCCCAAGCAGGCTCCCCACTATCAGTGCAGAGCCCAATGCGGAGCTCAAACTCATGAAGTGCAAGATCCTATCCTGAGCTGAGAGTTGGACACTCAGCCCACTGAGCCACCCAGGCACCCCTTGATTGAATTTACATTTTAACAGAGTTGTTGTGTCTACTATGTGGAGAAGAACTACAGAGAGTTCAGAGTATAAGCATGGAGACCATTCAGGCAAGGTGGCCAGGTCTTTGTATCTTTGCATCAGCCCATCTTTGGTGGGGTTGCCCTTGGGAAATGATGTAAGTTTTGAATGAAGTAATTCTCTTCAACCAAGGCAGTCCCCATGGGGAAAATACCTGTGTGCCTTCAACAACCAATAGTCCCAGCAGGTGGGGATGAGCACATCTGCCCTCAAGAGGACATCTGGGAAAAATGGGCACCAGTAGCCACTGCAAAAATGAAGGTGGCCACAACCAGGTGATAGCAGTGAAAGGGAAACAGAGCAATTAGATCCTGTATGTATTTCCAACTTAGATCCAACAGGATTTGCTGCTGAGAGAAGAGGGGTCAAGAATAGTCCATGATTTGGGGACTGAACAATGGAAAGCTAGGACCGCTATTCATCAGACAGGGGATACTGAGTCAGTGCTGTCTCATTTCACCTTCATAAATAAACTATGTGGCAAGTCCTTTTATTGGCTATATAATACAGCCAAGAAAACTGAGGCACAGAAATGTCAAAAGACAACACCAGAATTTGAGTCCAAGCAGTCCCTCTCAAAACACTTCACTTTTTATCATTTAAAACAAGATAAAGGGATCCCTTCTCTGAAATATTTGTTAAGGGGCCCAGAAACTGAGTTTACCTACAGAATCTTGACCTCTCACCTAGCTGAGAACAGTGACTGACACATATTAGAATGGTCGAAACTCTGTGAGGACTGTGTGAAGATACAGTTGCAGAGACAGAACACTCGCCCGTGTGTAGTGGCTGGTTGACATTGGATTCTTGCCCAAAGCTCTTCGGTGCCTCCAACCTCCATATTCATAAAGTCCAAATCTTAGCTCAAAATCCATGATGTGGCTCAAGATTCATCTCTCACCGAGCCTTGGCCCCTTCTGTGCTGTTTCAGATGTCGCTCTCTTACTTTTCTCGCTCTTCTTTAGACACCACGGAGATGTGTTAACTATGCTCTGCCCAGACCCTCTGGTTCCCCACCTTCCCCTGAGGCCACCATCCTGGTTTTGCTTCCCTGTCACTGGGTAGGACATACTCCATACCTCGGACACTTCTCTTTTCCCCCAGCGAAGCTGAATATTTCTCTTTCAAAGCTGTCGAACTCTCCTCCATGAAGGCTTTTGCAGAAGTGAGGATTTTGTTCAATTGTTTGTGCCAGAGGCTTCACTACACACGTCAGGAAGTCCAGATGTAGGCAATCCAGGCCTCGTCAAGGACCGGGCTGCTTCTAACTTCCTTGCCCGCCATCCTTAGCATCTGGCTTTGGTCTTCATGGTTGTAAGATGGCTGCTGCACCCCGGGTATTGTGTCCAGGTCCCAGGATGAAAGAAAGGGCAAGGACAAAGGGTCAAAGGTCCGTGTCAGCTGAATCTGTGCCTTTGTATCAGAAAAGTAATAGCTTTCCAGGGAGCCCCACTGGGGCTCATCTCACTGGGTAGAACCTGGCTGCATGGCCGCCTCTTAATGGGCTCAATGCTGTCCTAAACAAAACTGGCATCTGGTTAGAAAGCAAGAGGAAGAAACGAAAGACGAGATGGGCAATCAGCAGTGTCTGCCACCCCTTCAGAGCCAGGTCTGGCCTGTTTGAACTTTACCCTTCTCTGAGCAGCTATTTATGACAGCAGCTGTGTGCAACTGAAGAGCAGAGTCCATGTCTATATTTCCTTTAATTGAGTGCTGAGCATGGGATACATGTCCCAGTAACTAATGCCATGAATGTAGGGGTAATGTGGCATAATGGTTACTAGCCAGGTGTCCTGGGTTTGAATCCCAACACTGCCATTTACCATTTATTTGCTCTTCAACCTCGGTCAAGTTACTTAACCTCTCTGTTCTTCTATTTCCCATTGTATAAAATGGAGATGATATAGTAATACATATTTTATACAGTTGAGACAAGAATTGATTTCAAAAGGGCATTTAGACTAGTAAGAACAATGTAAGTATCTATTCAGTAGGTACTTACTTGCTACCTATGTTTGAAATATTACCAGAAAATGGGATACACAAGTGGACAAGTTAGAACATCTTCAGGGACCAAAGGGACAGAATACTTGAAGCCAGGACTGTTGAAGACAGTCTGGATACATGGTGATCACCGGGCAATGTGATCTGGGCGGTGTGCCGGTCAGAGTTCAGGCTCTAAAGTCAGCTGCCCAGATTTGGCTATTGTCTTTTTCCCACTCAATAACTGTGTGCCCCTGGGCAAATCACAAAATCTAAGATTCAGTTTTCTCATACTTGAAATTCAGATAAGAATAAGCAAAGCCAGAGCACCTGAATGGCTCAGTCGAGTTAAGTGTCCAACTCTAGATTTCAGTTCAGGTCGTGATCTCATGGTTTGTGAGTTCAATCCTTGCATCGGGTTCTGCATTGAAAGTGCAGAGTCTGCTTGGGATTCTCTCTCTCTCCCTCTCTCTTCCCCTCCCCACCCCAAGTAAATAAATAAACTTAAAAGAAAATAAGCAAAGCCTACCCCTTAGATGTGTTTTGAAGATTAAATGAGATCACCTATATAGTGTGCTTAGCATGGCTCATGGTTTTTCTGAGTAACTGTGAGTTTTATTAAGAATCAGGACCAGGTGAGCTGGACCATTTCACCCTGGCTGGAGGGGTGCAGGAGTGCAGAATGAGGCTTTGCCATACATGTTGATCCTTTCATTTGAAATCCACTGGGAAAAGGTGTCAGAACTGCGAAGTCCTTTGGTCTCCCTGTGGCACTAGGAGGCAGTCAGGGACCAGCGTCCTCCTCTTTGAGTTCTGACAATGGACCTTAAAAAAAAAAATGCAGCAAATGAACCTCTCCTAAGAAATACCCACTTTATTTTTTCTTAGAACTTGTGTTCAACAGATACCTGCTTATCTCTGGAAGTCCCTACCTAACACGAATAGAGGCTTACTGAAGCAGCCCTGCCCAAGAAAAGTTCGTGGGTCTTGAGTCCGGTGCAGCTTTTTTTTGAGGAAGATAGGTCACCACAAATGACCACAGCCATCTTTCTCCAAGCTCAAGCATTCATGTCTGTCAAAAACACCAGAACTTCACTACATCACACTTCACAATTACTAGAGCTTTCTTTGGGCAGATATAACACTTTTAAAAAGCTTACATTAACCATCCAAGAGCCATGATAAAATGGCTAACTGTCCCTTAATGTTGCCATTACATTATTGCAAGAACAAAGTAAAATGCCAAGTTGTTAAAAAAAAAAAAAAATTGATTACATACTAAGTTGATGCTGTGTAACAAAATCTCCCTCAATTAGAATAATAGAAAAAACCTAGATCAGGATAACTAATATATATTTGCAGAATGAAAGCACAAAATGGGTAAAATATTTGTTGTGACATGTTTTTAATCCCTTTAGGTAAAGTATACCTAACTAGCATTAACATATTCTAATAAACTAAATGAGACTAATTAAATGACAGAAGCCACAGTTTAAAGTAGTTGTATGTCATAGCCATACAAGTCTTTGAATATAAAAGAAGTAATTTTTGGTTCCTATAGTAGACTGCATATTGAGGAATGTGAGTTTTTTAATCCCTTGATTTGAAGCTAAAAGAATGCTATGAATTTAACAAGTAAGTCTTTGAAAATACTCAGGAGAAATCATTTCAAAAGCTTAAATCCAGTAAAACATGTTTGAACTACCATAGAAATTCAGTAAATTTTCACCAAGTACCTATTACTATTTGTATAAGATAGATATTATAGCTCGTTTACTCCTAACTCTGATAAAATGTATACAATCACACACACACACATGCATGCACACACACGTGCACATGCGTGCGCACACACACACACTTCCAAGAAACCAGAGGCTACATATCTTAGCCAATATCACATACTTAGTGGGATTTGAACCCCAGCCTTCTAACTTTATTTTTTGTTCTACTGTTTCAAAAAAAAATCTCTACAGTCAACATAGGTCTCAAACCCACAACCATGAAGTCAGGAGTCACATGCTCTACTGACTGAGCCAGTCAGGTGCCCCCTAGCCTTCTAACTTTGAATTTGTAGTCTGTTACATTTCAAAACAATTCTGTGTATTATGAACTCGAACACAGGACTGTCCGAATTAATGTGCATTCTCCACGTTCTCTACATAAAATCCTTCTCTTATGATATATTGTTGCAAAAGCAGAAAAACGCATGACCTGCAGAGAAATCAGAGCCTTTCAGTTCCTAACTCTGCGGTTGTCCCTAACCCTTCAGAAGCTACATACGTATGAACCGTGTTGAGACAACGAAAGCTTTGAAACCTGGGCTTTAGCTTCAAATACCACTGGACTCTGGCAGGCAAGGCTGAGCCAAGTAAAGTGGCCTGGAACTTGGCAATAACACCAATCACCCAACTGACCCTCCTGTCTAACCCCCTGAATGTCACCCCCTCAAGCCCACACTTGGTGGTAAGGCAAGACCAATCCAATGGAAATCAGGAACGAGAGCCAAGAAGAAGAGAACACGAGCCCGCGGGTGTACTGATGCCCAGGGCAGAGCCACTCTGGGCAGTCAGTCAGCCCCAGCCCTCAGCTGAACTCAGTTCAGCTCTGCCCTTTCGACTCACCCAGACAAATGGGAAAGAAGAAAGAAGGGAATGAAACAAAGTAGTCAGGACTCTCCCTCTTCTTTCTCCCTCCAGAAGAAAACCATCCTCAAGGACAGAAGTCTTATTTAAGCTCCACGTCCAGTGCCCCACTGTGGAAAGCATGGCCCAAGAACATCCCTGCATATTGGATTGGAACAGGACCAATCAATACAAACATCTCTCCTCCTGGGATTGACCTCAGAGGTAGAGGAGGGAACACCGAGAGCTTCCTTTGCCTACAAGCCAGTATTTTATATTTGTGATGTAAACATTTTAGAACTTAGTAACATCATACAGCATAAAATAATAAATTTTGCAGGGTGGGTGAAAGCCGTGGAAATCCCTACTGAGTCTACTGAAGCTCCTACTGAAGATGCATCACATTCATCTCCTGGTGTCACCCTTACAAGCAGACATAATCTGTGTTTCTGAATGAATTTGTAACGCAGGACCTTTAAAGGGTGGTGTGTAAGTTCCACCTTCTTCATTTTTACAACTGGGGAAGGTTATTTCCAGGAAGAGATTTTGAAGACGTGAATACTAACTGAGCAGGGCTATTATATGTATGTGAAATGGAAAAGTCTCCCGGTATTTGGCAACTGATGCAGTGGACCAGCACTGGTTTTAATTATGTAGAAGTGATTGGTTACAGTAAAACTCAAACTGGAAAATTGCCTCAGAGTTAGAGTAAAGAATTCTTAAGATTCTAGAGTAGGCAGAAATGAAAGAGCTCATCTCATTCAGTGGTGCCCTGCAATCTATTAAATGCAAACAACAAATGTTTACTGAACATCTATTATGTTCCAGGAACTCAAGTACAAAAATTCTTTCCTTTTTTTTTTTAAATTTTTAAATCTTTTTTATTTTTATTTTTGAGACAGAGAAAGAGAGAGAGAGGACAGAGTGTGAGCGGGGGAGGAACAGAGAGAGAGGGAGACACAGAATCTGAAGCAGGCTCCAGGCTCTGAGCTGTCAGCACAGAGCCCCACGCGGGGCTCGAACTCACAAACCGCAAGTTCGTGACTGAGCCGAAGTCAGACGTTTAACCGACTAAGCCACCCAGACGCCCCCAAAAATTCTTTCTTAATATTAAAAAAGCTCACAGTCTCCCATAGGACAGTAATTGGGATTCTAGATATTTATGGAAGAAAAGTACCTGATGAAATCAAATTAACTGCAAACATAGTAAAATTTTAAATACCACATTTTAATCATTATGACAGCACCTACATTTGAAAATTGGTAGTATATATAAAGATGTGTCATGTTATTTCTTCCAGTGATAGAAAATGCTTGATTCTCAAATATTTTCTAAAATTATTTGTATTCACACCACAGCTCCCTCTTAGTATAAAGCCTGTATGTTGGAAATTGCTGATTTAGTGCCGTGTGCTCATTTTACAGACAATACAAACCGAGGTCTAGAGAGGCGATAAGTACCTCGTATCTGGTCTCGTCACTAGTTAGTGGTGGAGCTACGTCATGAGGCCTCTGCTTATTTGCTGTCTAGTCACGTAGGTGACAGAGAACACTATCTCCCATGATTCATCCTCTCGGTCCTAAAAGTTTGAGCTGAGTACATGGGCAGCCAGATGGAGTCTGTATTTCCCAGCCTTTCTTGCACATGGGCATGGCCGTGTGACTTTGGCCAACTGGACTTAAGCAATGGCACAAGAATTAATGTATGCCATCCAGGTCACATTCTTACATGGAATGCTTTCACCTCTCCACATCCTCTCCCTACCCTCTTTTTACTTGTGAGCCAGCTTTAACCATGCAGTTGAAGTCAGCACCCTAAGGGCAAAAGCATAAATAGAAAGAACCTGAGTTCCCGGTGCCCTCAAAGAGCAAGGTCATCCTGCGTTGGCCTACCCCCTCTTGTCTAAGCTACTATAGTTTGAGGTCTTCTTGGTGCAGAAATTCAGGCTGAACCTAACAAAAATAACATACTATACTCAGATAAAAGCCTACAGGGTGAGAGGGTAAGGGAAATAAAAACAATACTGCTGAGCATAAGAAAAAATGGCATTTCATTTGTATTTCTAAATAATGACACTATTATTGAGGGATCACAAGAGGAAACTAATCTCTGTGGTTGCCAGCTCCCCAGTATTTACGCCCTGTGTGGTCCCCTCCCACATTGTATCAGGGTTGGTCTCTGATCAGCGGAATACAACGGAAGCAGTGGTGGGTGTTTCACAAAGTCCAGGACCTTGGAAGGACCATCATCACAGAGAAACAGTCTGAACTGACAGCCAGCATCCCAGTGACCGATCATTCATTCCCCAGATATTCCATGAGTGTCCACTATGTGCCAGACTGGCCACTAGACGCCATGAGGAAGACAGGCCCAGTTGCTGCCCTTGGGGCTCTTACAGTCTAACTTTCAGAGCTACCGCCCATGCCCCCCAGGGCTCCATCAATGTCTCTCTCACCTCCACCACAAGCTGGAAAGTAGAGGTAGGCACCCAGCCTGTGCTCTCCCTTCACCTCCCAGAGTGGGGACTCTGTGGAAAGTTGGAGCAGGGGGTGGTCAGAATGGCAGGCTCAGTTGGATGATGGGGGTGTTACCCTCTACTATGTCAAATAACTGGAAAAGAACTTGATCTAGGCAGATATTTTTTCGAACACCAAAGGAGCTTAGGGAGCAAGAGCTACATTTTCATTCTGTGTCAAAAACAATGTTTCAGTGGCCCAAACACTCCTCTGACTATGACAGTATGTAAGGCCACAGTCAGAGAGAGTCCTGGGCTGGTCTCAGGAGACCTGTATGCCATGCAGTGGATGGCTGGGACATGCTCAGATGACAAGTTAGGCTTCAAAGCCGATGAAGCCACAGGGTCTCCTACTGGTTACAAATGCACCTTCTTTTCTTCATAGAGTATTTGCCTGCTGAGATAAAGCAAACTAAAATAAAGATATATATTACTTAGATCCACTCTGGAAGGGGGATGAGGCTGTTGAGGGGGGAAAGACCTTCTCCCATTGTTTTGTCTGAGGAGAATATTCCCTACCTCATCAGATTGTCCTCATGCTCCAATACTCACTGCGCTCTGTGGAACAGTATCCCACAAAATCCATATCCACCAGGGCCTGAGAATATGACCTTCTTTGAAAATAGGGTCTTTGTGGATTTAATTAGTTATGATGTTGTCATACCAGAGGAGAATGGGCCTAAATCCAATAACTAGTATTCTTAAAAGAAGGCCGTGTGACAGCATAGGAGTGTGCACAGAGAAGGTCATATGATGGTGGAGGCAGAGATTAGAGTGAAGCAAAAGGATGCCCAGGGCCACCGGCAGCCACCAAAAGCTAGGAGGAGGCAAGGAAGGATTCTTCCCTGGACTTTCAGAGGGAGCATGTGCCTGCTGACACCTTGATGTCTGCCTGCTAGATTCCAGAACTGAGAGAATAAATTCCTGCCCCCCCCCCCAGTTTGTGAGACTTTGTTGCCCTAGCAGAAGGGCCCCCTTGCCTGAGGCCCAGGTGTCAGTCGATGGATCAGGCTTGGTGAGGTCCTTCCCGTAGAAAGTCTGCCTCAATTGCGTGAAACTGATGGAAGACTAAGGAACAAGTACGAAGAGGAGGGGGGACAGTGGTCATGAGCCTGGGGAGCAGCCCTCTGATGTGGGGCCCAGGCTGTGGCGGGTGTAGACTGAGCCCCGGGCCTCCGCTTAGCTGTCAACTACCACCGCCCTGAGCTCCTGGGGAAGCCCATGCCCTTCCTTCTTCATGGCAGAAAGTTAGGAAAGGTGACCCTGAGAGTGAGCACAGGCAGGCCTTTGACTGGGGAGAGGAGGTCAGGCGGAGGCTCAAGAAGGTGGGGTTGCAGAGAAGCCCTTCGATACGCTCCGCTCACAGAACCCCTCGATGATGTGGCGGGTGTTGTATATGCCACAGACACGGCCTCAGACTGTGGAGATCATCTTTTAGAAGGGCAGAAAATACTAATTACAGAATAAATGTGGCATTGCTACCACAAGAGGCACTGCTGTCAGGGGTGTTAACGTGGGGTTTTGATTCTGCTGTTGACAAGACAATGGGTGGCCAGTGCTCTCAGGTTCCAGAGGGAGTTGGCTAGCTCAGCTGTGCAGGACGTGCAAAGGGGGAGGCTAAGAACTGGTCTGTAGACCTAAGCTGACTATGGGTCCCCAACCTGTGAAAGAGGCTGGGGAGTCTGAGAGCAAGGCCAGGACCTGCAGGAGGAGGGTGGGGTGGGTGCATGGTGTGTGGTTCACCCTAAATATCCACGATGCAGGAGAGGTGGGAGGCCTGCAGGGAGACTTTCTGGAGCATTGACATGCGTCCCTGAAGGTGAGGCTCAGACTGGTGTCTGCCTCCTGCCTAAGAAATCCAAAGGGCAGGAATGTGACTGAAGCCGCCTGTGGCAACAGTGTAGAAGGTGCGATTCAGGAAGTAAGTTCTCTCCACTGACAGCAGGTCAAAGGTGCGTGTTTCTGTGAAACAAGAGCACAGACATGGGAGGGGATGCTGGGAATTGGCCTGGAACCTCCGTAAAGGGACTTTGCCCCAAAGGGCCATTCCTGAAGGTCCTCCCACAGGCAGAGTCAAACACCCCCGTGACCAGAGGCTAAAGGGGGGAGTCTCAAGTATATACATAGTATAGCTGAAAGAATGCCAGGCACTGGGTCTCCGAAGAATCACAGAGCAGCCCCTAGGACCAAGGACCCGCTTTGGACACTTGCCCATCCCAGACAGCATCAACCGCTGCCCTTCGTCAACTAGTCAGTAGAACCTTTCTGGCCCCCTCTGTCTACTTTCCCCTCTAATCCTGGAGGGGTCAGAGACTGAACCTGGTGGAGGGAGGGGGGCACTGGCATCATAAAGAACCTGTCCACACCCCCCTCTCCCACTGTAGGCTTCCTATCCGCAATGGGCCAGCTTTAATCCCGTTTGTATTATCCCTCTGGGCTGGGCATGATTATGCCTAACTGAGACTGAGATCCCAAAGTGACCAGAGCACTTTTCATGGTCTGTGAGGCATCAGTAAGCTGTGGGCCCCACCAAGGGTCTCATCCGAGGGAAACTCTCCCCTCAGGGTGATTTACAAGGGCAATCATTGTGTGTGTGAGAGGGGGGAAATAAGAGTGCTTTGTGATTAGCTCTTTAATTCCTACGCTTTCAGTCACATTCTGAAGGAGAGGCTTGTGCGGGAGTGCCTTCAGCAGGGGTCTGACCTAAGAAGGGAGGAGGTGAGAGAGCACAGAGAGAACAGACAGGGCTCAGGCTGGGGAAGCTTGAAAGTTCAGAGCCACAGTGAAAGGAGAGGTGAAGAGTAAAGGAGGAGAGGTGTAGGAATTAAGGTCAGAGTGGCCTTTCTGAAATACTCTTATGAGAGATGGAATAGTTTGGGGTGGCTTCCGGAACCTGAGTGTGGTCGTAGGAAGTAGTGCCTGGGCTAAGTGAAGAAGAAGGTAAGATAAAGACGAAGAACCAAGGAAGCCAGGGGCTGGGACCACCCAGGAGATGTGAACACCATCCAGAATGGTGGCAGGACTTGAGACAGAGAGAGGGGCTATGACCGTAGAGAGGAGTGAGTGAGGAAGAGCAGACAGGAATCTGCCAGAACCTCAGAGAGACAGGGTTCCACACATGTGAGCAAGAGTTAAGAAGATAGGTGGTCCAGATGGATCTCCAGAAGGGCTTGGGAGAGAGGAAGTAAGCGGGAAACAGCCGGAGGAGAGGGAGCACCGAATTTGTTGTGGGTGAAATCATGGGGTGGGGCTTACACCCGTGGGTCACCCGGTGACAACAGGGATGTGACGCAGAGGTGATTCAGCACAGCCTCACCATTCCATGTGCTCTGAGAACCACCAGCAGCGGCCCCACCCTAGAGCTGCGTGTCAGACCCCGCTCCAGGCTGTCTGCATCCGATTCACATTTTATAAGATCCCTAGTTGGTGCTATGCATATGAAAGTTGAATTCTAGAGTATGACAAACGTAACCCAACTACAACCCAGAAGAGGCACCTGAGGTTTTCACATGTATCCGGATATTCTTTTTCCTTTAGGTTTACAAAGGGCTGTTGCAATGGCCTCCAACTGTATGGAAATACACGTTAGGAGGTACAGAGTCACTCGCAGGTGGATGGGCCCAGGCTGCCGTGATGGTGCCACAGAATCTGGTCTGTGTACCCTTTGTGGATGGCTGTTAGGTGGGGACAGTGTGGCTGAAGGGAACTGAAGCCAGTTTCATGTCTGGACAGAGTAAATAGTTGAAGAGAGTAAGCAAAGATAAAGCTCCAAATATCTCTTCATCAGCTTTCTTGCTTCGTGCCTGACATCCCACATATCTCCCTCCAGCAGCCAATTCCACAAATATTTGCTGGCTGCAAACCAGGGGCCAGGCAGGCACTCCTAAGGTCCCCTTCTAGTTTCCAGAGCCTTTGCACAAAGCCTATCATGTTTTGTTTTGTTTTGTTTTTTTAATTTTTTTTTAACGTTTATTTATTTTTGAGACAGAGAGAGACAGAGCATGAACAGGGGAGGGGCAGAGAGAGAGGGAGACACAGAATCTGAAACAGGCTCCAGGCTCTGAGCTGTCAGCACAGAGCCCGACGCGGGGCTTGAACTCATGGACCGTGAGATCATGACCTGAGCCGAAGTCGGACGCTTAACCGACCAAGCCACCCAGGCGCCCCAAAGCCTATCATGTTTTAAGTTTTATTCTTATAACCACCCTTTCAGGTCCATAAGGAACATAGGCTATACTTTCTCTATTCACAGGCCTTCAGGATTTGCCCCAAATCACAGAGCTAATAAGTGAAGGAGCTGGGTTTTTTTTTTTAAATAGGATATTCTATATTTTTAGTGTTATATTTATTTTTGAGAGAGAGAGAGCATGTGTGTTGAATGGGGGAGGGGGAGAGAGAGAGGGAGGCAGAGGATCCAAAGCGGGCTCTGCGCTGACAGCAGCAAGCCTGATGAGGGGCTCGAACTCACGAACCGTGAGATCATGACCTGAGCTGAAGTCGGATGTTCAACCCACCAAGCCACCCTGGTGCCCCGAGTTGGGATTTTAATCTAGATTTTCTCACTTGAGTCGGCCTCTGCAGAAAAGATGGGCTGTTTCATGAAGGGGCATCTTTCTTATTCCATAGATATAAGAGTTTAGTGGGCCTTGAATTGTTCTAACGTGTTTGATTTCCTAATGATATGCACAAGGGAGTTTGAAACACAGAACGAGGGCCTTTTCAGTGGCAATTGCCTTTCTCCATCCTCGGCAACACATCTCACGGGACACTGCAATCAGAGCAAGAGGCACCACAGAAAGCAGACACGCCTACTTGGATTAACTTATCTGGGACAATGTGCAGAGAAGCCCCGATTTCCTTCGTGGAGGGGACCGCTCAGGGAGACGTAGCCGTTGCTTTCGGCTCACCTACCCCCCAGGTGACTTTATAGCTGCGTGGCTGTAAAACACCACCATCTGGTCACTCTGATTCTAAGATGAAAGCTCATCGCACTAAATATATCCCTGGCAGGAGTCTTAATTTTTAAAACAAGAGAAACATGGGAGGAATGAGCCAGCTGGCCTCACCACTCCAGGACTGTCACACCTGTCTGCCCACGTGCCTGCACTGCCCTCCTCGCGGGACTCCCCTGTCCTCCGGGCACCTGGGCTGGGAAGGAAGGGGAGGGAGGCACAGAGCCTCTTTCATCAGTTTTGTTGTGCAACCTGGGCTCTCCCCTTGCAGTCACACGGCCTGAAAACAAAATTGTTTTTCAAAATCCAGGGGAAATAATGCTGACGTGACGTTGGCTCATCGATGTGGTGGGTACCATTTCCTTCAGTTCTCCAAATACTGTCGGCAGATAAGGCCAGCCAGCTCTTGTGGGGCATTTTCCTCAGCTGTTTATGCAAGCCTTCTTTACCCATGATGGGAGGGACGGTTGTGGAAATCAAAGGCAGCAAGCCTACTTTCGGCATCATTACTGGGCCCCAGGAATACCTCCCAGAGCCCACAGCTGTTTGCTCTGACAGGGGTTTGTGGTCTTTAATTGGGCTTCCCGTTTTGTCTTTGGTTTTATTTTTTGAAGAACACAATATGGTGACCGGAATATAGGTCAAGTACCCAGCGATAAGGAGTGTCTGTCCTGCCACTCGTCCTAATGTTTTGCCTTTAAGTAGGCAGAATGTAGAAGCCTACTCGGGGCGGGCGGGTGACGGCTCTGGGAGCGGCATGGTCGAGCTGGGTAGAGATGTCTCAAGCCCAGAGAATCCAGAGATTGAGAGCATTTTGTATAATCATCCTGTTCATGTATCCCTGGCCTTCTGGAATCCATCAGGATACTGAATTTCTGAGTTGGCTGTTCATGTTGATTGCCAGAATAGTTTCACAGCCAAGCACGCACCTTAACTGTATTCCTACAGTCTGAGCCCTTCTGATGATTTTCCTGTTAACATGTTCCTAGAATACAAGATGTACAGCATGTACCAGGTCAAAAAGAATTCCATTCAATGGCCTCAGAATAAAATCTTCGACTACTTCTGAAAAATAATGGAACTTTTCTTTCTTAGCTTCTTTACCCATTAAGTGCTATAATGAAATTGATTAGAGAAAAAGAAGAGCAAGCACTTATTATGTTCAGCCCTTTCATATATTTCTTTTTTTTTCCAGTGAAAAAGTATTAAAATATATTTTCATGAGAACACTTTCCTACTACTTTTTTTTTTTTTGAGAGAGAGAGATAGATAGAGAAGGAGAGCCACCGGGTGGCTCAGTTCGTTAAGCATCCAACTCTCAATTTTGGCTCTAGTCATGATCACATGGTTTGTAAGATCAAGCCCCGTGTCAGGCTCTGTGCTGACAGTGTGGAGCCTGCTTGGGATTCTCTCTCTCTCCCTCGCTCTCTCTCTGTCCCTCCTCTCCCTCTCTCTCAAAAAAATAAACATTTTTTAAAAATGTTTAACCACTTTCAGTTTTGCATTCCCTGAAGGAATATTCTTGTGGAACTTGAGAAGTATGGGCTTTTTCTAATCCAGGCATCTTCGTTCTTTTTCCCAATATGGACATCTTTTTGTACTTTTCACTCTGGTAACAATATGCAGTTTACGAGGGTGCTGTGGATCCCCACCATATTTTTCATGATCTGCAGGTGAAGGCTGAAACACGCTATCTGCAATTCTTGACTTGGTAAATTTGTGACACATCCAGTCTGTATAGATGAGACACTCCACACCATTTGTCACAGTTTGTAGTCTGCCTGGGAGCCTCCGAGCTATTGAGCGCAAAATCCGCACGAGGGTGGTATCATTCTCCTCAAAGGCCAGGGGAAGCAGGTCAGAGGAAGGACTCAGCCCTTTCATAGATTTCTTATTTAATGACCACAACGATATTGACCTCTCTTTCTTTATAGTTTATAAAATTGAGGTTGAGATTTACCTAAAGTTATAGGAGCTACTAACCAGTGACTTTGAAACTCAGACGTGTTTGTCCTTAAAGTTATTAACTGCCATACGTTGTTTACAAGAGATGACTAGAAAGGGGTCCGTATTTTAGAAACTTGAATTTTACAGTATCCAACGTATTTTGTGAACAGCTCTTTTTTGTGTGTTTTATAAGAACTGTAAATAAGGCAGAGCAGTTCTTTCTCCCACTTTTCAGATGAGGAAAGTAAGGTCCGGACAGGTTAAATGGCTGGCCACAGTCCCAGAAGTGGTAGACACTGGAACAGGAATGAGGATGCAGGTCTTCTGACGCCTCCCCGGAATGATATGTCCTCCCTTCACAGTCTCTATTTAGGCAAAGAGCCCATGTGCTAGAAGAGACCTGAGTGACCACAGAAAGTTTGGCTCTCACTTTACTCTTGCAGAAACCAAGATCCAGAGAAGGAGTGTTACTTAGCCAAAGTCACCCAATTAGCCAACAACAGAACTGGCACCAAAAATCAGACTGCTAATGTTCCCAATGTAATGACAGTTCTACTTTTTCAAAAGAAACTTATAAGTGAAACAATCAATAAAAAACATTTGAAGGAAGCACTTCTTCAGTTGCTTTGGAAGCATGGAAGGAGAAGACTCAGGACGGAGAACCTTCGTGTCTTTGGTTCTATCTTCAACCCCAAAGTATTTCCTGAAAGATTCTGTTTAGAGAAGAAAATTATGAACCAGTCATTTGTGAGAGCTACATATTACAAAGTAATTTTCCCTTGATGACTATTGGTAGATTCCTACTAAAAATGTTATTTTTATGTAGGCTATATTAGCTTTAAAGAACAGTTTCTTGTAAGATCAGAAAACATTATCCTCCTTTCGGAGACTGAATGAGTCATTATAGCATCCAGCACTAGGGGGCGCGCTAGGAGAAGGCTGGCTACACAGACACCCAGGAAGCCACCTGAGCAGCTAGAGATAGAGGGGAAAAAAGAAGGGAAATAAACGGTAAGCAGGTTCAGCAATTATCATGGGGCCAGACATCACAAACCACATGATGGGTTGTGGAAAGGTATGTGTGTGCGTGCGTGTGTGTGTGCGTGTGTGTGTGTGTGTGTGTGTGTGCATGTTTGGTTTTAGCTTTTGTTATTGTTTTAATATAAACTTTGTCCAGAATAGGACTGATTTTTTGCATATATACCATTCAATCTTCACAACTCTGAAAAGTAGATATTATTATCCCCCCTTTATAGATGAAGAAATTGACATTCAGTGAAATTAAGTGAGGCGTTCAATCATGGAAAATGCAAGGTTAGATATGCAATGCAAAAGTACCTTACTATTAAGATACCATCCTTCCAATGGTATTTCTATTGCACTGGGGCTTTTTCTGTTGGATACCATGTAATGTCCTCCTGTCTAAATGCCCTTCATTTGCAGATTTTCTTAGAATTTTTTTTAGCTAAAACTCTGTAATTGCACAACCTTGCCCTTCTACTCCAGCCAGTCCAATATTTTTGCTGTTCCATACACACGTCTTTTTGGACTCCCTATGATTATTCCAATCTCACCTGCTAGAAACATCCTTGCTTTTCTTCATCCACCTCTGAGACCACCATGCCTTCATGCCCCAGAGTCTGTGAGGCTGTATCTGGGCCTTAGGCCATTTCTCTTCCATCCTGATTGTTAGGGCTTGTTGAGACTTGATGGGTACTGAATAAATAAATACTGGTTCACAGTGGTTCTCAAACCTTTAAGGCACCAGAGTCACCCAGGGTGATTGATGAACTTGCAAATGTCCAGGCCCTCCCTCCAGACGTTATGATACTTGAGATTGGAGATAGTGTCCTTGCATATTTAACAAGCATCCTGAGTGACTCTGATGTACATCATTCATGAATTTCATTTTGACAAAATACTCTGAATATATTCACACTCATATATCACATCATCCTGATGTGATTTGCCATTTGCCGCTGTTACTTCAGACATTTTCTCAAGTTACCTCATTTCTTTTTTTTAAATGTTTATTTATTTAGTTTAGAGAGATAGAGTGGGGAGGGGGCAGAGAGAGAGAGGGAGAGAGAAAATCCCAAGCAGGCTCTGCACTGTCAGCATAGTGCCCAATGCGGAGCTCGATCCCATGAACCGTGAGATCATGACCTGAGCTGAAATCAAGAGTCAGATGCTTAACGGACTGAAACACCCAGGTGCTCCTCAAGTTACCTCATTTGTATACATTTTGTTTCTCAAGAGCAGAAGCCCTATTCCCTGCCTCCCCCATACCCAGTAGGTTCCTATTGGGTTAGCACTTTTCCAGAGCTTCTCCTTGCCTAAAATATAACTTCCTCCCTCTAGCCCTTACCTGTGTAGCTCCCACTCCACTCCATCACTCAGTTTAGGCTGCTCCTAATGATCTTGCTGCCAGAGTCTGGGTGCGACGTTCCTATGATGTGTTCCCATGGCACCCCGCACCTCTCCCACCAGAGCATGGCACATGGGACACACACCTTTCTGTCTCGTGCGCGCATCATTCTGTATTTCCTTAGTGACTGTAGCCCAACCTCATCTGTTGGATACTTGCTGTATCCCTTTGTGAGAGCAGGAACTTTGGTTTTCTGGTTCGTGATTGGATGTCAGCATCTAGCACAGGGTCTGATGCATAGAAGGCTAATGCTCATTTGCAGAGTAAGCATTTATGATCATTTGTAGGGTAAGTGCATGAACAAACTGAGAAGAATGACTAAGAGAGAAAAGAAACTTTAAAAAGCATCTTAACTCACAGTGGGCTGGGATGCACGGAGGCAATGACTTGGGAGTCAAATGGGGCACCTAGGAGATGGCCAAGGGGAGCTGTGAAGCCCTGGTTACTTTACCAGCTTCATTTTCCCTATGGATGCAAGTCAGTTCAACTCAATACATATGCAGTGGTGCCTTAGATGTGACAGGTACTCTGCTAGACACGGCGCCTGAACTTGTAGATGGGATATTTAAAAGCAAAACCATTTTGTGATCTATATGCCAGTGTGTGTAACTATTAATAGGAAACAAGAGATGACATTATTCCACTCTCAGGAGAGTTCAAATGACTGAGTCTTGTAATTGCCACATAATGTAACAGAAGTCTTAAAGAGCAATGCAGCATAACGGAAAAGAGCCAGGCTTTAACGCCCCATGAACCCAGGCTGGAACACCAGGGCCGCAGGGAGACTGGGCTCTATGTGTAACATAGGCGTGACAATAGTACTAATACTCCTGGCATGGAATAGCAGTGGTTAACAGTAATGAGCACTGTGCCAGGCACTCTGCTAAGCCCTTCCCATGTATTAATTTACTTGCTCCTCTCAGCTATCCAGGATAAGTGTTTTATTATCCACATTTTACTACTTGGGGAAACTGGCTCAGAGAGGTTAAGTGATTTGCCTAAAGTGACCCGGTAATAAATGGCCCAGCCAGGAATTTAACCTGGGACTGGCCGATTGATGAAGAGATGAGATAATGCAAGATGCCTGGCAGATAATAAGTCTTCAATACACGGTTTCTAATATTCTTATTGTAATTGTACTCAAGAAGTGGGACCCACAGAAGGATTGCTGTTGAGGTGAGTCACTAGGAGGACAGTGCAGCAGATAGGGAGGAGGGCTGGGTTCCTGGGTTGGTGACATAAGCCAGAGGCAGGAAAGGAGCCCCAGTGCTTTTGCAACTCCTCCCACACTGTGCTTCCCAGACTCAGGAGCCATCACCCCCAGACCTCAGACCTGGGGAGCCAGAACATCTTGGGGTTACAAAGAACTCACAGATCACCCAGTCAGGGTCCCGATCTGTTGTATGCATGCCCCAACCACATCCCTGCCAAGTGGCTGTCTCTGCCTAAATGTCCGTGCCCACTTTACCCACCCTATTCACACCACCTTGTTAGTGCTCTCCCGCAGTGAGGGCAGGGGATAGAGCCTGAGCCCCAAAAGTCACCGCTGGACAACACTCTCAAGACCTTTTAAGTCAACCCTGTATGTTGTGCACATGGTGCGCCTGCAGTGAGGGACATAACCTTGGGAGAGACTGGAGATCTTCCCTCCCTCCTAGAGAATTAGACATTCCTTCCCACTGCTGCTCCACTCCTCCCTCTGGGAGACAGGGAGGGCAGGAAAGGTGAATCCAAATTAACCTTGGTGCAGGCAGAAGGGGCCCAAGTCACGGGGACCTGGTGGCCGGGGCACCATCGCTGGGTGCCTGGAGGAGCTGTCGGAGGAGAAGAACTGGCTCAGCGCTCCTGCGTTCGGAGCCTGGAACATACAAATGCACCCGCCGAGTCCAGAAGCAACACGTCCCCAGCTGGCACGGGCCCTTGTTAAAGCTCTGGGCTACAGACTGTTCATTGATGACTAATTTCCATCTCCATGGCTCCCCTCGCTTTTCCTTTCGCCAACTTGAAAACCTGGGGAGGGAGGTGTCGGGGGCTTAATTTGCTGCCTCCAGAACCCTCCTGGTTTGGCGCTCAGCACAAGGGATGGTTAGTGAAGGACCAGTGGATAAAATTCCACTTCCTGCAGTATTCACACTTGGGTACCTGTCTGTCTTGCCTTCTCTTTTCTCTAGGCACACAGCAGGCAAGGCCTTATCATCCCCCTGATGAGTCAGGACAGCTGTCTTCTTCAAAGATCTGCTGCCTCAAACTGGAGCAGCCCTTTGGGTTTTTCAGCCCCAACTGTCTCATGAAATTGTACCAGGACCCTGACATCCCAAGCAGATGTGAGTCGGGAATTTATGTTATAACCATTTGATAGCTTATGTGTTATATGTTGATAGGTGCTTGATAAAAGCAACATCACGCTGACTCTGAATGTGAGTCCCTACTGGAACAGGAGCTTTGCCCCCCACAGCCAAGGACCCCCCCAGCCACCCCCTCCTGCTGGGGTCCCACAGCTCCTGCTGGGTTTTGAATTTCAGCTGCAGAAACCCTCCCTGGACCTCATCACCAGTTCTTCCTAACAACCAAAGCTTTCATTGTCTCCAAGACTTGTGCTCAGGCTATTTTTAACTTGTCCTTTCTTTAAAAAAAAAAAAAAAAAAAAATTACACCAGAGGAGCTTAATGAGCCCCATTTAGCTTTTTGTAGAAAAAGAAAATTTTCAGACATTAACCAGTAAGTACCGCTAAGTGCCTTGGCTGGCTAGCACGCCTCTTAAAACCAGCTTTCCCTCCTCAGTACAAGGGTTTATTTTGGGACAGCGGCCTCCGCACCACATCACAAACATGCCATACTGAGGGTTCTGGTGAACTCAACAGAAGGTAGAGAGTTAGATGAGAGGTTCAGAAAAAGAACCCAGAGGTGCGGTGGGGGGGGGGGGGGGGGGGGGGAGGGGAGGGAGAGGGGAAGAGTTCCTTGCATGGTCCTGGCTGCCCAAAGCTGCCTTCAGTTTTCTCACCTGCCGTTCTGTGCTTCCAGCCAGCCAGCTGTGCCTCAGATAGGAAGCAAGTGGGAGAAGGAGGGAGATTTCAGATTTGTGTTCATTGTCACATCAAACTGACACACACATACACACGTACCCCACTGCTGCCACCGCCACCACCCTACCAACAACCACAGAACAAACAATAAAAGAGCTCTAGTGTTCTTGCAGGGCATATGAAATGATGGCAATAAACGTGTCCACCGTCCATCCACCCAAACCCCAGGGTCTCCCTGGGTCAAAGTTGATTCTAGGAAAGGTTCTCAGCTGTTCTGCAGGGCAACAGGTCCAAGTCACAAATTATAGCACTGACTGCCCCCAGCAGGGTCAAAGCTGTCAGGACATGGCCATTGGCCTTCTGGACTTTTAAGGTAAAACATGACGGAGGCCTTTCCAGGGGTGAAAGTACAGCCTCACTCCCCTTGATGCTCACACCCAGCCATGCGTTTGTTCCAAAGTCTGCAGATGACCTTCCCAGGCATAGCACTTGCATTCTTCACTGGGGCTCGGCCATGCCTTCACTTAACAGACTCAGTACAAATGCTCTCTGTGGCCCAAAGTTTCCGCATGCAGTTAGAGGCACATAAATTTGGTCTTTGTAACTGCTGCTAGTGGTCTAAGGTCTTGTAGATGAGAGGGAGATACTTATACTTCATCGGAGGAAAAACTTCCTTCTGGTAAATAGCCACCCCCCCACCCTGCTTTCTCTCTCTTTTTAAGATTTTTTTAAAAGTAATCTATACACCAATGTGGGTATCAAACTTACAACCCCGAGATCAAGAGTCAGATACTGTTCTGACTGAGCCAGCCATAGCCCACGTTTTGAGCTGTGTTAGTGTTATAATGCACCATTCTTTGGAATCCATGTTATTTCAAGCATTCCATGGTAACTCACAAGATAAAAATGCTTACTCAGAGCTGGATAAAGTGCTGTTGGACCATCTTGGCTAAATGAAAAGATTTTTAGGTTGCTGGGAAGTAAAAGGGAAATTTGTAAATACCAAGAATCTTTTTAAAATTTGTTATTGTAAAAAAAGAAGTTATTTGCAGTCAAAACGAATGTGAGGTACTTATTCATGATGTATACAACTTCAGTTAATTAATCAAAAGCAGACAAGATGAAAAGAGAAGGTTGACACTCAAATCTAGTGCTCATAATGAAAAAGGCAAAGAATCTCATGGTTAGACTCTTGACAAGAACTTTAAAACTCAGCAAAGCCCCATCTAAAAAGCAATTGGCTGAGGCCTTTACGTACATGGTTGCTAGCAAGGCAAAAGAATAAAGCCAATACTTTCAGTTTATACACAATATGAACAGAAATTGTGTATTTATCCTCATTCGAGGACTCATCAAATTTAGGGTAGAAGAGGGCTTGTCCCTTCTTCTGTGATTACAAGGGCGGATGGAGGTGGAGAATTAAGCTCTGCATTTGTGCTCATACCGTTCCCATTGTCTGTGGGACTTTCCCTGCCCTCCTAAGTGGACCCTTATTCATCCTCTGGGAGCCAGCAAAATGATCACCTCTTCCATGAAGCCTCCCCTGATACACCTGGCAGGGTATCATTTTTCTATTTGCATCTCTGCCCTTCCCTCCAGGTACTGGGATTAGGCTTTACTGATGAATGTGTTTCAGCACCCCACACAATGCTTGGCTCACAGGTAATAAGTACTCAGTAAATGTTGTTATTATGTGTTATGTATAGAAATAAATTCTTGTTAGGGTGCCTGCGTGGCTCAGTTGGTTGAGCGTCCGACTTAGTTTTGGCTTGGGTCATGATCGCACGGATTTGTGAGCCCCATGTCAGCCCCACACTAGCAGCATGGTGTCTGCTTGGGATTCTCTCTCTCTCTCTCTCTCTCTCTCTCTCTCTTTCTCTCTCTCTCTCTCTCTCTCTGCCTCTCCCCCACTCATGCTGTCTCTACCTCTCTCAAAACAAATAAATAAACTTTTTTTTAAACTTCAAAAATTCAAGAAAGAAATTCTTGTTGAATGCATGCATGTATGGCAATGGCAGGAGAACAAATAATGAAAAGAGTTGATGATAGGTATTAATTCATAAATTAATAACCATCAAGCAGCTCATCACTGGGCAAGGCAGTGAGAGACAGTGAAGAAGCATAAGACAGAGTTTAGGTCCTGGTTGGAAGAGTCAAATGAAACACACATGAAATAGCAGGGGAAACACAAAACAGTATGTGATACAGTTAATGGTTCAGAGTAGCAGGAAGTGGGAATCAGCTCAGCACTGAGTTCTTACCCACCCCCTCCAATACACACACACAAGAGAATTACCCCAAAGCAATGTTTAAAAGTCAAGTCAGATCTCTTTTCTAGAGTGTTCCTGACCTCATTTTGCACCCACCTTGTTCTACTTTGCCTGTTCTCTCAACAGAGGACCCCCTTTCTCATCTCCCCCAATCCCTCACACCCCTTCCTGCTTTTTCCCTTGAATTCCCTACTCCTCCAGCCCAGAGTCCCCTCACCAACTCCTAGCCTGGGACTTCCCTCCTCCTTCCTGGTTGCCCCTGCTCAGACTGACACCCAGCAGGTGCCTTCCCTGTCGTGACCTCAGAACCTTTGCTCAGGAGTGAGGGCAGACCTGGAGGGTCTGGCCCAGTGGCCTGGGGTTCTCCCTTTCCTTGGCACTGGAGGTGTTCTCTGAGAGACAAAGTAGTTATGGAAGATCCTGAAGGAAGAGTTGCTTCACAACACCATCCCTTCTAGGCTCCACATAAAGAAGCCCAAGCCCAGGGGCGCCTGGTTGGCCCAGTGGTTGAGCGTCCGACTTCAGCCCAGGTCATGATCTCATGGTCCATGAGTTTGAGCCCTGCGTCAGGCTCTGTGCTGACAGCTCGGAGCCTGGAGCCTGCTTTGGATTCTGTGTCTCCTTCTCTCTCTGCACCTCCCCTGTTCACACTCTGTCGTCTCTATCTCAAAAATAAATAAACATTAAAAAAAAATTTTTTAAGATAAAAAAAAAAGAAGCCCAAGCCCAGCGTTTGCAGACTTGATATCCCAACTGTTGACACTCACCCATGTACACTGGCTCTCAGCAAGGATTCTGCCTGCTGTCTACAGCTTCATGTAGTGTTGCCTTCCAGATGCCCAATTCCATTCTCCCTGGCTTCTGATCCTAATTGGCGTCTGGAATTTCCGAGCATCCCCTTGCCTCCTTGGTGAGGACCAGTCCAAGACAGCTGTCTTGGGGTTTAACCAGGCCCCTGCATTGCTACATATCACTTTCCCTGGGCACTCTCCCACCCTCCCTCCCGGTGTCCTAAAAAGTGCCAGGCTTCACAAGAAGGGTGGGTCTTAAAGACTGGGTCAGATGCAGAAGGGTGACTAGCAAATGTTGGCAGGTAGTGAGAACAGCAAAAAATGGGAATGAAGAAGACAGGATCTTGGCGAGATGGGGACCTTTGGATCAGTCTTCTGAGGGTCTCATCCTGGGGCCAAACCAGTGCCACTGCCAATGCCGCTATCTAGATTGGGGATACCATAGTGTTCAAAAGAGCCTCCAGGGCAGAGCTAGAGTTTAAGAAGTCATAGAAAATGTCTAACTTGGGCAAATCACAGCTTACATTATTTATACCTCTCTAAGAAAGAAGTTGTAGGTTTTGAAGCCTGCAACCCCGTATGTAATCCTGAATGGTTGGACATTTAAGGGAACTGCTGTTTGATTAGTACCCCAGCCACTTGTAGTAAGGGGCAGATTGTTTGATCCTTCTGTTGTGTGTTCTAACAGACAATGTATGAGGTTCTAGGTTTACTGTTGCCATAACCTACAGAACCATAAGCAGAGCCATCAATCTCTAACTGAGCACATCTTTGAGGATTAGTTGATACCAAGCAAAACGATAAGTCCAAGTGGCTCTAATTCAGCAGGACTAGAAAAGCTGTGGACAGCATATACCCCAGCACAGAGCCCTGAAAAAAGAGCACAGCGTGTGGCCTGAAGGAAACAGATGGCTTGTGGAGGTTGTATCAGTCAGCTTTCTCTGGGTCATCCCCATGACAAACAGCGCCAGACTCTCAGTAGCTACGACAGCAAAAGTTGATTTCTTGCTCATGTCTTAAGTCATCTCATACGAATAGGAGATGGGACCGTCTCCTCCTGTAAGTCCGCATTGCCCAAGGATCAGTCCCCATGCTCATTGGGACTCTGTTCCACAGTTTCTTCATTCCAAGGTTCAAGCTGAAGAGGCAGTTCTAATCCAGCACCTTGCCATTTTCAAGGAAGAGGGAAAAGAGAAAAGATGAGAACCCACAGTGACTCTTAAAACTCTTTCTCAGAAGTGGTACCTGTCACTTTCACTTATATTTCATTAGTCCAAATAAGTCATATGGCCAAGTCTGAGGTCACTGGGTGGGAGGTATAATTCTCCTATAGAGAAGGACAGCAGATACTGGGAGCAGCATTGTAGCTAAGAGAAGGATGGACCTTGAACACCAGATCCAGTAGTTGATAGCTATTGTTTAGAAAACCACTACTACTTTCTGAGACAGACAATGTAACCGGGAAGCTCTATTACAAAGCCACTTTCTTTGCCTGTAAATACAGTATGGAGGGACACAGAGTGCTGTGTAAGGGCCTCAGCTGGAGCCCATTACCTTAATCCAAGAGTGAGTCAGTGGATTTGGGGTGAAGATTGTGTACAGGGAATGGAGACAAACATTTGGGTAGAATAGTTGTTTTAAAGGAAAAACAGACAAGACCATCCACCCAATTAGAGTTGGGGTTGGAAGAATAGAAGTCAAAGATGATTTCAATATTTCTCCTAAATAACTGGGCTGTAAAGCATTGAAACACGTTATTGAGTTGATGGCAGAGGACTTTCTAAAGATTTCTCAGAATCACAGCACATTGGCTTTCAAGGACAATATGCAACAGCTACAATGTGCCATAAGGAGCATTGCGGTTGGCCTGAAAACTCTGGGCTTGTTCCTAGGCTAGGAATTTATTAGCTGGGTGGCTGTGGGCAAATTCCTTCACTTCTCTCTGCACCTCAGTTTTTGCATTTGTAAAAATGGAGGTAATGATACATACCTAGCAGAATTGCTTGAGGACTAAATTTCCATGAAAATTATTTACGATGATTTATGAAGTATGATTATCAGAGTCTTGGTTAGAAGTTTCTCCTCAGTCTTAACCACCTGATAATTATATTAATTATATAATGTCTTGGGTTGTTCAGGGCTCTTACCACTTCATTTTGAACACTGTTTAGAAGTTTTGTTGTTGCTGTTGTTGAAAACCAGGGAGGCCAGCCCGATAATACAAACCATGGATCACAGACTCAAATGCGTAAAGTCACCAGACAGGCAGTTAAAATGTGGGTTGGGTCTGGAAAATGTGAAGCACATTTGTAGGAAATATTAAAACATGGTGGAAAGAAGTATGTCTCTGTTATAGAAAACACAATAGTGTACACAAAACGACAAAGGACAATTGCTCCTCTTTGCCTCAGAACCCGGAACCATAGGAGTGGCTGGGCCACTTGTGACCTGCAGAATGAGAACCAGCTGAAGCAGCAACTTCTCAGCCCTTGCAGGATTTTGCTACACAGGAATTACTCCAGGTTTGCCAGATAGTCTGTTTGTTCAAACTGCTGGAAATCTGGGTAGTTTTGTGACATTTCCCAGTTATTGAATATTGGCATCTAATTAAAATTTTTTCAAGAAAACTCTATGCAGTTACAACACATCCGTAGGCTTTGGGTTTACAGGTTGTCACCCAATTGTTGCACAAAAAGAGAAGAGACTCACACAGTTAATGCAGAAAACATTACTCATTTCGAAAGTGAGAAAAGAATAGAGATTCAGGGAGAGGAGGCAAACATTAATGAGGAAAGTGGCAAGAGGAACTATTCATTAGTGCACTGGAGATAAACTTCCAGGGGATATCACAGAATCTGAGACGTCTAAGATCTCCTAGTCTCATGTATTTAGATTTAGATATAAATCCAGACACATGGCCTGGGCTCCCCTTTGGCCGGGGAGCTATGTCTAGGCTGGGCAAAGGCCCAGGAACAGGAAACGGGGCTGCTGTCTCCTCCGTGCGTCTGCAGCGCCCAAGAAGTGGCTTGCATTAGGGCAACACTGCCTTTTATTTCCATGATTCCAACCTCTCGGGCTCACCTTTACTTTCCAATCATCTCTAGACCACACTGTTTTGGAGAACTGTTGGATGAAGTTTCAGACAGTACCCAGACATATTACTCTTTCAACCCCAGAATGCTAGGATTTCACCCATGAGTAAGAAAACCCCACAGCTGGCTTGTATCCCTGTCCTCGGCATTCCTCTCCTCGGCTCAAGCACTGCTCAGCCTCAGCTTGACATTTAAGGTTTCTGGTTGTGCTCGTCTTCTCTTCCCAAGGAAGACAGCTTTCAGGAGACAACCTAACAGAGTGAGTTCCGCGTGGATTTTTAAACATTCAACTCACCATTTGGAAACAGCCATTACTCCTCCTTCCTCTTTTCAAAGGGCCACACAAATCAGTTTGCTTTGGGAGCCGGTTTTGTTTTGTTTTGTTTTAAAGTGTTGCCCAATTCCTTTTTACGGTGCTTTTCCTCCGGATTTTTGTGTCATTTCAACTTTCAAATGGCAAAGTTATAATTAAGAGTCCCGCTTGCTATTTTATGTCCCATCTAGGTTCCTCCACTTCATTTAAACCTTTTCTTTTAGCCAGATTGGAGTTCATAACAACTTTACTACACAGTAAGATAGTCTTAAGGTTAAGTAGTAAGTTACGAGGAAGTGAATGTATCATTCGTCCTTACTTATTCTTTTCATTGTTGTGTTATGTTGCTTACATATTTTCATTAATAAGAATATGATTGACAACTTTGGAATTCTTATTTCGCAATTTTGTTTGTCAACTCAGGGCAGATTGTTTTCCTTTTCCCTTTTTGCTAGGAGACTAGAAAAAAAGGTAATATTTTCCATTAAGTTTTTCTTTTGCCACACAAGCTCCTAGGTGCCAGGTGCTATTTTAGTAAAAGGTCCGTATTTGGAGACTGAATATGAATGCCTTTTCTCGTTAACAAATACTTCGAGAACGGCACGATACAAATAAAATCTCTCCCTAGGAAAAGTTTTCCTGACTTTATACTGATTAGAAATCTGGACTACATTCATTCATTCATTAAAACATAATTATTGACAACCTACTATGTGCCAGACACTATTCTAAATGCATGGAATACATCTGTAATCAAGACAGATAAAATTTCCTGTCTTTAAAGGGCTTATATTCTAGGGGCGCCTGGGTGGCTCAGTCGGTTGAGCGTCTGACTTCGGCTCAGGTCATGATCTCACAGCTCATTAGTTCAAGCCCCGCATTGGGCTCTGTGCTGGCAGCTCGGAGCCTGCTTCGGATTCTGTGTCTCCCTCTCTCTCTGCCCCTAACCCACTTGCATTCTGTCTCTGTCTCTCTCAAAAATAAATAAACATTAAAAAAAATTTTTTTTAAAAAAAAGAGAAAAAAAAGGGCTTATATTCTAGCAGGGGGAGATAGATACTAAACGAAAAAAAATAATAAGTCAATGATAAGTGCTCAGAGGAAAATAATAAAGGTGAGAGGAATGGGTAGGCATGAAATTTCAGTCTAGATACGGTTGTCAGGGTATGCTTCCCTGAGTAAGTGATGTTGGGAGGGAGGGATACAGATTGTGCAAGGACCTTGTAAGCCACTGTAAGGATTAAGCCTTTACTCTGGATGAAAAACGGAGCTATCACAGGGTTTGGGCAAAGGAATGAGTTGATTAGTCTTATGTGTTAAAAGGCTCACTTTGGCTGCTGTTGAGAACCAACTGTGGGGAGGGATGGGGCATGAGTGGAAGCACATAGACTAGCTAAGTGGCTTATGAGTTAATACAGGAGAGAGATGATGGTGGATGGAACCAAGGCATAACAATATGGTGCATGTTTAGAAGGATTTCCAGACAGTTTCAACATAAGTTACGAGAGAAAGACAGAAGAGCCAAGGATGACCGACTCCAAGGCTTTTAACCCAGGCAATTGGAAGGAAAGGGTTGCCATTTACTGAAAGGGAGAAAGCTGTGTGGGTTGCACAGGTTTTGGGGGGAGATCAGGAGTTTGGTTTGGAAATTGTTAAGGTTGGGATATCTGTTAGAAATCTAAGTGCGAAAACCAAAAAAGTAGCTCGAAATGCAAATGGGGGGGCACCTGGGTAGCTCAGTTGGTTCAGTGTTGGGCTCTGTACTCAGCTTGGAGGCTGTTTGAGATTCTCTCTCTCTTTCTCTCTCTGCCCCTCCCCCACTCACACTAACGCACTCTCTCTCAAAACAAATAAACATTTAAAAATTTTTAAGAAATGCAAATTGGATCTCAGGAGAGAGAAATATGCTGGAGACACATATGTGGGGTTGTTGGCCGTAGAAAGGGAACTCAAAGCCATAAGAGTGGATGATCTCCTTGGAGGGAGTGAGTGTGGTGTCCTGGAAGTCCAGACAAGGTAGTTTACCAAAGAGGAGGGAGCAGTCTAATGCAGCTGAAAGGTCAGTTAAGGATTCGCTGCTATATTTAGTGGAGTAGAAGTTGTCGGTTATCTTGGTCAGATCAGTGTCTGTGATGCTTTGGGAGTAAAACCCTAATTAGATTGAGTGGAAAAGATAATGGGAAGAAAGGAATTGGAAACAATATGTTTAGATGCAATGGAGAGATAAGAAATGGAGCAGGGATAGTAGGGTCAAGAGACAGTTTATTCATTAAGATGGAAGAAATAATATTTTTAAAAAATGTCAGACACCTGGGTGGCTCAGTCGGCTAAGCCTCCAACTTCAGCTCAGGTCATAGTTTGAAGGTTCGTGGGTTCAAGCATCGCATCGGGCTCTCTACTGTCAGCGTGGAGCAGGCTTCCGATCTTCTGTCCCCTTCTCTGTCCCTCCCCTGATCTCTCTCTCAAAAATAAATAAACATTAAAAAAATACAATTAAAATTAAAAAATGTTGATGGCAATAGTCCAGCAGAGAGGGGTAAATTAGTAATATAGGAGACTTGCTGGAATTATCATTTGAGATGGGTTCAAGAGCGGAAAAACTGGCTTTCGCTAAGAACATGAGGAGTCCATCCCTAGTGGTGGCTGGCAGGAAAGCAGAAGATATGGGTACCAATCCTCACCTAGTTAAATTTGGTGGTTTTTTTTAATGCTTCAAAAAAAAATTTTCCCCAGTGAAGAAAACACAGTCTAGGGCTACCAAAGAGCACTGGCGTGCCTAGATAGGCAACCCTAATTTTTTTTCACTCTATGAATCTATCTTAGAAGGGATAGGTCCACTTCTCCTCATTGTGGGTAAGACATGTACCCTTAGTTTTTCTAGTTTCGATTTCACGGTCTTATTTCTAATTATAACAGCCTGGCAAATTCCCTTCCTCTTTGGACCTCGTATTATGTCAATTCTTACTCCACACACCCACCCAGTTCTGTTCCTCCACCCCTCACTGTTCTCCTTCCTTGACCTGTTCATTTCTAATCGAGTCTCCAGTATTTCAATTTCCTCAGCTGTGAGGAAAGAGGACAATTTGCTTTCTACCTCCTAGGTTGAGAGTTTAAATAAGTCTACGTGAAATTGGTTTAACCCATGCAAAATAATAAAAAGAAGAGGAAAAGTGGAAGTGGGACAGAAGAAGAGGAGACTACTGAGTGTCCATTTGCTTTGACTGAGCCCCTACTCTACCATTTCAAAGCACGATATGCATATGAGCTCCCCCACATTGCCCACTGTGTTAGCTGTAGAGTTTATAGTCACAATAGATTTGGAAATCGGGTCACATTTATAATAAATGGACACACTTATAATAGGTAACATTTACTGAGCAATGCCTATGTTCTAAGGCACTTAGCTAAGCCCTTTCCACATGTCATTTAGTCCTGGGCCTCACAATAACTTGAGGTATGTATCTTCCTCCCCATTTCAGAAACCAAGAGAGATGAGAGAAAAAGAGGCTCAAATAATGTGCAATTTTGTATCCCTTCCGCTCTTTGGCATTACTGCCACTTTCCAAGCAAATATAGTCTATATTTATTTATGTGTGGTTATGCAGGTGTATCCAGATTTAGCCCTGTGCCCCACGGCTCTTCTTCATGTTACAAGGAATTCATCATGCTATTATATTCATAAGCTACCCCAGTGTATTTAGGATCAATTTATAAAACTTGACTCCCGTACAATATTTCAAAAACATGTTTACAGATTATCGGAATCCATATTGCTTACCACATGTTGGGCATTCTACTAGGTGATAAAAAGGGGAACAATGCAAATTCGCTCCTCCCAGGAGCTCAGAGGCTTCTCCATAGGAAAGTCAATTATTCATTCATTCATTCCGTATTACTGAGTGCCTCAGGGCCATGCCAAACACTATAGTTTAGGTAAGCACAAATCAACCTAGAATTACAATACTTGCTAAAAACAGATGCTCAGGTAATAATGTATAATGGCCTTTATCTTAAAAGGTCCTTTTAGACAATATGGTAAGTGCTTACCTCTAGAGCCACTTAAAGGCTGCGTAAACTTGAGCTAATTTCATAACCTCCTCAGGCCTTTGCTTCCAGTCTTAAAAAAAGAGGCTAGGAATAGTATCTATCTCCTAGGGTTGCTGTGAGGACTAAGCAAACATATGTATAGTACTTAGGGCAGTGCCTGGCCCATCATAAGCACTGCACTTGTTGTTATTACTGAGATACAGATTTACCGTGTGCCTGAACGGCTACCGGATTCCTGACTGTAACAACTCAGCAAAGGATAGTAACGGCTCTGTAAGTTCTTGTTGAACAGAACTTCTTGAAGTCTGTTTCCCCCACCTCATCCCTGTAGACATGCCTAGAGTAGCCCCAGGTTCCTTTTCTGTCATATTCCTTAACTTTGAATCCAATGTTATACCAATTATTGTCCTTCGTCTCCTTCCCATTTGTTTTCCTTGGGGAATAAAGGAAGCTGACATCCTTTCACATCCCGGACCATCACAGTGATTTTTCATTGTTTGTTATTGGGAGAGTTCTTACCAATTTTACCTTTAAAAATGTTTTTATTATTTTTCTTGTTATCTAAGTAATATGTGCTCAACATAAAAACAATGCAAACGCACAGAACTTTGTAAAAGAAAGCGAATGGCCGTCGTGATCCCACAGCCAGAGATAACCACTGCTAACTGCTTGTTACACATGCTTCCAGATTTCCACTAAGCATACATTTAATAGCATGTGTGGTTACGGGGCGCCTGGGCGGCTCAGTCGGTTGAGGGTCCGACTTCTGCTCAGGTCATGATCTCACGGTCCATGAGTTCGAGCCCCGCGTCGGGCTCTGTGCTGACAGCTCAGAGCCTGGAGCCCATTTCAGATTCTGTGTCTCCCTCTCTCTCTCTGCCCCTCCCCTGTTCATACTTTGTTTCTCTGTGTCTTAAAAATAAATAAACGTTAAAAAAAATTAAAAAAAAAAAGCTAGCTAACCTAAGCATTATTTAAAAAAAAAAATAGCATGTATGGTTAGAGACAAGAAAAAATGCAAATAAAAATGAGATCATAGCATCCATACTGTTCTGCAGTTTGCTTTTTTCACTTATAGATTTTGAATGTTCTTCCATGTACAAATAGATCTATCTTTTTTATATCAGTGGCTACTTGGTTTCCTTTTACAGATCTAGTATAGTTTGCTTAAAGTTTCCTACTGCCTTGTTAGACTTGTACACCATTACATGTTTTTGTTATTACAGACAATGCAATAAACACCTGTACATGTATTTTAGACACATGTATAAATATTTCTGAAATATATATTTTTTGCATATATAAGCCTGAAGTATAAACTCCTAGAGGTGGACTTATCTGGTCAAAAAGAACACACATACGTATTTTTTCCGAAATTGCCAAATTGCCCTCCAAAAGGATTTACCCAATTTGTACTCATAAGTGTATGTGAATGCCTGCTTCTCCACATTTAATTGTGTTCTAAGTATTACTTTTTTTTTTCTTAGTTTATATCAATCTTGAAATCCTATTTCTCTCAAATCTCAAACCATGGTTTAAAGCCCCAGGAAGATCAAAACATGGAACAAAGTGTTTTTACAAACAGCAAAACATTCCAAACCAGTTACAATAGTGGGGTGTTTTCAATCAAACTATTACACCACTAGATGTTAACAGTTTTAAAACTGTTCTAATGTCCAGAAGAGCAAATCTGGTTCTGTGATTAAATTGCTTAGTGCACAGCCCCTGCCCACATACCTCCTTCTCAGCTGGGTGTGTGGAATAGGAGAGGCTGCTGGTATGAGGGACAGGGCAAGGAAAGTGAGAAAGCAAGAGAAGGTCAGAAGGGTTCAAAATCTAGTGTCATGTGGTAATTCATCTAGGACAGTCCCTCGAGTGTGCTCTGGACCTCTGTTCATGCTCCTCCCTGCCACGGCTGGTCTTCGCTTCCAGGGCCTGATCAACAAAGGCTCCCTTTCCAGGGTCGGTTCTAATCACCCTCTTCTCTCGGAAGCCTTTCCTGAAACCTAGAAAACCAACCACTCTTTCTAAGGCCTGCCTATATCCTATATCTAAACATACACCCACCCGAGTACCTGTCACATTTTGTGCCACATGTTTACAAAAAACATGGGAACACGGAGTTAATGTTGACTGAACATTCACTGACATGGAGAGACCTTAACAGAGATGAGACTTTCCGTTGTTCACAGAAATGGGTGGATTCAGATAAAAGGAGATATTGAAGTACTGGGCTGAAGCCACTTGACTTGTTATGAAGCACCAATTCCAAACATCCCTCCTGGCTTTACTTGTTTATCCCTGCTTCTCCCCACGAGAAACAGGGGAAACACATTTCAATCTTACAACAAAAACAAGAGGGAAAACTATCAGGCTGGGGAACAGAGGACAGCCTTAGCAGGACAGTCCTTAGCAGAGGGCAGCCGTTCACCTGCCTGCTTCAGGCACAAGATAAGTTTGGTAAAAAGGAATGGGGAAAAGAGAGTAGACTCGGATTAAAACAAGAACCGACTCTCCAATATATCTTTAATAGCAGAGACGGAACAAATGAAGTCGAGAAGCTATTCGTGCCAAGATAAAGTTGTGAGTGCCACGAATCCGAGGCAAGTACTTAGCTCCTTAGACTAGAGCCTGCTTAAACGACTTTTACGCCAATTCCCCCCTACCATGTCACTGCATTTCTCCCCATGTCTTAATATCAGAGTTTTAGTCAAAAGGACAGACCCAGGAAGGGCGAAGGTTGCTGACCTTGCCCCGCTCCCTCCAGGCGACAGCGTCTGCCTGGCTCCGCGCCCTGCTCAGGTAGGCGTTTGACAGGTAAGTCTTCAGGCGACAGCGATCTTCCCCGCCCCATGCACCTGTTCGGCGGCCAGCAGCCTCCCGCCACCAATCCCCGACCCTGGCCACCTAACTGGCCGCTAGCCCCCTCCGGTGAGCTCGGCCCGCTGCGGAAGCGCCCCGACCCTCCGCGGGCGCGGCAGGGCGGCCAGGGGAAAGTGCTCGCCGTCACATGGAGGCCCCGGCCCGCCCCATTGGCTGTGGCCGAGCCAGTCGCGGCGCTCGCTGGCTGCGGTTGGTCCCGGAGCTGCAGCGCCTGCACGGGCCCGGAGTCCATGTTACGCTTTGTCTAATTCCCCCCGTTACAGAGTCATGTGCTGCTGCTCCCGTCGTCGCCGCTGCCGCCGCCCGTGGTGCCCCGGCTCCTCCGCCGCGCTTCGAGGTGGCAGCCGCGGGCGGGGCCTCGGGAGCAGGGTCCAGGGCGCCGCGCGCCTTCGCCGCCCCGGCGCGTCCCGGTGCAGCCGCCGCCCGCCGCAGGTGATGCCGCCACCTCCCGCCTCAGCATAAGCCGTGGCTCGGCGGCCAAGCTGCCCCGACTGCCCCCCAAGGTTAGTGCTAGCCTCGCCGGGGCCGGGGCCGCGCAGGTGGGAGCCGCCCCGGAGCCGAAGCGCGCGCCCCCGGCGCAGGCGTCCTGCCCCACGGCCGGGAACTGGCAGCGAGGGGCAGGGGCGGTGGAGGGGGGAGGGGGCGCGGGCGGCGCGCGGGGCCGCGCTGGGTTCCCGTCTGCGACCGCCCGGGCCCGGAAGATTGCGCCGCTCTGGGCAACTGGAGCGGCGGGCGCCGCCGAAGCCTCGGCCGCCGGCGGTGGGCCCTGAGAGAGGAGAGTGTGGACTGCCTCCCTCCAGCTCCCCCTCGCGCGCGCTCCCTCCCCTCGCCCCCGTCCGCGCAGTCGGGAGGGCGGGGAGTCCCGGTTTCGGCTCCGCTGATTCCTCCCGGAGGTGGGTGTTTGGTGTCTGGCCTTGCTGGCCGGGAGCCCAGAAGGTGAGCCCTTTAACTTCTCGTGAAACGCCTCCCCCTCGCCTGCTTCCCGCGCCGGGTGGGCTGGGCGGGGAATGAGGGCCGCGCCCCGCCCCCCGCGCCGGAGGGAGGGAGCCGGGGGCCCGCAGGTGCACCCTGCCCGCCGCGGGCCATCTCCGGGTTGGGTACCGGTATAATCCGCTTCTAGCTTGTTTGAAGGCGTGGGCACTTGGGAACTGGACTTCTGCTCGAATCCTGGCCAGGGGCTTGGGAAGGAGGATTGGGGGAAGTTGCTTACTGGAGGGTTGATAGAGGCCTTCCTCCTAATGTCCCCCCTCATTTGGGGTCTCCCGTGGGGATAAACAAATTAGGCTTTTGGTTTTTTTGGAGGGCTGGTTTTTTTTTTTGTTTGTTTTGTTTTGTTTTCTGTGTTGTGTTTCTTAAAAAGCCAGCCGCAGTGAAGGAGAGCTGCCGCAGGTCGAGGGAGGAGAGGTAGGTCCCTGCTGGAGAGGAAGAGGTGGGATTTGCGGTCCCAGTGGGTACGCAGCTGGGGGTTGTGTGGCAGAAGGTGGGGAGGTGAGGCTTCAGGACGGAAACAACGCAAAGGTGTGAGGGAGCGAGCGCTCAAGAGGTAGGCCGAGAGATGGGGAATAGTACTGGGGAGTCCTAGCCAATTGTGGGGCCCAACTTGAGCTACTTGGGCTCATACATGGCTCCTTCTGCTTTGCAAATTTCCTCCTTTTTCTTCCTTGAATTTCAAAAATATTTCTTGTTGGGCAAATCTGTGAGGATATATTTTGAAAGATAACTGAGTAAAAAGAGAGCAGGCTTCTGGAAACTTTCCTGAGCTTTGAAAATAAAATTCCATTCAGGCCGCTCTTATTGAGCACCTATTTTGTGTTCTGTGCTGGACTTTGGAAGAGTCTGGACAGGCGAGGAGTTACTGTCTGCAGTAATGGTGACGGCTGTTTGCCTCATAAACAACCAAAGGGCACTTCCAAGTGCCAAGAATGACAGTGATTCAGACCTTCCCCACCAAAGCTTCTGGGACCCCCCACCCCCCCCCCCCCGGCCGCTCTTTACAGACCTGTGGGAAGAATCCATGGCTAGTAAAGGAGGTCCGTAGACAGCATTTCATTTTACTGTCCATAAATACTGGCCAAACCCCTGCCATCAGCTAGGAAAGGGTTAGAGTTGTCACTTCTCTTGTATTCCACATCAGTTGATTAAAATCCTGTTAAAGTGCAAAAGCAAGAGAGGAAAGATCCTGAGATGAGTTAAAATAAGGATCCAGCACAGTTGATTTGGAGTGTTTGGTCTCCGTAGGTTATTTAAGGAGTCTCCTGTAAAATGATTAGGTAATCCACGGAGCTGAAAGAAAATGCAAATCTTGAATTGGCATGGTTTACTTACATATTTGAACATTTTATCTTAGGTTTGTCTCGTTTTTATTGACGGTGTGTGAGTGTGTACTTTGTTGATTAAAACTCAACACGTTAGAAGTTTGCAGAGGAAAGTGTCCTTAGGTGACCCAGTCCCCCAGTCTCTTCTGTTACCATGTTGAGTAGTGTATGATGCAACAGTTAAAGTATTGAGCCATATTCATATCTTTTTCTCCTTGCCAAGGTTTACAGAATTCAAAAACTTGATCAACACTTTGCCGTTTTCCCTTCGCTTTTATACTGTGATGAGCTTTTTAAAATTAATTTCACAAAATGTTGATGTGTTTGTCATGTCCTGGTAGCTAAACTGTTTTGGTAGCTGTATGATGGAAGTTAGACTTGGTTCAATCTCAGTAACACAGGTAAATTGGCACTATCTGTGAAGAAGTCAAAAGTTTTGTTCAAACTGTGTACTCATGATCACACATGCTCTTGAAGTGGTAGTTGGTAAGGGATTTCACGTACTTTTCATACATAATTGGAGCTGATACTTGACATTCTAAGAAACACCAGTCACTTAATTGAGTGCCAGCAGCAAGCGGAAAACCAGAGTGGGTGTTGTGGTTCCCTAACAAGGAAGGAGAAGATTCTTGCACAAATAGAGGGCAGGTAAGACAGATACAAGTGAGGACACCACCAGAAGCAAAGGATTGCATTTTTTAGGAGGTCAAGGAATACTGAAATGGAAAGGGTGTTTGGAGCCAGATAAAAGTATTGTGTGCTTTGGGGAAGGGGGAAGGAGCATGTTTTAGGGGAAGCAGTGAGCTTTGTCCCAAGTCAAATATAGTAAATAGGTTTGCCTGGCTGGAGCAGAGAACAAGACTGATGGAGTTAGGGGAGATCTAGTTAGTGGAAAACATGAAACACAGGTCAGTGATGCTAATCATTTGCCTCAAGAAGAGTGGTTCTCAACAAGGGGTGACTTTGCCTCCCAGCAAACATTTGGCAATGTCTGGAAACTTTTTTTTTTTTTTTTTGTCATAGCCTGGAGGCAGGTGCTACTGACATCTAGTGGAAAGAGGCCAGGGATCCTGCTGCACATCCATCCTGCAATGCTCAGGACAGCCCCCACAACAAAGAACTATCCCGGCTGAAATGTCAGTAGTGCCAGGGTTGAGAAACCCTGCTCGAGACAGCAAACGTTAAGGTCACCGTGAAGGAAAGTTACATCTCAGAATGGGCCTTGAAGGAGGTGGTTCTTGACCGGTGAGCGAGGACGTCAAGTTTGGGAAGCCAATCTAGGAGACCTGTGCTCTGCTCGGCCTGAAGTGAGTAGGATCTGGGCAAAGCCTAATCAGAAGAAAAGGGCATTTTTGAGAAATCATGGCAGATCAGTTAGCAGGGCAGTATAATACTGGGTAGGTGGGGAATCGTGGAGTCAGAACTGGAATTTTAGAGAGGTCCTGGTCTAACTTCTTTAGTAAATTCTTACACTTGCTAGACAGCCTCTGTTTAAACACCCCTAGAGGAAAGCCAGTCGGTTAAGCAACCGACTTCCGCTCAGGTCATGATCTCATGGTTTGTGAGTTGGAGCCCCTTGTCAGGCTCTGTGCTGATAGCTCAGAGCCTGGAGCCTGCTTCAGCTTCTGTGTCTCCCTCCCTCTCCCTCTCTCTCTCTCTCTCTCTCTCTCTCTCTGCCCCTCCCCTGCCCCTCCCCTGCTCACACTACTAGCTCTCTCTCTCAAAAATAAATAAACATTAAAAAAAATTTTTTTTTTAAATAACCCCTAGAAAGTACAGGGAACCCTGTAGTTAGGAAGACATGTCATTATATCTTTGGATTCCATGTGTGATTTTTATTTGAGCTGAAGGCTGCCTCCTCGAAACTGTTCCGTTGATTCTGTGCCTCTGGAACTTCCCACATCCAGAGGACAGCCTCTTGAATTCACAAAGACGGTATGATGTCTCTCTCCCCATTTCTCAATGCAAAATAGTCAACGTCTTCTCACAATCCTGTGTGGGACATGGTTTCTAGATGTCTTTTTAGTTTGTCAGCGTCTCTCATGGAGAGTAATGGTATCTGGAATTAAATACGGTAATTGAGGTGTGCCTGGTCAACAGAGAGTATAGTAGGACAGCTTTTTCCTAAGACCAAGGCATAAACATCTACTTACTGCAATTTAAACAACTGTCTTTTTTTTTTTAAAGTTTTTATTTTATTTTGAGAGAGACAGAGAGTGCACACACAGAGGAGGAGCAGAGAGAGAGTAAGGAAGAGAATCCCAAGCAGTCTCTGCCCTGTGAGCCCAGAGCCCAACATGGGGCTCGATCTTGATCTCATGAGCCGTGAGATTATGACCTGAGCCAAAATCAAGAGTGGAATGCTTAACTGACTGAGCTACCCACGTGCCCCACAAAACTGCCTTTTTTTTTTTTTTTAACGTTTATTTATTTTTGAGAGACAGAGTGTGAGCGGGGGAGGGGGAGAGAGAGAGGGAGACACAGAATCTGAAGCAGGCTCCAGGCTCTGAGCTGTCAGCATAGAGCCTGATGTGGGGCTTGAACTCACGAACCGTGGGATCATGACATGAGCCATAGTTGGACGCTCAACCGACTGAGCCACCCAGGCATCCCCAAAACTGCCTTTTTTAAAAAACAGCACCTAGCACAGATTCACCTGTAGGTTCTGTCCAGTCAAACTGTCAAAACATCCAGATATGGTGTTGAGCTGCTGCGACCCTATTCATTGGGCAGATTTTTGTATGTGTAGGTGAGATTGAGTGGACGGTTTTTAGTTTTTGTCCCTGTTCAGTGGTATCCTATTTATTTTGGTCCAATCTCAGGCCTTTTGAGATTTTAAAGTCTTGATTCTGCCTTCTAATCCTATGAGAGAGGAGTAGAGGATGACTTTGCCAAAAGCTTTATAGTCACTTGTATTAATACTGCACGAAACCCAGTAGTTTGGCACTGCTGGTCCTATTTGAGAGCTGAGGTGTTTAGTGATGGAGGTAAATTCTAGGGGTTGATTGGCCCTTAGGTCAGGGGCTTCTAAGGAATCTATGTTTGTGGTCAGACTACATTGCATTTAGCTTTTGCAGATGTTTGCACCTGAGGTGCCCTTTTGAAATTATTTGAGTCAGTTGCAAGCTTCTGAAATCTGTACTCCATCCTCTAGGGTCTTTGTAATTCTGTTTAGACATCTGGAAGAGAATTTCTAATGTTCTGTGCAAATCTGAAGCTTACCAGATCAGAGTTGCTTTTGAAATTTGTGCGGACATAAATAGGATAACTGGTATTGAAAAAACCACGTATGAACGTGGTTCCCACTCGGGCTAAGCTTTTTTTCCTTTTCTTTTTGCTAGTATGCTCAAAATACTTAATTAGTGACAGGTTTACATTTGGGGCAGGAGAGAGGATTAGGGCTTAGAAACAAGCCCTTTTCCCAGAATTAGGGTTTAGCTTGTCATTGGTGTAATTTCATACTTACCAGATTTCACGTGTCTTCACTGAAATGACATTAGGAAATTACCACGCTCAGATGTCTTTTGAAGCAGGCAGTTCAGAAAGCGTAAGTAACTTAGTGCCAAGTTCTTCAAATGTTCTAGATCTATCCAATAAACTAGATTTAAACAAATGATTTGGTTGGGATGGTAGCCATCCAACAGTTTTGAGAGTGTTAGAACAAAATTCCAGATCTTGTAGCTAACAAGTACAGCCTCTTTGTTATGAATATCCATCATGCCCTGATCCCCTGCTGGTGTGTTGTCTGTCCAGATGGTCTGTTCGCTCTCACTTCTGTTCTGGTCCACATGGGAAACCTCTCCATGTCCTCTGGAGGTGAGAGATATTCCTGAGAGCAGAAGGGATGTTTTGTGAAGGTATGAGATTTCTTGAGAGGGAAAATATTTGAAAGCCCTTAGGTATTGTCCTTGTAGACTTTCAAAGGCTATACCGAACTTGAAGCCACCTTGGAATTAAAGATGTGAAGTATCATTTTGAGTAGAAAGGTAGAATTTTGTAGATGGAAGGTATCAACACTTGAATTTTGTATCCGTAAAATCGAGGAAATCCAGGCCCAGGGAGGTGATGTGATTAGCTGTAGCTTACCCAGGAGGTGACAGAGCAGGCATTAGAATTCATCTGCCTTAAAGGCCACAAATAAAGGCTAAGGATAAAGATTTCTCCTCTGCTTGAAGGTGTGTAAACAGTGGGTCCCTCAGGCCTTATTTACATAATTGATCCAGAAGAAGGAGCACACAGTGGAATTTCTAAGTTTACAGATGACAGCAAGCTCTTCTGAATTATGAAATAAGTAACCAATGGGGATTTACTCCAGGGAAACCGTATTAGGATATATGAGTCATCAGCAGATTTGCAGGTGAGTTTCTCTGTGGGCAGTATGAGGTCAGGTACTTAGAAATTACGGAACTGTCATAGGGTGGGTGTTTTGCTGGCAAAACCCAGGAAAGGACTTCAAAAACACTTTCACAGTGTTGTCCCAACTTGCTCTTGCAGGTTAAAAAAGGCAGGAAATGCTAAGCTTCATACAAAAGATTTTGGAAACGAAACAGAAAATCTTATTTGATTTTCCACTGTGCTTTGTTCAAAGCATGGGCACTGGTCTTTAGGAAAGACCCTGGAGCTGGAACGACCAATGTAATGGTACCTAAAAAATATAGACATTCCTGCTAGAATGGAAGCTCCAGGAGGACAGGGCCTTCCCCGTCTGTTTTTTGATAAAAATATTGGGATTTAATAAAATAAAATAAAAAATAATGGGATTTTTAGTATCTGGAAAGAAGACTGCAAGGAGATATTATTGAAACCCATGAAACCGTTAGGATAAGGATAGAAGAACCTGATTGTTCCCCTAATCCCAGCAAACCTGAATGTCGTATTTCAGTTGCCTGCTTCCTTGTCTCTATGGTCCAGTACTTGTCAGTGTGGCAAGGGCGGGGAGATATCTGTATTGTTCTGCACTGATTTCCTAGTGCCTCATGCATGGCAGGTCCTCTGTTCATATCTGTTGCCAGAAGGAATGCATGAAGAGGTATACGTTAAAGCTTTATAATACGCAAGTTCAGGATGAAGGCAAAAAAATATGGCACCAGTTTTTCTCAACCCTGGCTATCATCAGAGTCAGTCTGGGGAGTATTTTTAAAGTTACTCAAGCCCCATCTATCGAATCAAAATCTCCGGGGAGTGGGGGCGGGGGGAGTTTCGTGTTGAAACGAGCTCTCCTCCACCCCCCAAGTGATTCCATGTGTAGAGCCAAGACAGAACCACTCACTGTCTTTTGTACACAGAAGTCTGGGTCCCCACTGAAGACAAAAGGTTTTGAAACATTCGTGGCTGACAGGCTCACAGTTAGTTACTAAGACAAAGAACTTTAAGGATACATCTGTGTCCTTGGAAGGTGATGACCAAGGCAGTGGATGGTTCACAGGGTGGCCCGTGGTGTTTTCATGAGGTGCTGCATCCCCAGACTGGATGGCGTAATGAACCAACTTGAAGTCTGTTCCTGAGCAGTTGTTTCCAGGTTCCATGGTGACAGTTGCACCAGCCTGTGGGGTAAAAGAGTAAAAGCAATGCAGCAAGCTTTTGAGTTTTGATTTTTTTTTTTATTTATTTATTTTTTTCAACGTTTATTTTATTTTTGGGACAGAGAGAGACAGAGCATGAACGGGGGAGGGGCAGAGAGAGAGGGAGACACAGAATCGGAAACAGGCTCCAGGCTCTGAGCCATCAGCCCAGAGCCCGACGCGGGGCTCGAACTCACGGACCGCGAGATCGTGACCTGGCTGAAGTCGGACGCTTAACCGACTGCGCCACCTTGAGTTTTGATTTTAATGCTAAGTTTATTCAATTTCAAAGGTCTTTTTAAAAAATCTTGGGTACTTCCTACTTTGAGGCGTTAATTTTGTTTCCTCTTGTGAAGGATGGCGATGATCGCTTTTTTGAGGTCATCTCTTGGTCACCCAAACCCTGGCAGTTTTATGACAGCCTTCCTGTAAGATTCTACTGGTCTATGAAATCAAGTGTGGGAACTACTACTGCTGAGGTTTTCAAGATGTCCCTATCCTCCTGTTGACACCTGCTGTTGTGAAGGCTCACAGATATCCATGTTAGATGCCATTATGAACATTTCTTAAAACCCTTTTTTACTTTCCTCTTCTGCTTGCTGGTAATAGTTAGGAACACTGCCAAGGAAAGCTTCACTTCCCCAGCAACCCATAAATTCCATTGCTAAATCTTAGCGTCAACAGATCACCAACACTGCAATTAATTCTACAAAGGAGGGAGAAGAAAGGAAGCGCAAGACCACCCTCCCCTCTGAAGGATGTTGATCACCAGAAAGCACCAGATCTCCAGATCTCATGCAGTAGAGACAGGACACATTCATGCCATCCCACTGTGTATGAAATACCATCAGTCAAAATCCTCTTTACTGATTGTTCCAAGCTTAGTTCTAAGAGATATTTAAAAATTGAAATTGTTTGGAAAATGGTCTCCATGATGCACCCCACTAAATAAGCTTTTAAAATCAATTTATTATCAGATGTAACTAGTTTTGGTTTTTTTTTTTTTTTAATTTTTTTTCAACGTTTTTTATTTATTTTTGGGACAGAGAGAGACAGAGCATGAACAGGGGAGGGGCAGAGAGAGAGGGAGACACAGAATCGGAAACAGGCTCCAGGCTCCGAGCCATCAGCCCAGAGCCCGACGCGGGGCTCGAACTCACGGACCGCGAGATCGTGACCTGGCTGAAGTCGGACGCTTAACCGACTGCGCCACCCAGGCGCCCCTTGTTTTGTTTTTTTAACTTAACTGGTCAAGAAGTAATTGGACAATGTGTGGACTACCCCAAATTAATACTAACAACTATTAATTAGGCATTTTCTGATTGTCCAAATGTATGCCCTGAAATTTACATGCATTCTCATGCCATCCTCGAAGCAACCCTGAGTGGAAGGTAGACTTACATCCTACCTTACAGATGAGGTAACTGGGGCTTCAGAGGTTATGTGATTTGTAAAAAAAATCACACAGAAATGGTGGAAGTGGAATTTGAAATTAGCCTTGTTATTTCAAAGCCCGTTCTCTTATCTACTGTTCTCATTACTCTTGTATTCTTTGTATTCATTTTATAATACCTATTCATATTCCTGCCAAAAACAAAAAACAAAAAACGCCAAGAAAGAGAATGGGATTTTGAGGTCTAGAGGGACCTCGCAGCTTGTCCAGGTCATGGACAGATCTGGGGTCAGATCTGAAACGTGGGGACAGAGGCCGTAGAGAGTTGAGCCCCAGTGACACCTGCATCTTCTGGTTTCTAGGACAGTGTTCTCGCCAGCACACAGGGTTTTAGAAAATAGCAACCAAAATAATACCATTTGAGTGAAACTTTACCCTAGAATTGAGAGGGTAATTTAAAAGCACTTGTTTTGGTGACTTCTCTAGCCCTATTCTGTTTTGTCACCAGTGTTGGTGATGGAATGCCACTTGTAATAGTACATACACATGAAGCGCCCTTCTCCTAAAGAGATCAGCCTTACAGTAACAGCTGGACACAAATATGTCAAGATGTAGCTGATATTTATTAAGGTGTTATACCCAAGTGCTCGCTGAACAACTGCTATCACAAATATATGCAATTAAAAAAATAATCATATCTGTATTCCTCTAAATAGACCATGAATTAATATCCAAATACCTATATCCTGTATTTATATTGTCTTAATATAGATTTATTATGATCAAGTATAAGTATTTCAGCGGAGTGAATTCATCCTGCTAGAATCTCTCCTTTCACGGTTTTTTCATACTAGCATTTGACCACTAATAAAGTACAAATTAGGAAATGGTCTGCAGCGTTAACACAGATTTCACAAATGCACCTCTTCCTATACACACAGGTACAGAGAGGGAGGGAAAGGCAGAGGGAGGAACACTTTTCTCTCTAGCCTAGTTCTTTTCAAATATTTTTCTATTATGGGGCATTTCCCATTTCTCTTGGTTCTAAGTTCTTTTCCTTATAAGTTATTTGTACCTGGCAAAATCTGTATGGAGCCAAAACTGGGTAATTGCATCTGTAGTTTCTTCACTAACTAGAGGGAGCATTAGAGTGGATGGTAGCTCTGCCTCGGGTCTCAGGCAAATACTAAGCACTGCCTGCAGCAGGCCTCAGGGAAGATGATGTGCATCAGCTGGTCTTCAGCCTCAGGGTAGGGTGGTCAGGAGGGAGGGGGCTGGACCAGGGCTGAACTAGAAAATGCAGGTCTGCCTGAAGGGGCTCTGTTTAGCTGATCTGTTCAGCAGCCAATTGTTGGCCATATGGGAATGTGGGCAAGTCTTGCCAGATCTTCTGATTTTTCACCGTAAGCCAGAAAATCTGGATTATTACTTTAAAATCTCCTGATTTTAAAAGATCAGCTAACTCAACATTTTAAATAAGAACTTCCTGCCGACCAAACAAAATGGCTTTGTGGGCTGAGATACAGCCTGCAACCTTAGGCCCTTAGAGATGGATAGCCCTAAGGGGCCAGGTAAACAGAAGCATAGGATGTGAATAAAACCACAGCACACTTGGCAAATCAGTTTAAGTGGAAACAAATCAAAACTTGATTTCATTGCTTTGTGCTTCGCACCCCCCCCCCCACCGCCACCCCCCTCCCTGGCCATGTACACATAAAGCAGAAAAACTCAAAAGCCGCATACTTTCAATGATGGTAACAGTTTCTGCCCTTTAAATTTGGTATGTTTGAAGTGAATGCATTTGAAGGGTTGTCTTGCTTGAGGAGTAACAGATTCAGGGAGAACGGTGTAGTTTGGGAGGGAAGGAGCTAGGCAAAAGTGATTCAGAGCTGGGGGCTGAGGGGGCAAGTGGGCCAAAGAGCAGAGAATGAGGGGTGAGTACCACTTGGGAAGTGAAGAAAGAGATCATCTACCCCCCAAAGATAAGGGAAGAGGAACATTTATTTATATCTCAAAATTGATTTGGGGGTGATAGGGAAGACAGGGTTAGGAGAGTCCTTACCCAAGAAAGGGAAAATCATGACCTGATACATACTGAGAAGTAGTGTGGGATCTCTGTGGGTGGGCAAAGTGCCATTCTTTCACCATTGCTAGTGTGTGCGCATTAATTTGTGTTGTGGCTTCTGCAAAAGGAGAACCGGAGTGAGAAGGAAGGTGAAGGGTTCATGTGAGGAGGGAGAATGTAGAAGCAGAAGAGGACACTGCACAGCAGCCAGTACCAAAAAGGAAACCGGGAAAGCGTTTGCATTGCAGAAAGTTGGCTGTGTTGGGATCCAGAGCGAGGTGGCCCCCCAGCTCGCACACGGCTCCCCGGGGCTCCAGCTTGTTTTGCTTGTGGAGGGCTCGCATGTTCAGCGTGGCTTGCGGCAGCCCCCACGCCCCCGCGTGTGAAGTTAGCGACAGCACGACCGCATCTGTCCAGTCGGGGCTTGCTGCTGGGGAACAGTGGAGGCTGACTTGCCGCCCCTTCTCCCCGGCTGGGTGCCTCCATGCAGGACACGACCTCAGACCTGCACTGTGACCCCCACTAACGCTGCCGCCTGGTTTATCTGCTCTTCTGGGGAGAAGCCTTCAGTCGTTCGCCTAGAATAGGTCGAACAAATGCCCTCTCTGAAAGTGGAGAGGTTCAGATAGGTGACACTTTAGCTGATCTCTGTTGGTAGCGGAGGCTAGACTCCTAGCCTGAGAGGGGGATTTTTAAAAGCATTGTTCTCTTAATCATCCCGAGCATAGCACATTGTTCCTGGAATTTCAGCATTTTCTGGGAAAGAACTCTTTTGATTCATCAGCAGGTTCTATTCCAGTCCTTAGGACTGTCATCCCTGGGTGAGCTGAACCATGTCCTTCTCAGCTGGTGAAACTTTAAATTTTTAACACTTTGGTTGCTTTCAGAATAGAAGACCCATTTTAAAAATGTGCCCTCGCATCAGGGTAATGCAGTGAAGGTCTTCGGGGTTTTTTCTCCTTATGGAAGCCAGTTTGTAGTATTGAGAGAATGGGTGCAGATTTCTTTGCACTATTGCTGGGAGAAAGAACAGTTCTTCAAATTCCACCGTTTGTTCTTCCAGTGGCTCCAGTCCACAGATGGGAACCCAGAAAGATCCTATCAGGAAGTGAAACTCGTAAATAATCTTTGTGCTGGTGTGGGGCATCATGGATCAACAAATGGGACAGGAAGTCTTCTTGAAACTTCTTATGAAATACACTTTGAAAAGAACACAATCTTAGCGATTCTCTTCTGGAAATAATAATAGGAAACATCTATGAAGTACTCACACGCACCTGGCACTGTTTGGAGCACTTTGCATGTAGTAGCTCATTTGCCCCTCACGACAGGCAGAGTGCCCCGGTGTGGACGCACTTCCCCGTGACCGTGGGCAGCAGTCAAGGAGCTCGGGCGTGTATTGGCGGTAGTAGCAGGGCAGTGATGGGAACCGAAGCCCTTGCTGCTTCAGGATCCGTCCTTTCAAGGATTGCATTATTGCCTCTTGCCCTCTCACCCGGCAAGGACCTCACATTGGCGTTAGAAACTCTTTTGCTTTCCACATTACCTCAGCTTTAAATTCAGGATCAAGGTGGGATTTTAAAAAAGAATGAGTATTATACTCCTTCCCTAATTGCTCCTCCACAAACAGAATGAACAGAGTTGTCAGGAGCTGTTTCCATCCAGGAACAGAAAGCTGAAGATCTTCCTGGAACCATGTGCTAGCATCTCGGACCGCTCATCCTCGGGGCTGCCGTTGGGGCCTTGCTGCTGTCACAACCCTCACTCTTGGCACCAGAATCGTTTTTAAGAGCACGAAAGCTGTTTTACGTTTACCTTTACAACTAGTGGGTTTGGAATGCTTCTGAGAACCCTAAAAAAAAAAAAAATTGTTTTTCACACTTAATGTAAGGCAGTGGGAGGTCCATGAGTCTGGAGCTTAGGGACTTGAGTTCTGGTCCTCGCCCTTTCTTCTACTGACCATATGACCTTGGATTTCACAGGACTTGGATTTCATCCCCTTGGGAGTGATGGGGGTGAATAGTGGCAATATGACTGGTTTCGTGAGGGTAAGGTGCTGTTATACAGGACAGTAGTTTATCAACAACAGTAGTTGTGTGTGTTAGGCAGTGACTGGACCAGTGTGTCCTTTGTGAGCCGTGGAAGTCATTTTCCATGGGTAAGCGGTGAGGTGGATGCTTGGGAGTACTTGGGAAGGTTTGTGTTGATCTGAACTTCTTCCCTTTCCTGTTCTTCCCTTACCTGTGTTCTAGTGGGGACGATAGTGTGGGTGTGGACTCAGTTTCTGGCCCAAACTCCATTTCCTTGGCTTTTCCCCCTCCTACTTTGGGCTTGCCTCCAGTTTGCCTACAAAGTACTGTTTGTTGTGAGGGTGAAGCGGGCGATTCTGGGCAGCGACACTGTGGCTGCAGGCAGTTACTGTAGTTCAAAGCAAAAAGCCAGGCTGGAGTAGGAGGGACACTGACGGGGCTTGTGCATTAGAATTTCGTACATTGGTTTTTGAAGGAAAGAAAGGGGGATAAGACATGACTTGTCACTAGGAACGTTACGAAATGCCTTTCCTAACGGAACAGAATTGGAGGAAAAGAGGCCTTTAGGAAATCACTGCCTATTACTCTGAAAGCAAATGCTTTTTTTTTTTTGGTTTTTTTTGGTGAAAGCAAATGCTTTTTGAGCAGTGTGTCTTGTGGTACATTCTAGTAGGATACAAACAAAAATTAATAATAAAAAATAATAAAAATAGGTGTCATTTTGGTGACATTTTAGGTGGTCCATATTGAGCCAAACATTTTTCATGTTTTATCCTCACTTCAGTCATGGAGATAGGTATCATTTGTTGTTGCTGTTCCATTTCAAAGATTACAAAATTGAGGCTCACTCTGTTTAAATAACCTAGCAAGGGTCTGGACACCTGGGTGGCTCAGTCAGTTAAGCGTCTGATTTTGGCTCAGGTTATGATCTCACAGTCTGTGAGTTCAAGCCCCACTTTGGGCTCCATGCTGACAGCTCAGAGCCTGAAACCTGCTTCGGATTCTGTGTCTCCGTGTCTCTGCCCCTCCCTGCTCATGCTCTGTCTCTCTGTCTCTCTCTCAAAAATAAATAAAGATTAAATAACATACCAAGGGTTACAGTGCTAGTAAGTACCTGGAGGAACTAAACTTTGAACCTGGATCTGTCTCTCATCCACAGAATGAAACGAGTTACATTTCCCTCCTGCTTTCAGGGAGGAGACCGGTGTGTGAACAGTGTAGTATAATTGAGCACAGTGTGCATGCAGTATATACCGTAACCCCTGCATGAGCTAAAGTTTTTGGACATTTGCTTGGAGGAAAGAGAGACTGATTTTTTTTTTTAAGTTTATTTATTTACTTAGAGAGAGAGAGAGAGAGAGAGAGAGAGAGAGAGAATCCCAAGCAGGCTCCGCCCTGTCAGCACAGAGCCTGATGTGGGGCTTGAACTCACTAACTGTGAGATCATGACTTGAGTCAAAACCAAGAGTCAGACGCTTAACTGAGTGGGCCACCTAGGTGCCCCGAGACTGTAAAGACCAGCGAAGATTTCATACACACAGAAGAATGGTTTCAGAAAGGACCTTGAAGGATGCAATAGACTGGGACCGTCAGGGTGGGTGTGGTGAAGTATGGAAATGAAAAAGGAAGTATGCAGTGTGTTTGGGGGAATTGATGCTGTGACAGAGTGAGAGATGTGGGAGAAAAGGAGAGCAGAAAAGCAGTTTGGGACAGGTTACTGAGGGCCTGGAGTGTCCTGCTACAGAATTTGGACTTCGTTCCATTGCCTTTGAAGGTTATTCCACTAAAGGTTCACGAGAAGGGACTTTATTTGCTCTAGTCTCTGACTTCATCGATGGTAGCGTGAAGAGAGGAGTAAATGTCTGCAGCAGGGATTCCCCAACTGGGCTGCACCTTAGGTCACTGTGAGTTCCTTAAATGAACAGAATGGCGCACTCACCCCCAGCAGTGATGCTGATGGTGTAAATCTGGGGTGGGGCCTGGCCTGGAGGATTATATTCGAAAGGTGCTTCTGAGTGCGGCCAGATCCAGGAATAGGTCCTGTGGGCATTAGAACATCGGCGACTGGGGCTGGACTGAGCCCAACAGTCATTGTGTGGATAATTTTGAAACGACGCGAGGGGGCCAGTAATCAAACCTTGGAGAAGATCTGTCTTATATGCTCTATAAATCTGAAATAATAATCTCAGAACAGGGTCATTTCCACATAAATTTTCCCATTCATGTCTAGAATGTAGTATGGCTCTAATCTTTATGCCTGTGTGTTCTGTTTGCCCTTTTTCTTTTATTTAGAGGGAAATGGAATATGTAGGATTTTCTCGGTGACTGTTCATCAGTGCAGTCTCTCAGGATGTGAGTTCTGGAGTCCACTGCCTCAGGCAGGGTGGCTCAGTGCTCACAGTTCACTTCAGTCTCTTAGGAGTTGGCCGAAATGCTGCTCACTTGTCCATTTCCTGGGACCCAGCCTGAACCGAAGCCTTTTTTTTTCCAAATGTTGCAGATCTCCCTTACTCCCCTTTCTTGAGTTCTAAATCAACTATTGACGTTTAAAGTTTAGTTTCTGCTGGGAACGCAAACAGTTCTACCAAGGGAGAAGCGATTTCTCAAGATTAAAGAAATTTGAAATTATAATTTATGCTTAAAAAAATAATGTTAGTCCAAGTTTTAGCTCTCCTCTCTCTTCCTTCTCTACTGTTCTTTATCCTGCCGGGTGTCTGCAAACCATTCTCATGACCTCCTGCCTGTGTGGCATATTTGTAGTGGGGCCAGATTATACATACACCACTGACTGACTTTTTCATCCGACCTCCAAATTCAGCTTTCGAGCCCCTTCGTTTCTTTGAATTTTGCTAACAAAGTCTTCTTGTTGAAAGGAATATTATTTCTCATGGAACTGTATTGATGGTGTGTGGAATAATAGGAGCATGCTTTTTAAAGTTCAGACCTAAGGCCCCCAAATCCTAAACCTCTCCAATTCGCTGTTGCTTACTTTATACTTAGCTCAGTGTTGGCATTTCAGGTCTAGAGGTGGTTAGCGCCCATCGGACATCCCAGCCCCTCCCTGAAAATTAAAAGGAGCACAAAAATGAAACTGAATTCCTTGTTTTTCTTCACCCCTCGGTTAATTTAACGGACTCCATTGGCTCGCCCTCATTTGCCCTTTTTACACCTCCCAAATTAATGTCATGTGCGCATTTGATTATAACGGTGTGAGTAATTTCTGAGTTGCTTTTGAAAACTGTTCCTTACGGTTCTTTTCTTCACCATACCAGTAGATCCGGCCAGTGTTTTTCTTTCTAGCTGCTTAACTCCTGGGTGGTTCTTGTTGCCACATAAGTTTCAGTTGATTTAGTGATCCTGATTTCATGGCACACTGTATCAAATGCTTCAGAAAGATCAAAGTACACGGGGATCCTTGGATTCCCTTCCGTTGCTAACTCACTTGTGCTGTAGCCAGGCAGTCCTGGAGCCTCGCAGTCCAGGATTCTGCTCAAGGCGAGGAAGCAGCTCTTCTCCCTGGCTTTTCCATTCTGCAGATATCCTTTCCTTTCCTGCATTCATTTATTTAGCAACATGTAGTGGGCTGTGTATCTCTGAGCCCCTTCAACCACTTTTTGCTGCAAAAAGGAAAAACTCTGAGCCTTTCATGTGCCATACCCATGGGACTATTCTCCCCACGAACTTTCATGCTGGAAACAACAAGCCCCATCTAATTGTACTTTATTGGTAGTAAAATGTGTTGGTTAAAAGTAGACTCTGTGGCCAGCCAGGCTGCCCGAGTTCTGCTATTTGCTAACGGTGTTACTTCGGACAAATTGTTATCTTTTTGTCTGTTTCCTGATCTGTAATACAGAGGTAGTGGTAATTCCTACCTCATAGGGTTGTTATCAGGAATAATTGAGTCAGTGTATGTAAAGTGGCTAAAATTTGTTTAGTTAGGTTTAGTTTAAACATTGGTGAATAATCTTTCAGAAGTTTATAATAACGTTTCTGGGTTTTCTAGGTATTTTGTTACTCTTTTGTGCTGTTTGCCTTAGCCATTCCATTACAAGTAAAGGAAAGAAAATTAAATCAAACTATCCGATTTTGCCACCTTAGGGTTATCCATAAATTACTTTTTTTCCTTTAAGATTCCATTATAATAGGGGCACCTGGGTGGCTCAGTTAAGCTTCCGACTTCAGCTCAGGTCATGAGCCACATCAGGCTCAATGCTGACAGCTCAGAGCCTGGAGCCTGCTTCAGATTCTGTGTCTTCCTCTCTCTTTGCCCCTCCCCTGCTGGTGCTCTGTCTCTCTCTCAAAAATAAACATTAAAAACATTTAAAAAAAAATTTTTTTTTTTTTAAATTTTTTTTTAACGTTTATTTATTTTTGAGACAGAGAGAGACAGAGAGAGACAGAGCATGAACGGGGGAGGGGCAGAGAGAGAGGGAGGCACAGAATCGGAAGCAGGCTCCAGGCTCTGAGCCATCAGCCCAGAGCCCGACGCGGGGCTCGAACCAGCGGACCGCGAGATCGTGACCTGAGCTGAAGTCGGACACTTAACCGACTGAGCCACCCAGGCGCCCCTAAAAAAAATTTTTTTATGTTTTTATTTTTGAGAGAGAGACAGAGCCTGAGCAGGGGAGGGGCAGAGAGAGAGACACAGAATCTGAAGCAGGCTCCAGGCTCTGAGCTGTCAGCACAGAACCCAATTCAGGGCTCAAACTCATGGACTGTGAGATCATGACCTGAGCTGAAGTCTAAAGCGTAACCGACTGAGCCACCCAGGTGCCCCATTAAAAAGGATTTCTTTATAATAGATAATTGAGAATTGATATATTCACTAGAACAGTGATGTGTGTGAATTATTCCCTCTCAGCTCCTATAATTTGGTACCTTCAGATGTGTACAGATGTTTATGATGTTTATGTATTTTTTAAATCCTTTTTAAGAACACGATTTTGTTGGTAGTGTAAGTTTTATTTATTTGACTTGTTAGGAGCAATCCTTTTAAGTTGTTGGATTTTTCATATATTATTTTTTAAATGGATGCACAAAGAGAATTAAATTTTTTTAAGACTTTGTTTTTAACTAAGCTCTACACTCAACGTGGGGCTCAGACTTACAACCTCAAGATCAAGAGTCACATGCTGGCCTGGCTGAGCCAGCCAGGCGCCCCTAAATATTTTTTTTAATAAGGAAGTAGAAATACTCACTACAGAAGATGAATAGACAAAACGTGCCTTCCAAAGAAAAATGTCTTATAGGGCAGTATTTAGTCTACACAATACACATCACAGTCAGCAGTCAGTAAATAACCCACGGCTGTCCACGGCTAACAGTTTGTGCCAGAACCATTTTGAATACTCTTAACTTGTGTACAGGTATTTGCATTTAGTCAAACTTATGTCGTTTCTTGCTATTCTTTCATACTTACGCTCTTTAAGTGACTGCCCATCAGCCAGGATGGACTACTTTATTATATATTTCCATACTAACTGAAGAATGAGAGAGAGACTAGGAAAAAATGTATTGAAATTTTGATCATCACAGTTTGACCTGTAGATCTGTCTTCTTTATTATTTCATGAAGTAATATTCAGCCACAGCCCAAGAGCATATGTAACCTAATTTGTATGGACTTGCATTGCCAGGGTTTAAAATGAGTTGGCCTGTTGCAAAATACACATTTACAATTTACACTTTACAAAAATTTGGCAAGGTGATGAAGCCACATGATGCAGCTAAGGGAACATTACAAGTTGGGTTTGAAAAGTAAGTAAGAGTCTTCTGAGTAAAAGTTGTGTAGCACAGAACTATAACTCCACAGCCAAAAAGGCACCCACTCGTTTCTCTTTAATTAAAAGGAGGAAGTTCAGACCCAGGCTGAGTTTTAGCTCCATTACCTGCTGCTTTGAGAAAATGACTTAACATCTGTGAGCCCCACTGCTTCTTCTCACATAGGGTTAGCGACCCTTCCCTGTAAAGGCAGTTCTGCAAATTCAGTGAGGCAGGGCATGTGAGGGCCCCCAGGTCAAGTTCCTAATTCTGTGCAGCCTGGGTGAGTTCCAATGTGTGATTGGAAGCCTGTGACCCTGGGGCACTGGGCAGAGAGGTCTACCAGCCCAGGTCTATAGTCACCCTGGCCCTGTGTTTCTCCTCTGTGGCTGGCTTTTCGAAGTCCTGCCATGGGGTGCTCCAAGCAGTGCTTTCCTTCTCAGCTCCTTCAAAGCCAGGAAACCCCTGTGCCCAGAAGGGACCCTAAACCATCGTGCAGGCAGAATTTTTTAAAATGGTGTGTACCCCTTTACTACATTTCTGCCGTGGGAAATGACACTCTGGCTCCTGGAAAATGGCTCATACCCCTCTGTGGGTAGATGCCAGTCTAGCCAGCCAGTTGGCTCCGAGGACGTCTTCCTTGAAAGCCATGGCCCAGGTTCTGCAAAGGCTGGGAGGTGAGTGTGAGTGCCAGAGACCTCCTTCACCGAAAAGCCTGTTCCAGGTGCCATCCTGGAAGTGCAGACAGACAAGGACACTGACTGAAGGCTGCGAGTACAGAGAGAGACCGTCTCTTAGGTGACCAGACAGCTTGTCAGTTTTCTTTTTCTTGTTTGCAAAATCCAGCCGTAATAATGACCAAGAGTCCTCGTACAAAGAGATCTGTGGCAAACATTTTTAACCACCAAAGTAAGGTCTTTGTCTTTCTTTTTTATGATGAAGGAAGATAAGCAGCATCATTTGAGACATGAGTTTATCATCTCCTCCTCCACACCTCTTAGTCCTCAGAGAAGCTGTCTCTCGTCACTTACTTTGGAGCTTCCAAAATGGCTTTCACAATGTTGCCATCTTCATCCATGGACTGTCATACCTAGGGGGTGGAGACTCTCAAAATGAACTTCCAATATCCTTCCAAAATCAATTTTATCTCTTGTGGCATGATTTGTACCTACCGGGGAGCATATTTTTTCTCTTCCTAGGAGGTTGTGATATACATAATGTATGTGTGTGTGTGTATTTATTTCTCAACAGGTATAAGGTAGAAACACTTCTCCATGAAACACAGAAACACAGAAGGTGCAGGAGAATAGCTGAACAATGGGAAAGTATGATATGGTACTTAGACCTTGTGGCTCTTAGGAAGCATGTGTGGGACTGATGCAGTCATAGGAGTGTTGTATGTATTATCCAAACTGTAAACTTTGGGATCCATGCAAGTTAATTTAAGCATGTTTCCTTTGGATTTTCTTAGGAATTCACTTTTTCTTCAGAGGTTTTCCTTCTAGGCTCTTGGAGTCCTAATGAGTAACCAATGAAGGCAGGGTTACCAAAATGTATTGTATTGTGTTGTATTGTATTGTATTGTATTGTATTGTATTGTATTGTATTGTATTGTATCTATTTTATTTTAATGTTTATTTTTGAGAGAGAATACACACACATGAGTGGGAGAGGGACAGAGAAGAGACAGAAGATTTGAAGCAGGCTCTGCACTGACAGCAGAGACACCCTCATGGGGCTCGAAATCATGAACCCTGAGATCATGACCTCGGTCAAAGTTGTGCTTGACTGAGCCACCCAGGAGCCCCCAAAAATGTATTTTAAAATAGAATTGTGTCCTCAAAAACATGGTAACATTGACAGGTTTTTTTTTAAATGAGAGAGAAGTGAGAACAGTTCTGAGCTACGTGCCTTCCTTTCTGTTGCCTTCCCACCGTGTACTTTATGGAGGGGGGGATATGGTAGTGCTTTGGGAAAAAGGATGAAAGACATGAAGAGATCTGAAAAGAGATGAAGAATTGACAAGTCTAGGGAGGCCAAGGACTGGGAGAAGGAAAAGGTGGCAGCCAGGGCCCAGCGGGACCCTAAAAGGATGCTGAGACCCCTCAGAAGTTTGTAGTGACAAGCCCTCATTAGACTGGGCATGCCTGAAGGATGGGGATGTATCTCTGCCCCCACCCGGCCCCCGCTGCCCCTCTTGAACTGCTCTTGCTGTGCACCTGCGCACACTCCTACTGCCGAGTGTGCTCAGGGAGGGGGCAGGCAAGGGCAGGTGAGATGCAGTTCATCTGGAGACAGGATAAACTTTCTCCTTCACTCTCTGCAGGTGCCTGGGGTCTTGCCATTGCCAAGATTCTTAATCGCCTTTCTATATGTGCTCTATTTCTTGGCTTGTCAGGAGGGCAATAGCATACTATTACAGGTGAGTGTGAGCTAAGCGCTGAAGCAGAGAGGAATAGAAAAGGAGAGAATTTCAACAGTTTCACTCAAAGCTGAGGTCATATGTATGTTGTTTTATTTTCCCTCTTAAAAAATCCCAGTTAGAGAAAAAGAATTCAGGGAACAAATATTAGTCAGCTGATTAGGTTCTGAACTTGCACAGACTTTGTACCTTGGCATAAGAGTGGCTGTTCTAGAACCTTTTGAACTTTTGCCATTGAGTAATTCTGAAAAGGCTGAAAGAGCCAGTCGTAGGCACTGGGGAAGAGCACCGTGTCCTCTGCTTGGGTAATAAAGGTACATATTATTGAGGTGGGTAAGGACCCTAGGTAGTCGAACAGGGTTATAGCATGTAAATTGCAGAATCATTTAGAGATAAAGAAATGGATCACAGATGGTCACTGGGCTTGATTTGTCTCCCAGGATTCACTATTGTTTTGAGAATTAGCAGAGTGTAGAGGAAATGGCCCAGATTTTATACTTAGGAAAGACCTGTTATTCAGCTCTCCATTTGACCACTTTCTAGCTGAGACATCAGGACAGTTACTTAACTTCTCTGACCCTATTTCCTCAGTTGGGAATAGGAGAATAGGACATTCATAGATCTGTTGGGAAATGTTGAAACTAAGAGCTGATTAAAATGAGATGCTGTCTAGCCAAGAGTAGGAACTTAATGTCCATCAATTTCTACTTCAGTCAAAATTTGGCTTTTTATATAGAATAATTGTCCTACTCTCCATGTTGAGTTTTGAAACATGAATAAATTTTATTTAAGCCATCAGCTTGTGACAAAAGGAGCTGTTTATCCAAGACAGGCCTGTAAGTACCTTGTAACCCAAGAGATTTGTGTGCAAGGACAGAGAGGGTACAGATGAAGCCATCCACATCTGGAAGTCCAGAAACCAGGCACTAAACGCACATACAAACTCCTAGGGCTGGCATGCTCTGTATATAGCAGATTCTTAAACCATCTGTTTATTAATTTTTAAACATTACCCCGAAGTTCACCAAAGTCAGAGGGTAGCACAATCAACCCAAACTCAGAATTTTGGAACTGCTTTCTGATTTCATAAGCACAGAGAAATCCTTAGTTGTTCATTGAAAGAACGCACTATACCACTATCTTCTGTGTGGGATTGGTATCTGTCATGTTAGGGGACTGTGAGCTTGAGGTTGGTGCGCCTAGAGACCGTAGCCCCCCTGGAACGCTCTCCCCGCCCCTCCACCCCAAGTTCGCGGCGGTGTGCACGCTCTCTTGACTCAGCCAGGCGCAAGACAAGTAATTTCCTCCCATCCTCGGGTCTTTCAGTTGCTGAGCTGGAGTGAATATACTGGGATGTGGCTATGCGCTTTACAATTTTGCATAAATCCATCCTCCACTCCCTGGAAAGGCTGGGTCCCGTCTTTACACCTTCCCCTAGGCGATTTTGTTCCATGGGCGGGGGCGGGGAGGAGAGGAAAGGAAAGGAGGAAAACGGAGGCAGACTACACGCGGCACCGCGCTCTGCGCGCTCGGGAGGAAGCGTGCAGTCCATTGACTCGGTACTTGTGGGGAGGGGAGAACCGAGGCAGGGGCTGGAAACGGAAGGGCTGCGAGCGCTCCGGCCGCGAGGCCTCCGGCAGGGGGAGGCCCGGGCCTCGGGGAGCCACCTCGCCAGAAGCCGGTGTAGCGGGTCAGAGGACAGCGCCCGGAGGGACCATGGCGAGGCGGGCGGGGGCGGCGGTAGTTATGCAACCCGCAGCCCCCCTGTGTCCTCCCTCGCGCGGGTCTGCGCCCCTCCCTCCACTCTGCCAACACTCGGATCTCTCGCTCTTTCTCTCCCCTGTGTTTTCAAACAGGAAGTGCACGGCTGTCTGTAACGTGCCGGGTCCCAGGATGGAGGAGTGAAGTCTCTGTCGCCGCTGGTGCCAGCCTGCGGAGCGCCCCCCTCCCCCCGGAAGCCAAGTCCCCGGAGAGCGCCCTGAGGGAGCAGGGTGGCCGCCTGGTCCAGGTGCGTGGGGCCGGGTCGGGGAGCCTGCGGGCCGGGCGCTGGGCTGTCACTGGCCGCCGCCCCTGGGTGCCGCCGAGCCTGCTCTCCAGGTCCGCGCCGCAGCCTCACTCGCGTGCGTGCCGCGGTAGCCTGGTGGCACCCCCCTGCCCGCCTTCGTCCCCAGGGGTCTCTGCCCAACTGTGGCCTGCTGCCCCGGGCGTGTTGGTCCCCCGCCCCTGGAGGGCGGGAGGGCTTTGCGCTGCCTGACGCCTGCGGGACCTGCCCGGGCTTACTTAGCCTAGGCAGGCGCTTTCCAGGCGGGGCTGCCTTTGCCCGGGAGGCTTCCCCGAGTCCCCAGCTGCCCTCTCCGCCCTCACCGCCGCCTCCTCCCGCCACTGCTGCCCGAAGCGGGGCGCTCTGTTGCTCCGAAGTCTCTGGGAGGCTTGGATGTTAGGAAGGGTAGCGTGTGAGAAGTGGGACCTAGGGAGAGAGAGAGGGTGAGCGAGGTGTAAGGTGGAAAGGGGAGCAAGAGTCTTGGTGCGCGGCTTCCGAAAGCCCACCTCCTCAGCGGAGCCTTGCTGTCTGTTGGTGGGTTTGTTTGTTTTGTTTTGTTTCTGTTTTTTGGGGGGGGGTTGGGGGGGTGGTTGGAGCCAGGCTTTCAGAACAGAGGGAATTAGTGATGTAGACATGCACTGGAAAGGTAGCGACCAGGAATGAGGGACAGCTACTTCTGAGGTGTTTAGTCTGGTGTCTGGCTGCTTAACTCCAGTTGTGGTTTCTCTCAGCCAGGCTCCCTCGCTCAGACAGAAGGTACTCTTAAAGGTATGAGCCAGACGTCTTTATTCATTATATTCCATTTTCCATCAGAGGAAAATGGAGAATGACTTCTCGCATTCACCAAGTAGTTTATAATTTCACATCTGTGTCTTGCTGCATCTCGGATGTTCCCAGGCGGAGAGCACAAACTGCTCGAGAAGAGGGTGGTTTCATGCGCAGGCTTAGTGCTTCTTCATTTCCCTGGCAGCTCCGGTCTCTGCAGACTAAGTCAAATTGACTTCTCCCCTAATGAAAGCCTGGCCTTGTTTCTCCGCCTATATTTATCTACCTGGTGAAACTCCAGTCTGGTGGAGAGCCACTAACGGAGGTTGGATAGTTGAGAAGAATCAGTTTGATGGCGAGATTGGCCTCAAATGCAATGTTTGAACAGTGTTAAAGCCAGTAGCGTCTTCCTACTCTTAGAGGAAGGGACGTGAGCAGAGGACTAGAGAGGAGGCAAGTCAAGAAGGGTCTCTTTCTACAGCGTTGGAGGGAGTGTGTAGAATCCCACTACCAGGTGCACTTATTAACTCCTTCACCTTATGGGGAGGCTAAGCTTCATCAGGGAGTAGCGTTCGCTGTGGATTTAAATTCGTGATGTCATATGCTGGCTATACTATTCTAATTTGTACCTTTTGTAATAAAATATATTCCCCTACATAACTAATTTTGCTTTGAAAGGAAAATCTTTTGTGGTCAGGTAGCCTGGTAAATTTGTACCACCCTCTCTCTCCCTTTTTTAACGCCTGTCATCAGTGATTTTAATTCTGTGATCCCATTATTCCAATAGTCCCTCAGAACTTTAATCCCTTTTAGAAAGCAGCTGCTTTGAGTGTTGCGATAGTATCAGTAATTGGCATAATTGCGTTAGCAGTAAATAGCCAAGATACACTGTGAGAACTGAGCAATTAATTTCATCTTTTTCTAGATAGATGGACTTGGATGTCTTAAATTTGAATCTCATTGTGATATGTCCGTGTTTAGGCCTCTTCTCTTTGCCAGATACATGACATGATTAAAACAAGTCAGTGAGAGGGACTCTTGAAAGACCTGTACAACCATAGTGTTTTGTCTCTCTTTTTATACCCAAGTATACTCCTGGCTTTCCAGTTCGTTAATTTATTTGAGGAGTATCTTCAGCTTCAGGTGCTCTGCTTCAAGATAAAATAGAACAGCTTTTGTGACTCTCCAAACTCATACCCTGTTTAGAGACAGGATTTGCTCCCACCCTAGGAAAATTTAATAATATTAAGTAATAACCCAGAAATAATGATAATTGATCTTAAGAGCTCTTCATTTTCTGTTGACAAGCACATTTTCTAGATCGCATTTATAATTTGTTACTCCCTTTCATAGTCTGGTGAAACAGGTCTTGTTCACTCTGTTTTGTGGAGAGAGGAAACTGAGGCTGTGGAAATGGGACTTGTAAAATGGGACTACGTAAATGGAGATGCCGGGACATCTTTTGATGAACACGTCCTTGGCACATCTGTAATCTGGAAAGTTGCTGCCTGAGAAAGGGATGTCCATGCTGATTCAGGTGGTCTTTCGCTATTCCCAGCAAGCTGGTAATGACCGACTCCAGACTAGCCTTACCTACGTCTTTGGATCTTTTCCCATAACCTCTACCCAGAGCTGAGGGGTTTTTGTTTTGTTTTGTTTTGTTCCCACATCTGACATTTACACTTCCTCTGTGTTAGTCACTAGATTTAGCTGTGTTTGTATCAATCTGATCTGTTTTCTGCTGCCAGAATTCTAATGGCATATTTTAATTTACAGATATTTTATGTCAAGTCTTAGTAAACTGTCTCTTTTTGAAGGGTCAGATTGTTTTTTAGAACAGAAAAGCAGTACTTCTGGTTTAACCCTAGAACACTTTATGTCCCAGAAAAGAAATAATAAATTATGAAATGATGTGTGGGACTGTCTCTACAGCCCACTGCCATACATAACATACTACCACCATATATGGCCCTGCAACTCCCCACCCCAGTTCAGGATACCCACAGTAAAGTTCATATCACAGGGGTGACTGGCTGGCTCAGTCAGTAGAGCGTGATCTTGGGGTTGTGAGTTTGAGCCTTATGTTGAGCATAGAGATTATAAAAAAGAAAGAAAAGGTCATATTACAGAACAACAATAGCAAATCCATGTATGCTTTAAATTCTATGTTAAGTAATTTTGTAGTGTTCTCCAGATGGAAATAAGTTTATTTCTTCTTATCTTTGTGATGCTTAAAGTTAAGGTTTTCTTTAGCTAGTATTTTATGCGGCATTAAGAAGAACATAAAATTGAGAGTACGTTTTTACTGGGAGATGCTGCATGCAATATTTATTTTGTCTTCAACAGAGTATCTGTAGTGATCTATAACTTCTGTTCCTTAGAATTGTACCAAGTATCAGAAGGGGAGAAGGTGGGAGAGGAAAGAGATAAAGTAAGTGGTCTTTCTTTTATAAATGAGGAATGAAATATGTATTTTTTCTTAATAAACAATGTACTGCCATTTCTGTCTGTCTGGGACAGTTCCAATAGCTTGTGAATAGGAATGAAAGCATATTAGCTTTGATGTTAAATGCCAAGGAGAAGTTTATGACCAAGAGAGGGCTAGAGTAGAGATTGATTGTGTTAGCATTTTCATTTTTTCAAAACCTTCTGGTTTTTTCATGTCCATTATATAGTAAAAATTGTCTTCTATTGGAAATTGCAAGCTTTAAAGCAGTGGTTCTCAACCCTTCACGCAAATTGGGAAGCTTTTATTAATACTTAAAGATTTCAAAGATTTTGATTTGCTTAGAGTTTTACTTCTTATTTCTGATGATTGCTAATATTGAGTGACAGAGATACTATGTATCACTCAGCTGAATATATAGTGTAAATAATGCCTATAACATCTTCTTGTACTTACACAGTAGGAGTGTATATCTATGTGAGACGTGGGTTCAGTGCACTGAAATCTGCCAGCACCTTGAAGTCCATGGGCTGGAAAATCAGGACCAAAGTAAAACAACTGCTCCGGGCTAGGGATGGCGAAATGGTGATTTAAATGTATAGTCTGTTAGCCGTCAGATTATCAAGATACCGATCTCTGTCTTTCTTGTACATTAAATAGATGATGTGTAAAGTCCTGACTTTGAATCTGATTTTGTTTCCAGGTTAATTGTTTTTCATGGTCAACTTTGAGGTCTTAGAAGTACTCAGTTATGGATAACGGGAATTCTTGTAAGACCATTTTCCCTGCATTACTTCTGTGAATATCCTTTCCTTACGTTAATATAGTTAGGACTGACACCAGTTGAATAATCGCCACTGGCTTAAGTACCACCAGCAGCAGCCTTATTTTCATTTCCCAGAAGCTAAAAGAAGCTTCCTCTCAACCTTAACCTTTACAGTTTTTGATAAGTACGTGGAAAGAGATATTATTTATCCTTATTTCCTGGTGGAAAAAATGGACACATAAGTTCCTACTGAATCGGTCTCTTTGGTTTCCATGCCTGTTTCTGTGGTTTTGGTGTTCTGTTAAAGACAGGATAGGCCGAGCACCAAAACTTATTAAGGTTAGTGCATAATGTCTTCTTTTCTGATTAAACAACAACAAAAAAAATCACTTCCTACTTAATGAACACTTCATGTGTGCTAGACCTTTACATGGATTGTCTCTAATCCTCCTGGTGTTGTGCACGGTGGATAATCTCCCTGTTTTATAGGTGAGGAAACTGAGGCAGGCAGAAATTATAGCTTACCCGTTCACAGAAACAAGTGAAGCCCTGGACTGGGATCCAGATTTCTGATTCCCCATGCTAAAACCGTCCCTCCTTTATATCTGCTTCTTCCTGTCCTTAACCTCCCTAGTGTAGAGAAATGATCACACTTCGTTTAGTCTTAAGTTTAACTTTGCCCTCTCAGCAGGGGTTAAGTTACAGCCACAGAGCATATAAAGGCATTAGGAAATTAGGGACGTGGAAGAGTTAAGGTTTTTATGAATATTTTTGGCTTTCGCACAGTATGTATTCATTTTTTTCCCTAAAAAGCCTAGATATATTGACTCTGTTGGTGAGAGTGTCTTGAGGCAATATTGGCCACAAGCAGCCCAGCTGGATGTTAAGCGTATTGGTTTTACTGGAAACTCTGCAGTTTGTTGGCAGGTTTGTATCGCCACCAATACTGCATGATGATTTCTTTTTTTATTAACAAATTTCCTGATGTTGGCCAATCTGATAGATGTTATTTGTACCTCATAGTTTAATTTTGCCTTTTTATGACTACAAGTGAGGTTGAGCATCCCTTCCTTTTGCTTGATTTAATTTCCCTTTTCTGTGAATCAGGTCTCTTGCCCTTTTCTGATAAGTTCTTTGAAAGAATTCTTCTAGCATTCCTGTATATTCTAGAAACGAATCCCTTCTCTGCTTTGGGTATTGTGAACACTTTCTCCCAGTATGTCACTCGCCTGATAACTGTGTAGGGTGACTTTCATTAGCAACAACAAAAATCTTTAATTTTAATGTAGGTGAACCCATCCGTTTTTAATGTTATTGTGGTCTGTGATTGAGTCATTTCAGGAATCCTTCCCTGTTCTAGGATCATACCATGGTTTAGTCTTCCCTCACTTTATTCAAGTTTTATAGGTTTACTCTTGAGTTTTTAAACTATTTGGAATTTAATATATGAGGTAGAAACTATTTATTTGTGAATGAGAGAGAGCATAAGTGGGGAAGGGGCAGAGGGAGAAGAAGAGAGAGAATCTTTAAAAAATTTTTTTTTAATGTTTATTTATTTTTGAGAGAGAGACAGAGCATGAGTGGGGGAGGGACAGAGAGAGTGGGAGACACAGAATCTGAAGCAGGCTCCAGGTTCTGAGCTGTTAGCACAGAGCCCGGCGTGGGGCTCAGACTCAGAAACCGTGAGATCATGAGCTCAGCCGTAGCCGGACACTTACCCGACTGAGCCACCCAGGCACCCCAGAAGAGAGAGAATCTTAAGCCCAGCGTAGAGTCAGATTCAGGGCTCAATCTCACGACTCTGGGATCATGACCTGAGCTAAAATCAAGAGTCGGACACTGAACCGACTGAGTCACACCAGCATGCGCATTTTTATTTTTTAAAAACTGGTCATGTTGTGAGTCAATTTGACCAACACTGTTTCCGAAATAATCTACTCTTTCTCTACAGTTGGTGCTGCCTCTAGCATATAAGTGTATATTGATAGAGATCTCTTTCTGAGATCTCTCATTTGTTTAGGTGACTTAATTGTGTGTTCCTGGGTCATTGATACCCTTTTAAAATTATTATGGCTTTCAAATATGTCTTGTTACATGTACATTTATATTACCAAGATTGATATAAATTTAAAAGTTCAAAAATAGCAGCACCTGGGTGGCTCAGGTCATGATCTCATGGTTTGTGGGGTTGAGCCCTGTGTTGGGCTCTGCACTGACATCACAGAGCCTGCTCTCTCCCCCTCTCTCTCTGCCCCTCTGCTCATGTTTGTGCACACGCATGCACACGCTCTCTCTCTCTGTCTCTCTCAAACATTAAAAAAATAAAGTTCAAAAATACATTATTTTAGGTAGATTTCTTGCTGTTATTTCTGTGTGTGTTAACTCTTAACACCTGCAGACGTCTTCTAGAAATGTGTTTACTTCACTGGGAGCATTATTTAGTAATGTAATTTAACATTCCTTACGTTACATTTCTTTCTCAGTTTTATTTTTTTAGCAACATGGCTCCCTTCCACACTTGGTTATCTATGTAGGGCAGGGGGGTCTCACTTCAAAGCCTTCTCTTTCCTCTTTAGTGCTTTGCATGTACTTATAGATCTGGGATGTGCATTCCTAGTATGGCTTTTGAGTGAACGTTTGTGATGCTGTAATACATGGCTGAAAACTCTTGAAAACCTGTTGATTATAGATGTCTGTTTATTATTGGGAAAACATTGCCAGTGTTGACTTGGTTTTCCCCAAGTTTACTTTGCTCCACACTCTTCTCAGATCACTTGGTCTCATCCCTCTTCCAGGCTCTAATACATGTCACCCTGAATGCTGGATCACTTGATTTGATAAACAAGCATTTGCATGCCTGTGCAGAATAGTGTCCTTTTTCCTTAGTTGATGAAATGGCATGAAACCATGTTGTATATAACATGGCTTATATTATTGTAAGTAAATGTGAAATTACTGTGGGGGACAAATTTTGGTCTCAGAATAGATACTGCATAGCATGGTTGCCTGGACCAAAGATATTCTTCTTGGCCATCAGGTCTAGCATTATATGGGTGATAGGCTATGTTTTATTCTTCTTTTGTTTGGAGTTATTTATAGGTGCTTTGTGGATGTAGGGTTGCAGTCTACTGAAATTTACTAAGCTTGCACAAAGTCCGATAAAGTTATAATATAGAATGTTCTAGAGTCTAAAACCTGCTTAGACAGATAAGACCATGCCCTTGGGCTGTTGGAGTTGTTCTCCCAGTGTGCTTTAAACAGGATTCATTAGGTATTCACCTAAGTTTGATGATAACAACCCCAGCTACTGACCTGATTGAACTTACATACTCAGGAGAGGTCTTCATCTGTGCTGACATTTCCCATTTCTCATTCAGGTTCCTTTATGCTCACCTCACCAGCTGTCAGATCCACCTGTCTTACCAGCCTCCTCTCTCATTCAATTATTCTAATATAACTGACAGCAAAGCTACTTCATCCATTCAGCAGACATTTGCTGAGCTCCAGACTACTAGATCTTAGTTTCCCTTCTCTCTCTTCCTCCTACCTGCTGTGTGCCAGTCATTGTGCTAAATGCTGAAGATACAGTGTGAATATGACACAGTGCCCGACCTCAGAAGATAGACACATAAATCATTAACTGGAACTTAGAAAGTGAGGCACTTTACCACAGTACGTTGTGATAAATAATAATAGAATCGGGCACAAAGTAGGCAGTGATTTATTCTTTCTTATTTGTGAGGGAAGAATTCATGAAGGAGGTGATTTTGGTGCCGATTATTAGAGGGATAGGATTACTTACCAGGCTGTAGAGAAGGGAAAAAACGAAAGAAATAGTCCAGGTTCGGAGCCCTGATGAGCTCAATGTGCGAGGAACATAGAGTATGAGTGACTGGAGCAGAGAGGTCATGGTGCAGGGGAAAGGGGGCTGGAGGTACATCTTGGCCTCGATTCTTGATCCAGCCATGTCCAGGGCTACACATGCTATTTCTGGTAGTGGTGTTTTTTCCCGACCAGAGATGAAATAAATGCTTAAGTCACGGTCTTAAGGTACATGAAAAGGAAGCAGGGAGAAGTCTAGTGACTATTAAAACAACCCAGGTGTTAAGGGGCGCCTGGGTGGCGCAGTCGGTTAAGCGTCCAACTTCAGCCAGGTCGCGATCTCGCGGTCCGTGAGTTCGAGCCCCGCGTCCGGCTCTGGGCTGATGGCTCAGAGCCTGGAGCCTGTTTCCGATTCTGTGTCTCCCTCTCTCTCTGCCCCTCCCCCGTTCATGCTCTGTCTCTCTCTGTCCCAAAAATAAATAAACATTGAAAAAAAAAAATTTTAATAAAAAAAAAAAATAAAAAAAAAAATAAAACAACCCAGGTGGAAGTAGTGAGGACCAGAATTACGTTGAGCATGGTGGGAAAGGAAAGGAGAGGATGGGTTTGAAACTCATTTAGGAGAGAGAATTGGTTACTGATTGAATGGAAAGTGGGAGGGAAGGGAAAAGAAAGATGGCCCCTGATGTTTCTGGTTGGGAAAATTCGCTGATGGTGTCATTAGTCAGAATGGAAAGTATGAGAGGAGCAAGTTTGGAGAGAGAGTAGTGACTTCAGTTTGGAGTCAAGTTGGGGTGCCCCTGGGACGTTCAGTTGATCTTGAGAGGCCTTGCCCTAGAGAGAAGTCACAGCCAGAGATGTGCTTTGGGGAGTGACTGGAACTGATGACTGTAGCTGTGAATGTAGCTGAGATCACTGATGGATGGCCCTATGACCAGAGACCAACAGACAAAAGGGGAGAACGAAACAAGATCAGGAAATGGTACAAACAAAACCGATGGGAAGCTTGAGCACTAGGGTTTTTGTCTTGTTTCTGTCTATTGTCATATGGTCCTTTGAATAAAATCCCCTGAAATCATTAATGTTATTGGCTTTTATTTACCTTATTTAAAAAATATATTTTTTAATGTTTATTTATTTTGGGGAGAGAGAGACAGAGTGCAAGCAGGGGAGGGGCAGAGAGAGAAGGAGACACAGAATCTGAAGCAGGCTCCAGGCTCTGAACTGTCAGCACAAAGCCCGACACGGGGCTCGAACTCACCAACCATGAGATCATGACCTGAGCTGAAGTCAGATACTCAACCGACTGAGCCCCTCGGGTGGCCCCGTTACTGGCTTTTAGAGATAAGTTCTCTGAAGCTCTGGTAAGGAACTGGCCAAAGCACCGGGTAGTAAATAGGGAAAAGCTCTCAGGTCTGTGGGAGGCCCCGGGAAGGCCAGGTAGAGCAAAGACTGAAAGTGGGAGCCTGGATTTGGCCATGAGAAATTCAGTTGGTATTCGGTAGTCGGAAGAGTTCTTAAGTCAAGGGTGAGGAAGGACTGAGGGGGAGGCACCAATTGGAGCGTGTGTGCACACATTTGTCCATGAAGGAATATTTTTCAGGTGTAATTGTGACCAGAGCTTGTATTTTGTTTGAGAATAGGCGGAGAGAGTAACCAAAAGTAGAAGAAGAGAGAATGAGTGGTGGAGTAAGGCTTCAGAAAAGATACGATCTGGAGTGTATGCACGATCAAAGGAGGTATCGTGAGAGGGAACAGGGACAGTCATTCCTTTGGGACGGGAGAGGAAGAGAAGATACATCTGACTGTGGGGGCACCTGGGTAGCTCAGTTAAGTGACTTGACTCTTGATTTCAGCTCAGGTCATGATCTCAGTTCATGAGATCAAGCCCTACGTCGGGAGGGAGGTTTCTGTCAGCATGGAGCCTGCTTGACATTCTCTCTCTTCCTCTCTCTCTGCTCCTCCCCGACTCATGCACACATTCTCTCTCTCTCAAAAATAAATAAACATAAAAAAAAAAGAAGAAGATACGTGTAACTATAGATGAGTGCTAGTGGAAGAGGAGGAAGCTGAGAAAGTTCGTTCCTGATGGCTTGGGTTTTCTTAGTAAAGTAGGAGCCGATGAAATCTGGGAGTGAGGGGGCCTGGGGATAATAGTTGAGACTTGGTAATAATAAACTTGGAGAAAGGAGCTCACGGATTTAGGATGAGTAAGTGTATCAGTTGGTGTTTTGTCAGCTGGCATTAGGTGCTGATGGTGGGGTTTTCTTCTGGTTCATACAGTAAGATAAATACCATGATTGACCTTTTAAAATAAAACCCAAAAGCCTTGCCTGAAACATTAGGTTTAGATGGTGATTTAAGGAACCTAAGGATGAGGGGGAAGGAAGGAAAAGGAGCACAGAAGGAGCTAAGAGATTGAACGTTAGGGAACCCGAGTTGGGGTCTGAGTTCTCCCATCAACAGGCAACGGCCTTGGGGAAGTCCACTAATCTCACTGAGCCTTGCCGTCCTCACCTTTCAGGGGAGAAAATTACAATTCACGTCCCGTCGAGTCTCCCGTAGGTCCCAGAACATCTGCAAGACCTGTTCGTTATTAGACAAAAATGAGTGGCCAGAAGAGTAAGAGAAGCTAGGTTCCTGTCATTTATCATTCAGGAGTCCCTCTGATATCAGCCCTCGCCAGTGCCTTTGGGGAGTTGACAGCAAGAGGCCAGGCCAGCTGTTGGATAGCATGTCCCGGATCCACTGCCGGCCTGCACCCAGGAGCTCAGCAGGAAAGGAGAGAGGCATGGGGCTGTGAGTGGTGCAGGGCGATGACAGGGTAGGTTTGCTGCGTGTGTGTGCCTCGGCTCCCCAAGACCTCACAGGGCGCTTTGTAAAGGCAGTAGGAGGACTTTGCATTCGTCATCTGTGGTATTTCTTTCCCTTGTATGATTGCATTTTATTTTCACTGGGTGTATTTCTCCCTCCTCATCAAAAAGATAGCATTGTGGAAGAGAATTCAACAGTCGAAGAAGGGTGAGCATTATTTCCATCATCTTGCCTCAAAAGACTTTTCTCCTTCCCATCTCCTTCACTACACCTTGATTTTTTTGCTAGTAGAGAAACCAGAAATAGTTTGAAGCATTTCATCACTGAAGGCTCAGTTGGGAATGTTCTTCCCCTGGATGAACATTTACTTTTCAAAGCTGTTTAAAGTGTCTGATTCCTGTTAAGCACAGGGATGACAGGGTGCCTGGCTGGCTCATTCAGGGGAGTATGTGACTCTTGATCTTGGGGTTGTAAGTTCAAGCCCTACATTGGGTCATAGAGATTACTTAAAAATAAAATCTTAAACAAACAGGGATGACATCTTAAAGCCCTAGAGTTCAGCTAACATTAAAAAGTGAATCGAGATCAGGGTGCCTGGATGGCTCAGTTGGTTGAGCGTCCAACTTCAGCATGGGTCATGATCTCATGGTTTGTGAGTTCGAGCCTTACATCCAGCTCTGTGCTGACAGCTCAGAGCCTGGAGCCTGCTTGGAGTCTGTGTTTCCCTCTCTCACTGTCCCTCCCCTGCTCGTGCTCTCTCTCTCAAAAATAAATAAACATTAAAAAAAATTTTAAAGATTAAAAAGAAAAAGTGAATCCAGATCAGGGCGCCTGGGTGGCTCAGTTGGTTTAGCGTCCGAATTCAGCTTGGGTCATGATCTCACGGTTTGTGAGTTCAAGCCCCGTGTCGGGCTCTGCGCTGACAGCTCAGAGCCTGGAGTCTGCTTGGATTCAGTGTCTCCCTCTCTCACTGAGAGAGCTCGTGCTCTCTCTCTCTCTCTCTCAAAAATAAATAAACATTAAAAATTTTTTTAAAAAGATTAAAAAAAATGTGATGGGGTGCCTGGGTGGCTCAGTCGGTTAAGCGTCCGACTTCAGTTCAGGTCATGATCTCATGGCTGGTGAGTTCAAGTCCCGCGTCGGACTCTGTGCTGACAGAGCCTGCTTCAGGAGCAGCAGGAGCTGCTTCAGTTTCTGTATTTCCCTCTCTCTCTGCCCCTCCCCAGCTTGCACACTGTCTCTGTCTCTCTCAAAAACAAATAGACTTTAAAAAAATAAAAATAAAAAAAAAAGAAAAGTGAATCCAGATCAGGTGAGTACCTCCAGAGCTTACTGTAATAATTTAACAAGCCTAAACAGGTAATGGGACACTCTTTTTAAAATTAATTCTCTAATCTTTCTCTATGCTATTACATATTTGAGAGCAACTTGGGCATTTCCTTTTTTCTTCATTAAGCTATTACACAACTTAATGCTTGGAAAATTCTTCACAGGAAGAAACAGGGTGTAACAGTTTGCATGAGACTTTTTTTTTTTTTTTAATTCACCCTTTTAGCTTAAGTCTGAGAATACTATTCTCCCTCCAGGCAACTGTTCTAGTTTCTTTCTGAAAGTCTTAATTTCGCCACATAATTAAATATTCATCTAAGTGAAACATAGTTAAAAAAAATTAAAACCGTCTAAACGTGAAGTTAAAACATAGTCTATAAATGTGTTCTTCCATTTCCTGAGAAACAACAGGAAAGGTTTGCTTTCTCAAAATAAACTAAGTAGCCTGACTGTGAACTTAGAGTAGTGGAGATCAAAGATTCCAGCATCATCACACAATGGGAAAGTTTCAGTTATTTTTTTCCAACCTCAGAAAATCAAATTGAATGCTGCCTTTTTTCCCCTTTTAACATGCGGAACCAGGATATGTATGTGGAATTCAGAAACTTCCATTGGCATATGTGAAATTGTCATCAACAGACCACTTCCTAGTTTAGTGGAGTCCACTTCCAACGTGTGTTTGGTCAGTGTGGGTCATGCTAGAGATGCAGCAATGAAAATGTCCTTTTTTGGGCATTCAATTCAGGAAGATCAGAGAAAAACCCACTGAGTTTCTGCAAACATATAGCGTCTAAACTTGAAGTTAAACATGCTACATCAGTGAATTATTTCAGAGCTCAGCTAGTAATAAAAGCTTAGCAGCTCACATTGGTCATGAAACTGCATGGAAGAAGGAATCTACAGAATTATTATACACACACACATTCTCAAGTAGCAGTAAGAACATTTGTTAATATTTCTCTACTTCCAGAAACAAGGAATGAGAGCTCATCTTTAAGGAAGGGCATCAGTTGTGTTATGGTTGGCAGATTTTTGTTAGATACAAGCAAGATTAGGGAGAAATAAGTATGTTAAGTATTTATTTACCATTAATTTGTGGGTTCAAATAATATGCAATTCTGTATTCCTCAGATCCTATAAAATAGGTCAATATTTGGTCAGACCTATAAAATAGGTCAATAAATTGAAATATTGGATAATACTTATGTATACTAGGAAAATGACTTAAACATTGAGAACTTTACAGAATTTCTCGATAGACCAGTTTTTTCTGCACTTGTCTTTCAAGAAAAGATAGAACAGATCTCAAAGCTCCATACAGCTTTGATCTCTTTCTTGCTCTTTTTTTTTTTAATTTTTTTTTTAACGTTTATTTATTTTTGAGACAGAGAGAGACAGAGCATGAACAGGGGAGGAGCAGAGAAAGAGAGGGAGACACAGAATCTGAAACAGGCTCCAGGCTCTGAGCTGTCAGCCCAGAGCCCGACGCAGGGCTCGAACTCACGGACCGCAAGATCATGACCTGAGCCGAAGTCAGACACAACCAACCAAGCCACCCAGGCGCCCCTCTTGCTCTGTTTTTAACCTAGGTCTGTGTTGACACTGGGTGTCTTATAGACCGTATATATTTGGGTTTATTTCTTAAAAATAAAATCTGTTAAGTTGTATCTTTGTAAAAAAATTTTTAATGTTCATTTATTTTTGAGAGAGAGACAAAGTGCGAGTGGGGGAGGGCAGAGAGAGAGGGAGACACAGAATCCGAAGTGGGCTCCAGGCTCTGAGCTGTCAGCACAGACCAACACGGGGCTCTAACTAATGAACCGCGAGATCATGACCTGAGCTGAAGTCAGACATTTAACTGGCTGAGCCACCCAGGCACCCCAAGTTGTATCATTTAATTGGTGTATTTACATGATTCACATTTAAGGTGATTATTGATCTAGCGGACTTAATGTCTACCATGTTGGTAACTGTTTTCTATTTGTTGCAGTGGCTATTTGTTTCCTTTTTCTCCATTTTCTTCTGTGGTTTTTAAGCGAACATTTTATATGATTCTATTTTATCTCCTCTCATGTCAATTATACTTTACGAATTTTTTTTTTTTTTTTTTTTTTGGTGATCACTGTAGAGTTTACAATTGATTTCACTTTCTAAATTTTTTTTTTAAAGCAAAAACATGTTTGTGTGCATATGCATAGAAAAAAATTGGAAGATTACATATACTAAGACATTAAGAGTAGTTAATCTTTGGGTAGAAGAATTATAGGTAGTATTTACTTTTTTAAAGTATTTTTTGATGTTTATTTATTTACTTATTTATTTGAGAGACACAGAGAGCATGAATGAGGGAGGGGCGGGGAGAGAGAGGGTGAGAGAGAATCCCAAGCAGGCTCGTTGCTGTTAGCACAGAGCCCAACGTGAGGCTCGAACTTACAATCTGTGAGATGATGACCTGAACCAAAATCAGGAGTCAGACACTTAGTCAGCTGAGCCACCCAGATGCCCCTCTTTTTTTTTTATTTGAGAGAGAGAGAGAGTGTATGCGAGCAGGAGAGAGCGGCAGAGGGACAGAAGGAGAATCTCAAGCAGGCACCACACTCAGTGTGGAGCCTGACTTAGGTCTTGATCTCAGCACCCTGGGATCATGACCCAAGCTGAAATCGAGAGTTGGATGCTCAACTGACTGAACCAATCAGGTCCCCCTTTATTTTCTTTTCTACAGTTTTCTGTATTATCTGATTCTTTTCATGGCAAGTAGGTATTGCTTTTATAATCAGAAAGAAAAAAGGCTCCTTCCCTTTCGAAGGGAGAGGAGAGGGCAAATGACAGCAAAATAAGCTGAAAATTTCCTATTCTGTGCTTTACGCTCTCTTGTCTTCCAGCTTGAGACCACCACACTGCCTCACAGCCCCATCACTGCACTGGTAGGAACAAGGGAAGGGGTCTGCTGCTGCTCCCCTTGCGCTGGGAAGGTTGTCACTCCTGCCCTGTACCTTCTCTGCCTACACAGTGAGAATGACTTAGGGATCAATCCACCATGTGGTTTGATGTAAAAAAAGGTTTTCACTTAATACAGAGTTAAGCATAACTTCTCTGTTTCTGCATAAGTAAGTTTTCCTCTGCATGGAATGTCCTTATGCCTCTTAAGTGTCTTTCACAAAATAATGAGCAGTGTAAGAACACTTGAAAAGCAGTTTGAAGTGGAGCTTTCCTTGTGAAACTTGTAATCTTTCTTTGGTTTCCTGGTATGAAACCTGTGTTGGGCAGGGTGGGGAGAGACTGTTAGAGGTAGTACCTCTAGTAGTAGGTGAAGAGCTTGTAACTAATGTGAGGCTATTGCTGTCTCTATTTCAGAAAACTCCCCCTCATTGCCGTAGTAGAGAAAATAACCATTGTTTTTTCGATGTTGATTATATCTTCTCAATCTATTTGGATTTGCATGTAAATCAAACCCGCATTAAAACTTAAAAATTGCATGGCTCAGTGTAAACAGATAAAATGTAGATTTGTTTAAAAAATGGTTTTAGGGTGGCTCATTTGGTGAAGCATCCGACTCTTGGTTTTGGCTCAGGTCATGATCTTAGGGTTCATGAGATTGAGCCCTGTGTCGGGTTCTGCACTGACAATGCAGAGCCTGCTTGGAATTCTCTCTGTCCCTCTCTCTCTGCCCCCCCCACCAATAAATAAATAAACTTAAAAATATATATGTATAAAATAAAAAATGATTTTAGTACCAACTAATCTGCCAGGTGTTTTCAAGAAAGCCATAAATTTTATAAGTACTGTAGTAGTTCATTAGCCTCTAAAATTGGGATCATTATCTCTTGCTGCTTGTCTGCTGCATCCAAGTAAGCAAAAGACCAGCGAGGCTTTTTGTGTCTTCTGAAAGAAGAGAATTTTTAAAAAGCAAACCAATTTTGTCTGTATTTCCAGGTGAAAATTATAGGTCTCCATTCTAATATAGTCTATTAATAGAGTTGGGAAATTTCACTTAAGGTAAGAAATGAACTAGTTGTCATATTCTGTTTAAAGCTAATAGAATCCAACAAAGACAGTTGGAAAAATTATGAAATAAGTGTAAAAAAGAATTCATTCAGAGCACATTGATTATTGCAGCTGTGCTGAAATACATACAGATTTCGAAGGAAATACAAAAATATAAATATCGCTGTTGAAGGGATCCTGGGTAGAATTGAATACATTTCCTGTATATTATTTTGATGTTTGGTATTTTATAAGAAGTAGAGAGGTCAGAAGTCAAGTTTCTGATTTGTGATGCTTATTAAGATAAGCTTGAAATGAATTGACATTTGCAGTATAAACCATATTAGTAAACCCTTCAGTTAGGTGTGGGATTAAGGGTAAGTAATTTGATTCTTTTTTTAAATTTATTTCTGAGTGAGAGACTTGATACACGGAAATGTTAATGGAGAAACAATGGTGAGAATTCTAGTGTTTGTTTCTATGTTGCCCATTTATTTAAACCTTACCTGTGTTGGCTTTGCTGCCTTTGACCTGAGTTGCCATTGGTTCCTTCAGCTTTTAACTTGTCACTGTCTACACTGTGACATTCTATCTGCCTTTTTTGCTTCTCAGGTACCGCTGTGAAAATTACTTAAGTGAGAAGTGGTTTGGGGCTAAGAACTGAATGGAAGAAAGAAATAATCCCCTCATTATTTTAAATATGGGGAAAGAGGATTATCTGCAACCCTGAGCTTTTACCCCCAAAAGAACTGATAGCATAATAGGTTATCTTTGCCTTTCTAAATGTAAACCATAATGCTTTAATAAGTACCCTCAGGGAAGAGTCAGTAGGCGCTAATTTTGGTCTGCCTTACCACCCATTTATTTCATGACGATTCCCCTATGTGTTTCCTGATCACTTGCTCTTTGAAGGAAGTGTGAGCTTGTGATCCGTGGTGCCACAAATGCCCAGTATGAGATGGAGACGTTAGAGCAGTGTTCTCACAAAGAGGCGAACTCCCACTTTGTGCCTTCAGGAGGTGGTTACAAACGGCGAACTGAAAATTCAAAAATTGAAACAATGATTTTGTCAGAACCTTTTACAAATACTGAGCATTAAAATATATAGTTGCCAAATTAATATATATATATACATATAATATATAAATACATGAAATCTTTTCTATATTTGTTTAAGTTTCCCTGCTTGTTTTAGTATTTAATTCTAGATGAGTAATTTGTATATTTTAGGGGGCAGTAACAGTAAGACCAAAAGGCAACATTTTTACAACAGTCCTAAAATACAGTGTACCAAGTAGTATTCCCACTTTATGGATGGAACTTAAATGCCAGGCAGTTTAAGTTGAAGGTCACACATTAGATGAGCTTTTCATTTTTAAGTAAGCTTTCATCAGTACTGGGAAAGAAAGCTTACAAATCTCATACTTAAGGGAGGCTTTTATCTGAACCATTCCAGGATAAAGGAAATGTACGATGTAAGCTTTTCTGGAAGAGATAAAATCTCTGTACTCTCTGATCTCAAGTCAGTAATATTTTAAACTAAATCTTTTACATTAAAACTTAAGGCAACTCTGATTCCTTTCTTAATAGAAATAGATGTATATCATCCTCTATGAAGTACCTAATCAAAGATAGACCCATGTTCAACCTTCCTATAGTAAGTTTGCAAATCCCAAGGCTCTTAACTCTTACCTTACAGGTCTTATTAAAAAAATATAAATATAAATATAAATATAAATATAAATATAAATATATATATATATATATATATATATATATATATATGGTTTTTTGAGATTTTCCTTGAAAAATTTCTGACATTTAGAAAATTTTAGTTACTGATGGGGGCTTTGACAGGAAACCTTATAGCTGCTAATGTGTTGATTTCCTGGGATAAAGGCAGGTCGAAGTTGCAGGGCAACAGACTTTGGCTTCATATGAAAAACAAATCTCCAAAGCTATGCCGAGCTGGACTGAGTTGCCCTGTCCTATCCAGGGTCCCAGCGCTGAGGGCACCTCAGAGAGGCTGTCCATCCTCAGTCATGGCTGCAGAGAGACCAACGCCTCCCATGGGCACAAAGTGAGTTCTCTGAGGTCACAACGTGCACACATACCATTCAGTCTTAAATTAAAATCTCTAAGCTTCCGTTTGCTTGTCTTTAGAATGAGGATAAAATGAGGATAAGATGATGTGAGGCTTGTCATGTGAATTTAATGTACCTAAAGTACTTTGGTGTAGTTATTCCTTCCAAATGAATATGATTCTATAGCTTTTCATTCTGTGTCCCTTTTCCTTTCTCTCTCTTCCATTTCTGGCCTCCTGTTAAATTTTGTAGAGCTTTTAATTCTTTTCTCTTCCTTTCTCATCCTACTCTCTATACCTATGCCTTGGGGTCCACCAGTGTGCCAAGGGATGCCCTGAGCTCCTTGGGTAACATTGCCATCAATGTCTGATACCTGGGCAAGTCAGTGAGTGAACAGCTACGGATCCTCTGTGTCCTTTGGATTTGGCACAAGGGACAGTCATAAAATCCTTGATGAAGCCAAGATCCATTACTACTTTAGCTTTCCTGTGAGCTTTTTCTGCTTCATCATTAAGGTCACGAAAGCACTAAATGGCAGTTAGATATGGATAGAGAAAAATCTCACTATACAAAGGCTTATGAATGTAGAAATCTGTATTGGTAACATTTAATTTTTCCTCTAAGTTTCTTTTTTTGGAGCCAGGCTCCTAATTGCAGATATTGTATTTGAGAGAGAAGAAGAATAGGTCCAGAAGGGCCAGAAGCATTATTTTAAGAGAACATTTTCAAGATAACTGGGGAATCTCTGTAGATAACTAAACCGGCAACATAAAAAATTTATTCATTACAAGCTATTTGAAGATCTACTTGCTTGACAGAGTGGTATCACTTAGAAATTTGATAGATCTCATCAGTACAGACTTCATGACTAAAAGAGTGATATCAGGTTTATACCATCAAAGAAATACAGATTGTTAGAGCTGGAAGGAATCTTTGGGGCCACTCAATTCAGTTTCCTTTTATAAGCAATGAAATGGAGAATCAGGTGAAGTAACTTGTTCCTTGAAACTTATCTCTTCGTATTAGAAAAAGGCAAATTGGAGACCTGGTACCTAACGTTGTAGTTATTTCATACATTCCAGCGCAGCACCATAACCGTAGCCTGTAGACCTAGAAGTCATTTCTTTGTGGCTCAGAGATGATCTCTACCCTGTTAGTCCTGTTGCTGACAGCTAAGTAAGGCATGGATGAAAACCTTTCTGGTTCCTACTCAGATTCTTTCTTGTGCCCATGTTTAATTATTTCATGAGATCTTTGGTTGATTTGATTGCCCTGGCCCAGGAATGATCTAAATAGGCAAATATGAGAGTTTAGCTCTATGTTCAATAGTTTTTTGACCTCTTACTCTATACTAGGCACTCTTCTGTTTTTAAGTGTTTTATGTGAGTTAATTCTAGGAGACAAGTGTAGCTGTACAGGTCAGAAAATTGAGGCTTACAGGGCTTAAGCCACTTGTTCTAGGTTTATACAGCTTGTAGGCTGGAATTAGATCCAGGTCAGTTTTCCAGACATGTTCTTAATTGGTACTCTTCTTTACACTCTCTGTTCCCTGTGCTGCCTGTGTAATGGGGGAGCAGAGTGTGGAATTGAAGATCTGTGGCAGGTAATCCAAAGAAGATCATCTGGCCCAACCCCTTGGTTTCCAGCAGATGAGGTGTTTATTCCTGTGATTTCATAGAAGAGGTATTTGAGGCCTTGTTTGTATGTATGTATGTATGTATGTATTTATTTACTTATTTATTTATTTTTTGTTTTGTATTTCAAAGTAGAAATGATCTTTTAGCTTTTCCTTATTATAAAAGCAGTAAATCCTCATTTAAAGAAAATGTAGGAACTATAGGAGAAAATTTAAATAACCGTTGTAGCTCTACAGTCTGATGATTAAGACTGGGTTCATATCTCAGAGGTATCACTTACTAGCACTTTGACTTTTGGCAAATTTTATCACCTTTCCCTGCCTCATTTCTCTGCATGGAAAACAGGAATAATCATAGTGCCTCTCTCATATGGTTCTAATGAGGACTAACTAGGTTCTTATTTGTGAAGCATTTAGAACAGTGTGTGGCACGTAGTAAATACACAAGTGTTGATTAAATAAAATAAATGATCACCCATGAAAATACAGTTGATCGTTGAATAACATGGAGGTTAAGGGCTTAACAAGCCCCTATGTGGTCAAAGATCCATGTGTAACTGATGGGGTGCCGGCTTGGTTCAGTCAGTTAAGAATCCGACTTCTGTTTAGGTCATGATCTCATGGTTTGTGAGTTCGAGCCCTACATTGGGCTCTGTGCTGACAGTCTGGAGCCTGCTTCCGATTCTGTCTGTCTGTCTCTCTCTCTCTCTCTCAAAAATAAATAAATATTAAATAAATAAATAAATAAATAAACGTTAAAAAAAATCCATGTGTAACTGTTGACTTTCCCACAACTTAGCTACTAATAGCCTACTCTTGACCGGAAGCCTTACTGACAACATAGTCAATTAACACATATTCTCTGTGTTATGGATGTATTGTACACTGCATTCTTACAATAAAGTAAGCTAGAGGAAAAAAGTATTAAAATCATAAAGAAGAGAAAGTACATTTATAGTACTGTACTTACTGAAAAACAATTGGGTGTAACTGGATCTACAAAGTTCAAACCCATGTTGTTCAAGGGGATCTGTAGTCTTCCCACTTCTGGCCCCTGGAGGAAGAGGTAGAGACAGACCCAAAAGATTGTGCACTACAGTGAGTGGTAATGGGGCTAACCTGTGCACAACCAGGCAGGGTGGGTGGCCCTGGATCCTCTGCTTCTGTTTGTCTCCTTAGTAATCCTAATAACCGGGAATATTAATAAAATTCTACTTGCGAGGTGTTCAAAATGGTTGTGATTCTTCTTTTTGTACTCCTTGCTTTTAGGAAGCCAATGAAAACCAAACCTGTTTATTTGAGATTTTTCTGGTGTAGGCTTGGGCAGACATGATTTCCTTTCATGTGATATTTTCTGCGGTCTGTGTTAGTTTCATTCTTCCTTTGTTTTCTTGTGCTTTGGTGTGAAGAAGATGCCCTGTTTATAGAGCCTTGGTGTCTTTCATGTGTAATGCATTCTTAAACTAATTCCAGTTGCTCTGACCCTTTGAGATTTAAAAATTGCTTCGTTCCGGCTTTTAAGCATTTTTGAAATATTAAAAATGTTCATGAGGAGGTGGGTCATGGGAAAATTTTCCCAGAGTTGTTTGTTCCTAGAAAATTGTGAATTTGCATGGAGAGGTTTAATGCTGGGTTAAATTCTGCCAGGTGCATTGGTCATTTGAACTTGAGTTCCCAGCTCTTTTGATATTTAAATCCTTTTTCTGTGGCTTAAAATGTAGAGTGAGCCTCTTAAACCTAAGTGCCTATGTTGAGCTGTTGCCCTTTGTCCCATCAAAGAAAGGTCTTAGTAGTGCTTGGGGTTTGCATTGAAGCACCGTGTCAGTAGGAAGGATCAAAAGATTTGTCTGTTCTCTGATTTTTGTCTTTGAACCAAGACTTCCCAAAAAGAACACAGAGTTGTTTTGAATATTGCCGCCCCTGGGTGTGAGTGATTATGCAAGTCAGTAGTATTTTTGTTTAAAAAAAGAAAAACTATTCATAATAGATTTAGAGGTATGAAATTGCAAGAAAAACAAAATACTTTTTTTTAAGACAACTTGTACAAAGCAGTCTTTGAATGCAGGTGGTCCTCAACTCCTAAGAATTTGCAATTCTTCCTCCATCTTGGGAAAGACACCTCTGTCCACCAGTTACCACTTGGCCCTTTCTCTTAGTATAACCTTCTTCCTTCCCTGCCACTTGCGATGAGTTGCCAAGTAGTCTCAATTCAATCTTAAACTTAAATTCTTAATATTTTCCTGCTGTCCCTTGAAACTCTCATATACTTCTTCAACACACAGCTCCAGAGTGGCCACTGCCCAGTCTTGCTGGGACTGCTGAAGCTACCTCCAGCCCCCTCCCTGTGTCTGACCTCTAGTGCTCTCTACTCGCTGTCTTAGGGGCTTTTACATGACCAAACACAATATGTAAGTGGCTTGCATAAAATCTTCCAGTGACTTCTCAGTGCCCTCAGAACTTCTTCATAAGAAGTTAAAAGCCAGAGTCCTTAAGAAGACTTTAAGACCTTGCATGAGAAAGTCTCCATTTCATGGTATTGCCTTCGCCTTCCCCCTGACTGTACTCCAGACACACTGTTCACAGCCCCGAGAATGTCTTTCTGTGCCTTGAATCTGCTACACTTCCATGACAGTGAGCCTTCTCTATGTGTCTGATGCCTAGAATGCTCTTCTCCCTTTGCTACTTCACTTTTATCTAGCTAATTCCTGTTTCTTCCTTTCGTCTCACCTTAAATGTCATATGCTTCAAGAAGTCCTCTTTAACCCCTACACTAAATTAGGTCCCTCTGATGTTTGTTTCTGCAGTACCTTGTACCTCCCTAACATTTCGCTTACTACATTTATTTACCTTTTCTGATAGATTCCAAGCTCCGTGTGAGCATAGATAGATCTGTCTTTTTTCCCCTCTGTATCTTTGTGCTTTGCACACAGTAGGATCTGCTATGTTCTTTGAATGAATGAACATGTTCCAAATCACGTTCACGTTATTACATACAGTATTGCTTACGCGTGAATTTCTTTCAAGGAGATTTTAGTAAATTCCTCTTAATGATTTAAATTCTCTTTCCTTACACTAAATGCGTATAGTCACAAAATATATACTCCTTATGCTGATAGCACTCAGGCAACTATTGAAACACTTGAAAAGTCACAAACAAATGCAAACAATATTTTAAAACCATTAAAATTTAAATGAAAAATATTCATATGATGAGTGCTTTTTTTTCTGAAACTGAATCACCTATGTTGATTTTTTTAAAAAAAATAATATAAACTTGTTTTCCTTAGGTCCTAATAATTAGTGCATATAAGTCTTTTGATTTTGATAATAGTAATGCAGGGAATACTTGTTTGTAGCATAATCTGTTATTCAGAAGCCCATTATGGACTTGAAGGCCTTGCTTACTATCTCAGAACTGTGAGACCTTATCAGAACACATCTGTCAGTGAGCAGTCCTTGAATTGCAATTTTGATGATTTTAACGATTTCTCATTTTCTTGCTAGTGCTGTAAATTTCTTGTACATTTAAAGATAAGGTTAGCATTGTAGAATTACTGAAATCAACATCAAGCATATACCTACTTCAACTGTTACTAAAACCAGGAACAGGGATATGTTTGTCGATTTTAGTTCTTATAGATGTGGAAAATTTTTAAAGTTTTAGCATGTGGCTAAGCGTCAGACTGTTGAAGGAAGTCAATAGATAATAGAAATGACTCATTCACACTATTTTGAAAACAACTTGAACATAACTCTTTTTCTTATAATTGCCTCCACTTTGTAATTTTTGAACCACTAAAAACAAACTCTTTGTTTTACAATACTTTCATGCTATTTTGAAGGCATTATTATGAAAGCATTAATGTAATATCATTTGGCTTTCACTTAGTGTGACTGCATCGTTGACGTATCAAGTCTACCTCTGTCCTTTCCTTATTAGTCTATAGCAGTTAATATACTACCATACTCTACTGTTTGTTATTTCATGGTGTCATGAAATTAAAGTCTTGTTCAGTGTCTTAACAATGGCCTTTATCGTTGCCCTGTGTGCTTGCTACCATATTTATAAGTGCTGTTAGTGATGGGGATCGCTCGGAACCACCGTGATCATAAATGCAAACCTGGGCACTGTATTGGTAAGGGGAATAATTCAGATGGCCCGTTGTATATTTATATCAGTTTCTTTTAGATTAACAGTGAAATGAAAACAAAATAGATTCTTTTGGAGCAGTCACAGACTCTTGAATGTCTCTGGTCCTCTAGAGCTCCTTAGAGCCCCATGTCAGAACACTTGCTTATGGCACGCATAACATACTGCAGACCAAGCACAAACATATCATTGGATTTCCAAAGGTGTTTTGGCTCCGGTGGGTCATCCTCTTGGGTCTCTACCTCTCTAGCCTCCTAAACTATATCTGTATCTTACAAAGCCTCTGCTTGGTGAGAGGAATGGAGAGGCTTGTTTTTTGTTTTTGTTTTTTAAGTTTCTATTTATTTTGAGAGAGCACAAGTGGGGGAGGGGCATAGAGAGAGGGAGACAGAGAATCCCAAGCAGATTCTGAGCCTGAAATAGGACTCGAACCCACAAAACCGTGAGATCATGACCTGAACCAACTCCAAGAGTCAGATGCTTAATCGACTGAGCCACCCAGGCGCCCGAGAAACCTTGTTTTCTTGTCTCACGAAGGGCTCAAGGCTCTCTATTGTTGTCTGTAGGTGATTTGTGGTTACCCAGGTAACCCTGAAGCCCTGTCACTCAGGAGCACCTGTTGAGGAGGGAGTGTAGTAAGAACACAGCAAAGCAGCTAGGAAAGGCCGTGAGGACTTGAAGTGTATCAGATCCTTATACTTAACACTGAAAAGAAAAATTGGTAAAAATATTACTGATATAGACTGCATAGCTGAAGGCCTTTTATTAAGCTAAACAGAATGTCATGGCTTTAGCCTAAGGACCAAGTAATTCACTTAATTGTCCTTTGTTTTTGTTTTTGTTTTTTTGCTTACATATTTTTGATAGCTTGATTAAGATATAGTTCACATGACATACGATTGGCCTATTTAAAGTGTACAATGGTGTTTAGTACTTTCACAGAATTGTGCAACCATCACCACAATCAACTTTATAATATTTCATCACCTAAAAAAGACTTGGAACACCTGGCTGGCTCAGTCAGAAGAGCATGTGAGTCTTGATCTCAGGTTGTGAGTTCAGGCTCCATGTTGAATGTGGAGATTATTTAAATAAATAAAACTAAAAAAAAAAAAAGAAAAGAAATTCATTACAAGTCATTCTCCATTCTCCCCGAGCCCCTGGCAACCACTAATCTACTTTCTGTCTCTGTAGATTTGCCTGTTCTGAACATTTAATATGAGTAGAATCATATAGTATGTTACCTTTGTGACTAGTTTCTTTCCCTGAGCATAATGTTTTCAAGGTTCATCCATGTTGTAGTGTCAGTATTTCTTTTTTTTTTTTTTTTGTCAAATAATGTTCCATTGTCTAGATTTGCCAAAAAAATTTTTTATTTAGAGAGAGAGAGAGCAGGGGAGAAGGGGCATAAGGGGAGAGAGAGAATCTTAAGCAGGCTCCACACTCAGTGTGAGGCTTGATCCCATGACCCTGGGATCACGACCTGATCGAAAATCAAGACTTGGATGCTTAACTGACCGAACCCACCCAGGCTCCCCTATGGCAAAAAAAAAAAAAAAAAAAAAAAATCCTTAAGTGTCAGTTCAGCCGTATTATGTTCACATTGTGGTGAAACAGATTTTCAGAACTTTCTCATCTTGCAAAACTGAAACTAGATATGATATACCAAATTTTATCCATTCTTCTTGGTTGACAGACATTTGGGTTGTTTCCCACGTTTGGGCTGTTGTGTGTAATGTTGCTATGAACATTTGTGTACACATTTTTGTGGGGGCCTATATTTTCCTTTCTCTTAGTATATACCTGGGAGTAGAATTGATAGGTCCTGTAGTAATTCTGTATTTAACATACGGAGGAACTGCCAGACTTTAATCATTTAAACTGCATCATTTGCATTTAGGGGCGCCTGGGTAGCTCAGTTGGTTAAGCGTCCAACTTCAGCTCAGGTCATGATCTCACGGTTTGTGGATTCGAGCCCCATGTCAGGGTCTGTGCTGACAGCTCCGAGCCTGGAGCTTGCTTCCGATTCTGTGTCTCCCCCTCTTTCTGTGCCCCTCCCCCACTCACGCTCTGTCTCTGTCTCAAAAATAAATAAATATTAAAAATAAATAAAATAAACTGCATCATTTTGCATTGCCAGCAGCAGTGCATGAAGGTCTCGGTTTCTCCATATTCTGGCCAACGCTTGTTATTATCTGTCTTCCTGATTATAGCCATATCAGTAGGGGTGTAGTGGTATCTCATTGTGATTTATGTTTCTCTAGTGACTAGTGATATAGAACATCTTTTCATGTAAAGATACTTAACTAAAATTTTTTCCCTTAAAATGAAGATTTCCTTGGGAGTTCTTGGGAATTCTAATACATTTAAGAAATACATGCTTTGGGAATTCTTAAAAGGTACAAATTATGACCCACATTTTGACCCTGTGACTTCAGGGATTGGAAGGTTGAGAGAAAATCGCTGCCCTGACTGGAAGGACTGCCTGTTGATGGGTTAGAATTTAAGTGGAAGGGGTTGAGCAGTCTCTCATTTTCAGAGACCTATTAAGTAGAATCCTTGTCTGTGACAAGCAAAGGAAACACGAAAAGGTGGAAAATGGACCCAAATGTAAGAGATTTCTTTTAAAGGTACTAAATTTACCAGCACAACCAAGCCAAAGAATGGCCTTCTAATGGTGGGCTAATATAAGAGTCAACTTTATATTCCCCAGTACTCTACTTGGTGTCTGGCACAGAGTTTTTATTCCTGGTTTTGAAGAAGATGTAATGAAGCAAACAAATCAGAAGAGTTTAAGATCCTAAAATGTCAGAATCAGAAACTACTGATCTCTTCCAGGGAACTTTACATCATTTAAAAAGGGGTTGCAGGGGCGCCTGGGTGGCGCAGTCGGTTAAGCGTCCGACTTCAGCCAGGTCACGATCTCGCGGTCCGTGAGTTCGAGCCCCGCGTCGGGCTCTGGGCTGATGGCTCAGAGCCTGGAGCCTGTTTCCGATTCTGTGTCTCCCTCTCTCTCTGCCCCTCCCCCGTTCATGCTCTGTCTCTCTCTGTCCCAAAAATAAATAAAATTTGAAAAAAAAAAAAAAAATTTAAAAAGGGGTTGCAATGGGGCGCCTGGGTGGCTCAGTCGGTGGAGCGTCCGACTTTGGCTCAGGTCATGATCTCACGGTATGTGAGTTTGAGCCCCAGGTCGGGCTCTGGGCTGACGGCTCAGAGCCTGGAGCCTGTTTCGGATTCTGTGTCTCCCTCTCTCTCTGACCCTCCCCTGTTCATGCTGTCTCTCTCTGTCTCAAAAATAAATAAACATTAAAAATAAAATAAAAAAATAAAAATAAAAAGGGGTTGCAAAGTAAAGCGTCCCTAGATCAAGTCCTTTAAAAGCTGACAGGCCTCCTTAGATCACACGGGTGTCTTTAAAAACATCCGCGTCATCTCGCCCACAACTGCTGCACACCCCATCACACGTGCTTGAAGAGTATTTGTGAATTCTGTGATGCCCGTGAGGTTTATTTATGTAAACATACCTCACTTCATTCCTCCCCATATAAAGCACATCAATATAAGCACTCACTGTGTCACTTAATTGACACAACGCTTGAGGTGAGGTCAGCCCTCCTTAGTCCCGTGTTGCAGAAAAGGAAGTTTAGGCTCAGCACAAATAAGTAACTTGTCCAGGATCACACCAGCTCTCAAGGGGCACGCCAGGAGGAGTCCAGGCTTCCAGCCCGTCCTCTCAGCCACTGTACTCAGTACAAAAAAAGTCCTCCTCCCCCGTCGGAGCCTTTGCAACAGGAATTGGGGAAAGGTGTAGAAGAAGAACCTGGTGCAAATATCACCACCGTATTATTTTGATGGGGATTTTGTCATTGCTCTCTTGGCCTGCTCACTGTAGGTACAGTTGAGGGTGGCAGGAACCTCACAGGGTATGTGATCATGGTGCACCTGAAGTAGTCGTTGCAGCTTTGTGCACACTTGTGAAGGTTGAACTTGATCCCAGAACCAGCAGGGGAAAAGTACGATTAGATTTCCATTTTCTTTTCTAAAGACAGTAGGCTGCAGTAGATAGAAAGAGGTGGCAGGGAGTTCGGTTGTGGTTAAAGCCTGGATTTGGGCAGTGGGGAGAAGAAGGCTGGGTGAACAGTTTCTAAGCTAAAACCGTTAGGACTCAGCAACCTTCTGGATATGAGAGTTGGCAGATGACTTGAAGAGGACTCCAACAATTCTAGCTGGGGGACATAGGGTAGGTGCCATATCAGTGCAGAGTTAAAGGATTGGGAAGGAAGCGGGGTGAAGGATACCAAAGCCGGTGGTAGACTTAGGTTCAAGCTCTGCTCTGATGGTCTGAGAACCGTAGTGGTTCTCTTAAGCTTGGTTGGGTGCTTAAGTCTACTTAATTAGAAGATAAAAGCAGTTAAATTGTGTTTGCTTGCCTTTTAGTTTTTCTAGAAAATTGATGTACACTGAAGTTTTTTTTTTTAGTAAGCTCTACTCCTAGCATGGAGCCCAACGTAGGGCTTGAACTCACAACCTGAGATCAATACCTGAGCTGAGATCAAGAGTCAGATGCTTAACCAGCCAAGCCACCCAGACACCCCTCAGGGGCACCTGGGTGGTTCAGCTGGTTAAGCATCTGACTTCGGCTCAGGTCACGATCCCACGGTTCATGAGTTCGAGCCCCGCGTCGGGCTCTGTGTGACAGCTCGGAGCCTGGAGCCTGCTTCGGATTCTGTGTCTCTCTCTTTCTCTGCCCCTCCCCTGCTCATGCTCTGTCTCTCTCTCAAAAATAAATAAAAACATTAAAAAAAAAAAACCTTCCTTTTAGGTATGGACATTTAGAAGGGAAACTCAAGAAACACCATTTTGTCAGGAAATGAGAAGCATTTTGCATTCTGCCACTCCCCAGAGGAATCCAATCTGATGTCATAGGTGCTTTCGTGGTTGTAGCTCCCAGCATCCGCCCCCTCCTTGGCTGTACGATTCTTCAGGACTAAGCTATAATGGAAGAACAGCTGACAGAGAGCAGTGACCGCCTGGGACCGGGTACCCCTCCCAGTTCAGCTTGATGAACATTGGTCCAGTTTGATAATCTGGAAGTAAACGAGTAGTATTCTCAACGGAACTATTCTGTTCTTCTGGGAAGAATTAAATCTAGATAATTTCCGTAGGACACTCCATACCTTCCATTTGGGCATAGAACCGCGCTTTAACAATTCTGCTTCAAAATCTGTTCCTGAGATGAGATATTTCATAAACACAGCATTGAAGCAATGGATGGTGAAGTTACTTCCTGTGTTGGTTCATTCATGCCTCAAGGTTGCAAAGTTATGTAAGTTGTTTACAGATAAAACGCTAGTGAAGGAAAGTTCATTTGCCACTGCTAGAAGGTACGAGCCCCAAGCAGTTAGCATGATGAGTATCTTTGGCCTTTTCTTGCAGCTGTCTTATATTTACAGGGTCGAGTTATCTTACCCATATCTAGGGTTAAAGGTCGTAGTCTCATGGGTAATACAGTGTAGCATAGCTTCTGTTTTGTACTTTGTTAAAGAAAGTGGGTAGATGATTACCTGAGGTTGAATTGGTATTTGGAGCCTCATTAATGATTAATTAAAACATACAGAAGTGCTTTTTTTCTAAGTACCTGTACCTAACGGTCTTTGAGGGTTCAAATATTCAGAAGATATCCTCTTACACCTCATAAGAAATACATTTACTCTTAGACTTAAAATACATTTGAACAGAATTCAACGCTTAGAGTTTTTAGACTGCTTGCATTTACATTAATTTACATAGGGCATAATTACTCGTAGGTCTCTGATAGCAGTAGGGTTCCGTTTTTTGTTTTTGTTTTTGTTTTTTCATTAACACTTGTTTCTTTCTGCTACTTAGAGGACCACTAACAAGATACCTTAAGTATCATCTCAAGAGTTAATGATTTATGTCAATCACCTTCATTATAAAGTGCTCTGGTGATTTGCAGTTGGAAGATGTTGGTGACTTATCCTATCTGGTTTGGTTTGGTACAGGTGGCAGACATTTATTTCAGTACCTTTGGTGACTCTTTTCCACAGTAAAGCTTCACTGAAAATATTGTGGGGTTGTTTTTATGTTTTGTCTTCATTTCGGATTGTTTGCTTTTAAATGCTATCTTATGTTTCTCCAGTTTTCCTTTTGGGCACCTATGGCTTTTACCTACATTCATCATTGGGGTCATTCTATTTTCTCTTGACCCGGTTTATATAGCTCAGTCCCTTGAATGATTTCTTCCTCACTACCTAGGAATATTCTGCAGAATTTCAAACTTAGAATTTATAAATTTGAATATGGCTTAGGTCTATACATATTTGCTTTCCCGAGAGTATATTCTGTCTGCAACTTAAGTGTAAGTTCTTTGGGGACAAGTACTATAGTTTAAATGTAAATTGTCGTGGCGCCTGGGTGGCTCAGTCGGTTAAGCGTCCGACTTCAGCTCAGGTCACGATCTCGCAGTCCGTGAGTTTGAGCCCCGCGTCGGGCTCTGGGCTGATGGCTCAGAGCCTGGAGCCTGCTTCCGATTCTGTGTCTCCCTCTCTCTCTGCCCCCCCCCCCCCCCCCGTTCATGCTCTGTCTCCCTCTGTCTCAAAAATAAACGTAAAAAAAAAAGATTATTTATAATAATAATAATAATAATAATAATAAATGTAAATTGTCCACTGACAGAAACTAGCATGGCGTTAACGACATGGAACTGCCATGGTAAGTGCCCGTTGAGTTGAGTTGCCCTGCGTGCGTGAAGGGCAGCCTTATTATCTGCATGCAATGTAGAGAGTGTTCTAGCAGCTTTCAGAGATGTTGCATATCCATTCCAGGTCGCAACACTTCATTGCCAAGACACGAGTTCTGAACCTGCCCAGTGAGGGGTGGGCAGGGGAGTGGAGGCAGGCAGGTGGCTGTCGATGCTTTCCTTAGTCTCTATGGGGGTTCTTCTACTCTGGTGACCAGGACTTAATTCTCCTGTTTGTCACAGAGGAAGCAAGACGTGAACCAACCCAGTCATATTCTGTACAAAGACTTTCGCAGTCTGTTCTGCTTCCCCCAGCTTCTGTTTCTTCATTCCGCATCTCTGAGAGAATTACCATGATAGCTGTCATGAAAAGTCCATCCTATTGATGGCGAAGGGCTACCTCTATGCGGTCCTTTGGAGAAACCAAGCAGTGTCTGTATTTCACTGTTTTAACTTTGCTGTGTGTTCTATCTGCTTACTCAATACAACTGCATTTCCCTGAAGTTGGTATTGGTGTGTTTTTTGTTCCCTTCCCCAACTCAGCCCTTTCCCTTTCAGGAAGTGACTTTACAGTGTGCCCTACTCTGCCTCCTGCACGGTGCCAGGTATATAATAAGTGCTTATGGTGTTTGTTCAAACTTGTATGAATGACTACTTTTAAGAGATTTAACTCTTAATTATTTTGCCTAATTTCCGTAAGTTTGGGAGAGGGTTAGAGTTGAAATCAGGATAAAGTCTTGGGAATTTAGGTGGGAATAGTTAATAACCTAAGAGGAATAAAGATGGCTTTTGTAAGCCACATTACAACCAGGCATCTAGTACAAACGATTTAGTTATTCTGTCCAGACTGTGAACAGTTGTCTTGTTCTCACTAAAGGCAATTTTGTTGAAATGTTCTTAGAAACAATGTGTGCAGGCTTCTGTAATCATACAGGGGAGAGAGAGAGAGATCTAGGGAACATCAAGATACTGACTCAACCTGTCCTTTTTGAAAAATATTTGACCCCTTTGCTCTAACTCAACAACCCCTCAAAGTTGTTGATACAAAGTTCCAAAATAGGAAAGAGATCAAAACCAGTTTCTGTGTTACAGCTTTCTGGGAAGAGGATGCTAGGAGAAAATATATGTATTTCTAAATGTATCGTTTCATATAAGCCATTCTTAGGTTGCTCTTGTATTTTTAATGACCTAACCTGGAACATTTTTGATAAGTTCAGTTCTTAACAGAAACACTGAACTCCAACACCCACCCCCCCACCCCCACCGCCCTGCCCCACAGCAAGCAGCTGGAAGCAATGAAAAGCCAGGCGGTTATTGAAGCTCATGGCTCTTTCCCATGGCTTCTCATGTTTATGCCCAGAATGAACTGACAGCATTGTTATGTTGCAGATATGCTGGATACAGTAGAGGAGGGGACTCACCATCATATAAAATAGGGCCCTTCTGTAAAGCTAACACTAATCATTGAAGAATGAAAATACCAAAGACCTCCTTGTCATTGTGTAGGATTGGAAACTATCTTGATTTAGACTGTTGAATCAAATCGATGGTATGGTTTTTCAGTCCTGAATTTTATAATCTCATCTGTTAAACTGGTTAATAAAGCCTAGATGTCTACCCTTATGTGCCTAAAACAAATCTCTAAGGGCTTCAGCTATATCATAGCAAACTTGGAGTGCCTTTCAGTGCTGAATGACGTAATAGGTTGTTAATCTTTTCTATGGGGAATGCTTTTTCTTCATCAGCTGTCTAAAATATTTGGGAAATTATATCTTGTGGGAGTTGCCATTCATCAGGAAATGCTTGTTCATAGATGTAAGCCAGACCACATGTAGCAGTAAATGTTATGTATCTCTATGGAAACCAAAAATCACAAATGGATGGTCTTAAGCATTAAGCATTCTGCTTCTTACGGGGATAAGTCATATCCAGATTCGGTTCAGTTCACTCAAATATTTATGGGGCATTTAACGATCAAAAGGTCTGTGGGTACTTTGTTTAATGACTAATTTTCCTCTACACAAAACTGAAAAGATCATTAAAAGGAAAAACTAGGAGGAAAAGATCCCAGTGTATGTGGATTGTCAAGCTTGTAAATGCAGAACTCTGAAGTGGGAGGCGGGAGACAAGGGTTTTAGCTCTGGCTCTTGCCAAAACTAGTAGTGTGGCTTTGGACAAGTCTTTGAAACTATTTGTCTCCGTTTTCTCATCTGTAACAAGATAGAATTGGACTCTGTGACTCCTGAGTAATGAATCTGTTTTCCTATAAACTATTTTTTTTAATGAGAGATATTATACCTGGATGTTTCTCATTATTTCAGAGTAATAAGGATCATTGTTATACTGCAATGACTTTATCACCTGACAAAAAATTCACTAAGGACTGGGGTCACATTGTAGCCATTTGTCAGTGGATCCTGCTTTCTTCTCCACTCAGTATATATTGACAATGGGGTGTCCATAGGATCTAGTAGTGACAAAGTATGCAATAATCTGAATTATAGATGTTTAATTTAGTAGTCAAAAGGTGGCATTTGAAGAGTATAATTGCCATTCCCAGATAAAGGTAAGGACAGTGCCTTAAGTAGTAGTTCAAAGATGTGAGGAGGTTGGTAGAAGAAGAGGCTGGGGCTGAACTGGTTGGTGATCATGTTTATTCATAGATCCATTTAATTCTTAGCTCCAAGACTGCTTTGTCTGTCATTTCAGCAGTTTCTATAACAGGAATATCTCATAAGTGGAACTGGAATCAGTTGGCCCTAATGATTCAGTAGAACTTGTGAGAGAGGAAGGGTGTCCATGTTGCCAACTTTGTTGCTGATCTGGGTGTGTGTGGACAAGGAAATTTCTCTGGACTATTTTCTCATTGTTAAGTAGGGGGAAATACCTGTCCCATCCCTACCCCTCGAGAACATTATGAGGATAAACAAGAGACCTGAATAAAGGTATAAACAATGTTGATTTATATGTTAAATAGAAAAGTAGAATCTTTGGACTTGTGCAAAATACAAACATCCTTTTGATAGATCTTGCAATTTGATTTTTTTTAATATCGGAGAGTTTACCATTTTTTTTAAATTTTTAATGTTTATTTATTTTTGAGAGCGAGAAAGAGCGTGAGCAGAGTAGGGGCAGAGAGTGAGGGAGACACAGAATCTGAAGCAGGCTCCAGGCTCCGAGCTGTCAACACAGAGCCTGACGTGGGGCTCGAACTCACGGACTGTGAGATCGTGACCTGAGTCGAAGTCAGACGCTTCACTGACTGAGCCACCCAGGCACCCCCGGCTTTACTTTTTATTTATTTATTTATTTATTTTTAATTTTTTTTTCAACGTTTATTTATTTTTGGGACAGAGAGAGACAGAGCATGAACGGGGGAGGGGCAGAGAGAGAAGGAGACACAGAATCGGAAACAGGCTCCAGGCTCTGAGCCATCAGCCCAGAGCCTGACTCGGGGCTCGAACTCACAGACCGCGAGATCGTGACCTGGCTGAAGTCGGACGCTTAACCGACTGCGCCACCCAGGCGCCCCCGGGCTTTACTATTTAAAAAATTTTTTTAAATAAGTCTTTATGTTCAAAATTTTTTTAAGTTTAAAAAAAAGTTTAAAAATATGCATGTGATTAAAGGTGAGACACTCCAAAATATTTGACTACTTGGCCCTTACAAAATACCATAATACAATAAGGATTTGTCAAGTGTTCTTCATACACACTCCAATTCAGGTCATAAATAGTTTTTGATCATTTACTCTACAGCAGGCACTGTTTTAGGAGCTAGAGATACAGTAGGGAACATCACAGAGTTTTTATCCTCAAGGAGACCATGTAGTGGATGGAGCCGATAAGAGTTATCTATCCTATAGCAAGTGCTAATAAGAAAAATAGAGCAGGATAAGAGACAGAGCAATGGGAGAAGGGGGTGTTAGTCAGTAGACATGAGCAGAGACCTGGAGGAAGTGAAGGTATGTGCCAGATAGGGTATCAGGAGAACGAACGTTCCAGGCAAAGGAAACCCAAGTACGGAAGCCTCTGGCAACTGTGGGGTGGAGGACAGCACCCTGGCAGAGCAGGGCTAGCGATGGGGGCGGAGCAGAGGAGACCGTTCTGAGGAGGATTCAGGAGGTGAGCGGATCCGCCGGGGTCTTCTGGGCTACCATACACACTCACCATTTGAGCTTTTGTTGTTGTATCTTTGTTTTTTGGAGTAATGATACAGTGTTTATTTTTCAATAAGGTGACATATTCTTACCTAGGAAGATAATACCACATGTCATAAAACACCACCACAGAAATCCACAGTGGAAGTCGTGACTAAAGAGTCTTTGTGGAATGTAGTCTCTTGGAAGCAAAATGACTAGTTTGTAACAGGAGAGTCAGGTACTTGATGTCCTTTAAAAAAAAAAAAAGCCCCCATTTTCTGATTGATAATATTAAGTCCCAATAAATAACATTCAGGGGTTTGGGTTTTGTTTTGTTTTGTTTTGTTTTTTTGTATTTTGGTTTCTTGTAATTGCTGGAGATTTAATGATGAACAAACTAAGATGCCATTTCAAACAACTAGCCTAACCCCTGTGCTTCCCATGTGACACCTCTGAGCCGCATCCCCAATGTATCCAGGAATGCAGTCTTCCATTTAGGAACTGGGTCTACCCTTACATCCTCTCTGCATCCCTCCTGCTTTTGTCCAGTCCCAAATTACCCCCATCAACTTTTCTTCCCCTTTCTCCTCACGCCCTCCTTTTAATTTTCATTTGTGATCTTTTTTTATGGTGGTTTAAAAAAAAAAACAGGTAATTTAAAACTTCCCATCTTAACCATTTTTCAGTGAACAGTGCAGTTGTGTTTATATGCACATTGTGGTGTGACACACTTCTAGAATTGTATCTCTTGTGTTCCCACAGCACTCCCTTATTTATACAGATAGCATATCCAGCAGTGTTTCCATTTGAGGTTCTCTTTGTTTTCTGTGTTTTGCATCTAGCACTGTACCTGACGGGCAGGAGGCGATCATTAAATGTTAAATGGCATTTTTTCATTTAACAAACGCCTCTAGAGCACTTAACTCTGAGCGCGTGCTCTAAGTGCATTGCACATACTCACTGATTTCATTTTCACAAGAACCCTCTGTATACTTTGTTTCATTTTAGGGGGAAGCTGAGGGATTCGCACAAGGTCACAGCTAATATTGAATGAATCCATTTATAAAGGAAAAAAATAATGTAAAGAAAGAGTTGAAAATTCTTTGTGCTGCTGCTGGGTTCCAGGAACAGCAGACAGGGTGGGAGTCCACGTGCTGGGGAGTATGTCCACTCCTGAGGTCCTTTAGGAAGGCTGCTTTGTCCCCTGCCGTCCCTGCCAGACCAACTGCACTCTCCCCACTTGCTCCTGCCCAGAGCTCTTTCCGGCTGGCCTGTTTGGTGCCTCATCTCCTCAGTTGACATTTGCACTTTACTGGGGCTGTTGGGTATAAGTGCTAGCTTCTCTCTGCTTGGCTTGGGGATTACACCTTCTAGAGGGGAATTTACCTCCTAACCCTCCCTCCCTTCTCCCACCTGGTGTTTCAAAGGCTTAGCATTTTTCATGCTGTGTTGCACAGAGTAACTCCCCCCCCCCCCCCCGACCCCCATCCGTGGGGCTCATTTAACATGCACCTTCCTGGGCTCCACCTCAGACCCACTAAAGTCTGCTTTGCAGATGGGGCCCCAAAATCTGTATTTTAGGCTTCTTAAGAGCTACTGTGTTAGAAGATGTGCCCCCTTGCTCTTGTGAGGGGAGAGAGATGAGATAAGAAAAGCGCGTTATGTGACCCAAGCTTCCCTCCACGGAGTGCAGGGGAATCTTGCTGCAGTTTTTTCTCTGCTAATTAAGAGAAGTTGCAGGATGGTAGAAAATCAAACCTTAAGGGCAAACCTGTGGCAAAGTGACCTGTAGTAACCATAGTAAACTGTGGCCTGTGGCACAGCTGGCTGCATTTCTGGAACATAGCCACATTCATTCTTCATGTATTGTCTACAGCTGCTTTGCACTACAATGGCAGAGTTGAGTAATTGCTGCAAAGACCGTACAGCCTGCAAAGCCTAAAATATTTACTATTTGGCCCATTATAGGAAACTTTGTCAGACAGCTGAGCTCTCCAGTAGCACTTTCTGTCAAGGTGGAAATATTTGCTCTGCTAGCCAGCAACACTTGCCTTTTGGGCACTGAGCACTTGAAGAGTGAGCGATATGATCGAGTAACTGGAATTTTTGTTTTATCTGGTTTTAATTAATTTGATTTTAAAAAGTTAATTTAAATTTAAATAGCCACCTTTCACTGGTGGCGACAGTATCAGACTGTGCAGGACTAGAGCAAAGGTTTCAGATTGGGATTGGCTTTGAGGTGTCAATTAAATACTGGCAAGAGTTTCCTTCAGGCCACTGGGAAGAGGGAGACCAGGGAAAGAAGTCTAGAAAGGATGCATTTTTTCCTTTTCATTTTTTCCATTGTGATTTTTAAGGAGTTACTTGTGTCAGGATCTACCTCTGTACCACTTAATCAGCTTTTTGACCTTGGTTAGGTTACCTAGTTTCTCTTTGCTTCAATTTTCTCACCTGTAAAAGAGATAGTGATAGTACCTACCTTCAAAGACTGTTATGAAGTTAAAGTGCTTAAACAGCATCTTGCGCATAGTAAAATCTTTGTGTTTGCTGCCCTTATCATTATTTCATAAGTTTTTTGTGGCCTAGGTTAGGAAAATAATCCTTATTATTTACCCCTCTCCTTTTTTTTTTTTTTATGTTCATTCACTTTTGAGAGCGAGAGACAGGGCATAACCAAAGGTGGGGCAGAGAGAGAGGGAGACACAGAATTGGAAGTAGGCTCCAGGCTCTGAGCAGTCAGCACAGAACCCGACATGGGGCTCGAACCCATGAACCTTGAGATCCTGACCTGAGCCAAAGTTGGATGCTTAACTGACTGAACCACCCGGGCACCCCTCCTTTTTTTTTTTTTTTTTTAAAGGAAAGTGGATTCTGAATTCCAGGATAACTTGCACGCTAATGTGACTAATGTAGTTTGTTTCTAATTTGGAGACCAGCTGTGCTTCAGTAGGTTCATTACGGTTAACCCAGATGGATCCAGCATGTGACATAGGCAGCAAGGTATTGTCAGAGTTTTACTGATGGGTCACTGCAGACAGATGATAGACGATAGATATATCTATCACTGATGATAGATAGATGGCCAGATTGTTTTGCAGAAACTCTTCGCAAATGAACTAGGTATGTTTAATTAGAAGCAGAACATTTCTTAGTGACTAAGTTGAAGAAATCCTCGTAACATTTGAAAGGAGGTATGTTTCTATTTTATCTTGAGACACGTCAGAATCTCCTACCATGGTCTTCCCTGTTAGACAACCGTGAGCAGAACCAGCAGGAACCTGCTGGGAGGGGGGAGTTGGCAATTGTTTGTAAATGATAATAGTAGTAGAAATCCAAAAGTGAAAAAAAAATTCAGAATAAGATCACTTTGAGTTTGTTTTTTTTTTTTAACTGACTCTTTGGTAACTTTCTCATCTTCAGTAGTGTCTACTAATAAATAATCCAGTGCTATATATATACTTGCCATGGCTAAACAATACCACTTTTAAAGACTTCCCAGAAGCCAATGAATGTGGCCTCTTAAAAAATGTACTTTTAGGCTTTCTGAGATGGTGATGATATGACAGTACTTTTTAGCCCTTAGATCTGTTCTCCAAGGCTGGAACATCAGTGTTCAGCAGATATTCTGTGCTCAGCAGTTGCTCTCCAAGGCTGCCTTTTTGATCTGTAAGACCATGTTGCAACACTCCTCGATAAGCAAACAATATAAGGAGAAAACCTTGCCCAGATCGTAGGCACTGTTTAATTCTGCAAGTAGTGATCCCATCTTTAGGCCATCGCGTGCTGTTTGTTTTCCGTTTTCAAATTGTAGATTGTGTTTGAATATATCTGAAATACAGTGAACCTGCTGAACGTTTTCATGGCCCATTTGACATAGAGCAGAAAGAATGAGAAAATAGTCAACTATTAATATCCTCTAGCTTAAAATCATGTGTGGTCTGAAACTTTAGTCATCTTAGGGAGGGAGGATATGGAAGTATCAAAGTCTCCGATGCGATGTGGCCCTTAAGGGATTAGGCTGTACAATAAGCACAGCTGTTGGACTTGCTCGGTTTTTACGTGCACTTGTCTGCACCTCCCTGCTCCGTATCACCCCATTGCACGTGCCTGTTCAACTCTATCTACTGCTTTTCCAGCACATTTATCTACAGCCCATTGACACCCATTTGCATCACTTGAATTGAAAGAGAGTAAGCAATAAAAACTTTTCTCCTGCTCTAAATTCAGTACTTCCCCTCTCTTTTTGTGTGAACTGTGGAGTGAGGATGCAGCTTAGAAGACTGTGGTTCCAATTATAAGTTTTCTTGGGGTGGAAACCTTAGTAATATAAATTGCAGAGCTAGAATTAACGTGTAGAAGTTACAGACGTAAGCTCAGTATAAGGAAACATTTGTTAAGCACCAGTGCTGGCCAGCAATCTGCTATTCATAGACCTTGGATGAGCTCAATCAGACCATTCTGTTAGGGATGAGGGAATGGATAGGAAGCTGGACGAGATGGTGGTGTTTGCTGTGATACTGCACACTTCAAAGATACTAGAACACAAACGAATATTTTCCTGTGAAATCTGTGATGTTACCTTAGAGTGTCTTGTAGAAGGAATTATTTCTTTTTAGATAAATTGTATGTGAATGAGACTGACTTACTAAATGTGACGCATTAGTAGGTACATTTGTTCCAGTGATGTGTGTTATCTAATCATCTTCCCGACAAATCCATTTTAAGATTAATCAGCAGTTTACTAATGAAAGTGTACATGGATGGATTCAGCACCTATTTATTTGGGACCTACTGTATCCTTCACACTATACCAGCCTCATTGAGGATAAAAATGTAAATGAGATAGTGCCTTAGTTTTCTAATTGGAGAAGTAGACATGAGCATTTTAGCCAGAACATAAAGGAGACTATAAAAAAAAAAACAAAAAACTAAAATCCAATTGCAAACAGAGGGAGCCATTTAATTCTTCCTGGATCAATCCATGGAGTCGATGCGGACTGAACTTTAAAAGACAAATAAGAGGAGGCTCCACTGAGGTGGCTCAGTCAGTTGAGCGTCTTACTCTTCATTTCAGCTTGGGTCATGATCCCAGGGTCGTGGGATTGGGCCTCACATCGATCGGGCTCCACACTGAGCATGGAGCCTGCTTGAGATTCTCTCCCCCTCCCTCTCCCCCAGCCCCTCTCCCTCACTTGTGTGTGTGTCTGTTCTCTCTCTTTCACCCTCTCAAAAATAAATAAAAACAAATATGTTGGGGCGGGGGGCAGATGTAATAATTCACATTGGTTTGGTATCTACTGCGTGTGAGACTTTTTTGTGTGTTTTGTATGTCTCTGTGATGTTTGGTACTGTCTTCTTCATTCTACAGATCAGAAAAGCAGTTGTGTAAAGGAAAATGTGGTCCGGATATGTGAGGCAAGGAATGTTAAGAGTCTAGCGTGGCTGAACACAGGGTTTGTAGAGACACAGAACTGGGTAAGACAAGGGAAAGAGGTGTATTGGAGGCATATTTCTAATCCAAATGAAAAAGTTGACTTTCCAGAGTCGACTTCTAGGACCATCACAAGCAAAGTGTTTCCTGCAGAATATATTGACATTGGAATGATGAACTTTAGATTCCAGTTCTAGCCTGGAATGCAGAGAAATCTCATTAGGTTGAACATGTGTCATGACCGGAAAGAATACCCGGGAGACCAGGGCTTGATTCCCACCCCCCCCCCCAATTTCTTGCTGAGCGTACTGCAGAAACTTTGTCTCCATACATAATGTGAGGGGCAATAATACTGCTCCATGAGCATGTGACGGGTCTAAGCTTGGTGTCATATATGCGTATCTCTGAAGGAGTTAATAGAATATCGGTTGAATCTAAATCAGAAAATGGGATTTAAAGCAGCAGCTCTTGGGGTGCCTGGGTGGCTCAGTCGGTTAGGCGGCCGACTTCGGCTCAGGTCATGATCTCGCAGTCCATGAGTTCGAGCCCCGTGTCGGGCTCTGTGCTGACAGCTCAGAGCCTGGAGCCTGTTTCAGATTCTGTGCCTCCCTCTCTCTGACCCTCCCCTGTTCATGTTCTGTCTCTCCCTGTCTCAAAAATAAATAAAAACGTTAAAAAAAAAATTAAAAATAAAGCAGCAACTCTTGCCCAGTCACCCAGATACCCTGAATATATTTTCCTTTCTATCCCCTTTCAACCTCTTGGGTTTAGCACCTGATTTCCTCTTCAACAGACTATTGGCAAAAGTCTCTGAACCAATTTCCACACTTGCTCTCCTAAATGTAGACTGTCAGACTAATTTTTTCAGGTATAACCTGTATCACTTTATTGCCCTGTTCAAAGATCTGCAATGGCGTTTCATCTCCTACAGAATGAAAAACAGGTTCTTACCGACTGGTTCCAACTATTCCAGCATTAATCTCTCCTTCTCGCCCACCTGTCTTTGGCCTTTTCTCATTTCCATCTCCATTTCCTTTTCTGAAGCCCCAAGTCCAAACTAATTTCTGCTTCCTTTGTTGCACTTTATAGCCTGTGACATTTTCCCCTCAATTATCTATTCAGCCAACATTTATTGAGTATCTGATATGAGTCACAAACTCTGGTGGTGAAGACACACAGGTAAATAAGATAAGAGTCACATCCCCATTTGAATCTGTGAGTGATATTTGCAGGTGTAAACATCTTACCCCTCCTCCAGACCGCAAGCTCCCTGAGGACTAGAACTCTGTATTTATTACACATTTCCATATAGCACTAGGCATATTCATTAGTGATGTGTAAATTTTGTTGAATAAATGGTTGAATTTAAGTTAGTTTAACAAAAATATTCCAATTTCTTGTATAACTCTGGATACACTGAGGGATTTTTAGTGAAACAGTGAACACTCACTGTCAGTCTTTGCATTTACAAAATGATATATCATTCCTTTATAATTAAAAACATGATGGGCCAGTAAAAGAAATAGCTATTCTTTGGACTCTTCACACAGAAAGCGATTTTGGTAGGTATTTGTACGTAATTCAGTCTGCTGAAAGAGGCAACAGATTCAGGTGTCTGTACCTTCGGTATCTGTGTTTTTCGGTATGTATTTTTAAGTTGTAACTTTTATAGAAATCTAAACTAGTTGGGAATTAAAACCACGTTACCATGTAGAGAGTTTCATTATCTGAAACTATGGAAAGAGGAAGTCAGCAATGAGTGGGGACTTGGTACAGGATGTGGAGTCAAGTCTCAAGACCCACTAGTTCACAAAACAGCACGTGCAGTTGAGCCTTTCCATGTGTGTGTCAAAATTGCCTTTTCTTAATTTTAAAATTTAGATATACTTTCTTAAAAAATGTTTTTAACGTTATTTATTTTTGAGAGGGAGAGAGACAGAGAGAGAGACAGAGCACGAGCAGGGGAGGGGCAGAGACAGAGAGGGAGACACAGAATCTGAAGCAGGCTCCAGACTCTGAGCTGTCAGCACAGAGACTGACGTGGGGCTCGAACTCACAAAGCACGAGATTATGACCTGAGCTGAAGTTGGATGCTTGACTGACTGAGCCACCCAGGTGCCCCTACATTTAAATTATAAAAGCAATATGCTAAATTTTGGCACGTAGAGAAAAGAAAAAAATAGCCTCACCTAATTATTACAATAAATCTTGACCTCTTTCTGTGTCTCTAAAAATGTAAAGTTGTTCTGTAGTATGCAGAACATTTGGGATACTACATTTTTCCATAGTGATATATCATTTTAAAGTTTCTTTATTTATTTTGAGAGAGATAGAGACAGTGTGAGTTGGGGAGTGGGGGGGGGGAGAGAGAGAGAGAGAGAGAGAGAGAGGGGGGGGGGGAGAGAGAGAGAGAGAGAGAGAGAGAGAGAGAGAGAGAGAATGAATATCCTAAGCAGGCTCCTCACTGTCAGCTCAGAGCCCAATGTGGGGCTCAAACTCGCGAACTATGAGATCATGACCTGAGCTGAAGTTGGATGCTTAACTGACTGAGCCACCCCGGTGCCCCCCATATCAATATTTAACCATCATTGTTATACAATATTCCATTTAGTGGCACACATCATTTTACTGTGGTAGGAAGATCATGTGCTTCACTGTCATGCAAAATGCTCTAACCTGTGATGCTGGGTATCTTGTGCTTGTAGTTTTTCCTAGATTTGGGCATATTTCCTTAGGTGAGGTTTACAAAATGACTATTCTTCTCTTTCTAATGTTAAAAATAACAGCAGAACCATTTGATAGAATCATTTTTTCCCCCAAAAACACAGGACTTGTTTTACTTATCCCCTCCCTGGACAATTGATGAAGAAATGGTGGCACCATTTTACCCAAACAGTAGTTTAAATGTATTACAATTCACCACAGCTTTGAGTGATTTGGTAAAAAGAAATTTTATGTCTGTGTCTGCCAAGTGACTTTAGCATTTGAGTGATTAAGAGATAACTTTGAAGACTGGTGCACCTGGATGGCTCAGTCGGTTAAGTGTCCCACTTTGGCTCAGGTCGTGATCTCGTGGTCCATGAGTTCGAGTCCCATGTCGGGCTCTATGCTGACTGCTCAAACCTGGAGCCCGCTTCAGATTCTGTGTCTCCCTCTCTCTCTGCCCCTCCCCCACTTGTGCTCTGTCTCTCAAGAATAAAAACATTTTAAAAAATATTTAAAAGGAAATAACCTTGAAGACATTGTTGGCAAACATCTGATTGAATAGAGTTTTGTTATTCATGTGACTTAGTAAGTGGCAAGTTTATGTGTAATCCGTCACTGTAAGGTGTCTGAAGACTTGTACCCAACTGCGGGTGTCGACCATGTCAAATGACACCCCTTGAGTGCTTCCTAGCAGCCTTCCCAGACACTCATCCAAGAGTTGCAGATGGGTCTCCCCACAGAAGGGAAACTGCTAGAGAGTGCAAATTATATGCTTCAAATGATAATCCAGGGAGCATTCTGTGATCTTGGAAACATCCACAGGTCGTACAGAACAGAAGCCACACACGTTATCGTATTTAAAACTTTAATAATGAGACAGCCAATGAGAGGGGAGAGAGATGGGTAAGAACCAAATTTATTTAGAATATGCCATGTGGCAGTAAGGACAGTGGGGAAAAATAAAACACAGGAAGGGGACTAGGCACTGTGAAGGCATGTGTGTGAGAAGGTTGCAGGCAGGGAAGCCTGGGGGAGGTGATGGTAGGAACCGTGTGGAGATATCTCCGGGAAGAGTGTGTCAGGCAGAAGGGCATCCTGGGCAGAGGCTCCAAGACAGAACAATGCTTGGCCCGTCTGAGGCTCAGTGAGGAGCCTGGGTAGCTGGTGTAGAGTGTTCTGGCAGAGTGAGGGACGAAAGCCTTGTTCTGTGTCTTTTAAAGAGAATGAGTGTGGGCATCTCTTGAGGAGTTTCCCTTTAAAGGGGAGCAGACGAGTAAAAGAGAACCTGGAAGAGGATATGAGGTGATGGGGGGAGGTTTTAAAGATGGAGAAAATGGCCGCATGAGGTTTCCAGACAGGTTCGACCCAGTGGCGAGGGGAAAATCGGGTGACTTAAGAGAGAGAATGTTGCTGGAAGACTGATGAAGTCAGAGAAGTTGTTGGGGTATCTACAAGGGCAGGACTTGCTTTAGATATGGCAGACTATGGAATGTATGTCTAAATGCAGGAAAGTTGGTAAAGGTGGAAACGGGAGTGTGGAGATATTCTTCTGTTGCTTCTTCTTTGCTCAGTGGAACACAGAGTGCACAGTTTTGCAGCCACGGGTAGGGAGGACATTTCTATAAAGAGAGGAGAAATGGCAAAATAGTCACCTAGGACAGAGGAAGAGTCATGGAATGACGAAAAGGTGGTCGGGTTGCAGAGGCTAAACTAAGGACCCTGCAGAGATCAGTGGTCATGAATTTAAAATAGAACTTGTCGAGTGGCGCCTGGGTGGCTCAGGTCATGATCTCATGGATTGTGAGCTTGAGCCCTGAGTCGGGCTCTGCACTGACAGTGCAGAGCCTGCTTGGGATTATCTGTCTCCCTCTCTCTCTGTCTCTCCTTGAGCTCTCGCTCTCTCTCTCTCTCTCTCACTCTCTCTCTCTCTCTCACACACACACACACACACACACACACACACAAATAAACATTTTTTAAAAAAATGGAACTTGTCAGTTACCATAATTATGTGTTTTTCTCCAGCCACAGTCAGCAGCTTTGGAACATGTGCAGAGCAAGCAGCGACTTGCATTTAGAACAAGACTACATTACGGTCTGCCAGATCACTGGGATGAAGAAGGAGAGAGAGGTGGGGGGGTGGGGGGTAGGTGGAAGGAAGGGTTGAAAATGGCAGGAAAGAGAGGAGGCTGAGTGACAGCTAGGAAGTATAGGATCCGTGGAATTTAGTCCCAGTGGCATTAACAGATTATTAGACTGAGTACTAGAGAGAGCGAATTGGAAAATTAAGAGTTTCAGAAATGTTTAAAAGATGAGTAGAGCTTTCTATCAGCTCTAACAGTGAGGAAAAGAGTGAAGTCAGAGATGATATTCAGGTGCTTGCTTGGGTTGACTACATTAAATATGGTTTCCAAACTCAGGTGTTCACCAGGCCAAGCAGATAGGAGTATCAGAAAACAGGAGTGATCTAGAACTGTTGTCAACTGGCAGACACGTGGTCCTTCTGAGAGGGGACAGCTCAGCTGGGGTGGTTGTTGCCGTGGAGTAAGTGGATCCCAGACTGCTAGATCTTCCAGCTTTAAAAGCAAGAGTCAGATTTTTAATGTGCAATCTCTCAATTTATAAATGCTGACTACATTTTTTTTTTCTTAACTATACAATGGTAAATTATATTTAGATCCCAGACCCCTTTTCCCTTGAGAACAGTCTGTCCAGTAAAGAAAGATTTATTATATACATGAAACTGCATCTATACTTCACCTTAAGAAGGAATTTGAAGTGGGGTGCCTGGGTGGCTCAGTCTGTTGAGCGTCTGATGTCAGCTCAGTCATGATCTCACAGTATGTGAGTTCGAGCCCTTCATCGGGCTCTGCGCTGACAGTGCAGAGCCTGCTTGGGATTTCCCTCCCTCTCTACCCCTCCCGGCACTCTCCCCTTCTTCCCTTCTCTGTTTTTCTCTCAGTAAATAAATAAATAAATAAATAAATAAATAAATAAATAAATAGTTAAAAAAAAAAAAAAAAGCTTTAAAAAAGAGAGAATTGGAAGCCACATGAGGTAGAGGCAAACTGGGTGCCGAGCTGTGTGGTCCAGGCCACACAGCGAGAGCAGTTCTGAGAAGGGGCCCATGAGAGGTTACAAAGCGCTGGCCAGTGTGGTGCTGATTATGTGCTATCTCCCAGAACCATGGGCCTTGCCCTCAGGCACGAATTCTTTTGTGGTTTCCATCCCATTAACCTTGAACAGTTTCACTGAACTTTATTTTTAGCTTCTGCTTTTCATTTCCAAATTGATAACTGAATGCAGAAGCATTGGCCCAGAGTGGCAAGGCCATGGGTGGGGGGGTGGGGGGGGTGGGTACCACTGGCCAAGAGCTAAGAGATGGAGTTGGCGCTGGTCACTTTATGCCTTTCTGTGAGCTGCTCATGGGTCTCAGTCTGGAAGCAGTTCATCCATGCCTCTGCATAGGTGATGTCTCTGGAAGATCGGGTGCTAAAGGCCTGCCCAACAGAGCAGCTGCCAGGGAAGGAGTCATGAAGCTAAGACCTTGCTCCCCTGGGAATTGGGCCCAGGACTTCTGTTCCTCCTTATAATCTTGCCTAAGAGCTTCCTCTGGCCATGTGCTGAGAGAGGAGACTGGAAACGTGACCGTAGGTAAAGAGACAAGTTCTTCCAGGGCAGCGGCTATGGTTATTTGCTAAATGTTTGTTATTTCCCATATGGGCCAAACCCTGTACTGGACCCCAGGGACAGAGATGTGAACAAGACAGATATCCCTGTTGTCACGGTGGCTTGCTTCTTGCCTCCTTCTCTTCATTCATTCCTCAGAATTACTGAGAGACTGCTACATGGCATGCATCAGAATGGCTATTGGGAATATTAAAAAAAGTAATGTCAGTCTGCTCAAGGATAAGCACATAAGTTACGGTACATTTACACTCTGTGACTAAGAGAGCTTGAGAGTTTTTACGGGTCCACAGATGGCATTAAGTGCTGTGGGAGATAATGAAGAAGAGGGCTCATTCCCTGTCATCAGGGAGTGTATGGTCTGCTTGGAAGAAGGGAAGCCACAGTACCTCCAGAAGCACATACCACTAGTTGATCATGTGTATTTCTGACTCCAAGTGTCTTTGTATGCCCAGCAGGGTACCTGGTGCCCAAGTGCTTTACTAATAAGCATTGGTTGAATTAATGTATAAAGAATAAATGAGTATTCTTTGCAAGACAGAAATTAGCTTGTTGCTGTAATAGAGAGCCATTCTTTTAGGAAGAGTGACATTTGAGCCAGGCCTGGGAAAATAGGTGGGCAGCTCCACATGAGAAGAGAGGAGGTGCCCCGAGGCGTATTCCGGACATCAGAAGTGGCATGAGCCACTCATTACGCCCAGGAAACAACAGGGGTTCTGTTTGGTGATGAGCACAGGGCATATGGGAAAATGTGGAGAGACGAGAAAGGATGGGGGCAGGTAATGGTGGGACATCGACTGCCCGGCAAGTGAGTTTAGGCTTTAATAGCCTACAGCATTTTTAAAGGGTTGCTCCAGAGAGTACTTCCAGAAACTACCATTGGTGGCAGTTCGATGGGTAAATTGGAGGAGTTGCAGAATCAAAATAGGGTCTTATTTTTTAGGGTCGGGGGAGACCGAGGCGGGTTTTCTAAGGTGCAGGATGCCTCTGACATGCTGAGAGAGGGTAAGATGAGCAGCATGCCTTTGGAAGGCCTGTGCGAGACCGCTTGGCAAAGCCCCACTGGAAAGAGATGCTCTTAGAGGGGCTGGCCCAGGCTGCAGACTCTGAGCCTCTGAGGTCCTCGTAAGATGTCTGACCATGGGGCTTCAGCTGGGCAGGGGAACAAGGAAGGAAGGAAGAAGGAAGAGGTGAATTCTCCACCCCTTCCATGTTCTGTAGCCTCCAGCATGTTGTTCAGTGGGTGTAACTGGGAGATTGACCATTGGGCAGAAAATGCAGAACGTTGTGCATTCATCTCTTGGGACCTTAATTACCTTCTTTGTCAAATAACTCTTCAGATCCTGTTCAGCCCCAGCAGCCTATGAGTCTGTCATTGGAGACATAAGGGACTTTAGAAAAGCTGGGTGCCTTCTGAAAGCCCAGCCAGACACCATCTGCCAGCACCGGGCAAGGCTGGGGTGGGGGAGGGCATCTGAACCTGGCACAATGTGGCTACTTTGATCCACTTCGTGCTTACTCATTGCTAATACTTTGTAGGTAGAGTTTATAGGAAAACAAACCAGCTAGTTGAGAGTGTTTCACTTTAACCTTTTTTCTCTTTGTCGTTGTTAAAGAAAGTAGGGCATGTTGTTTGCACAGCATCTGGTCGTGCTACAGCCTGTACCCAAAATTGCAGATGGGCCTTTCTGTAAGAATCCCAAGCACGTGGACACAGATGCTTCATTTGTTCTGTCTATCTTGGTATAAAGGAAAATGACCTCACAAAGTAAGCCTTAATAAGTTCATCTTTGGGCTGGGCTGTAGGTAAGACACACTCTGTAATGGAGCCCTTTCTATTTCCTGACATTAGTCACCGTAGGAAAACGCCCACATAATAATAAAAATAATACCTAACATCTGTTCGGCACTTTAGAGCCCCCAGGTGCCATATATATTCACAACGAAATATCAGAAATCGTGTATTTGATATTATACTGTGAACTGGTGAAGGCAAAATAATTGTAGCTTTTGGGTGTATAGGAGGCTGCTGCGTTAGGTCGGGACTTGTGAAGAGCGGGCTGCTTCTATTTCTTGAAGCCTTGACAGTGGGGAAGCAACAGAGTGAATAAGAGCCACGGCATTAGACAGACATGGGTTCACATCCCAACTCTTCCAGCCAGTGGCCTCAATGTCTTTGGGTCCAAGCTTCCTCGTTGTAAAGTGGGGTGATAATTCCTCTCAGAGTTGGTGTGACGATGGAAAGAAATGAGGTCCATAAATCTTGTGGGACATGACCTGAACCAGAAGTGTGCGGTGGCTGATAATCCCTAACTGGGATGTGGCTCGCTTGCCGGTATGCTTTCAGATGTTTGCGTCACTGAACTGTCCTCCCCTCTGTTCCCCGTGGCCACACGATTACAGTTCTCACCTGTGTTTCTTGTGACCTGCTCTTTCTTTCTCAGTCCCATTGATACCATATATGACCTCTCCAACTAAATAATGACAACAATCCCAGCCAGTCTCCAGTGTCTCTCAATGCCCCCTGCATGGCTGCTACCCTCTACCTTGTATCTCATATATCATGACGTGACTAGGCTTTCCAAAGCTGTTTCATGTTACTGTGAATTTGCACAGTCTCTCTGTTGCCCTACTAAATAAAACCAAACTCTCTTGGATTTCAGTATACTCTGGAATCTAGCTAAACCTTAACCCTTTGACTTCATTTCTTATGACTCAGTACAAATGCTGTGCTCCAGTCAACACAGACATCTATCTTCTTCTCAAAAATGATGAGGAGCTTAATATCTTGACACATAGCCCTCTGCTTTTCATTTTGTTTCTGCCTCGATAATTAATTTTCTGACACTGTTGGGATATGTTACCTTCATACTGACATCAGTACATCCTAGTGAGGACAGTACCAGAGTATTAAACTGCCCAGAGGAAGGTGTTTTTGATTTAGGGGATTTGGAAAGAACAAGAAGGTAGTAATAAGTTTGCTGTTTATGGCACTAAGAAACAGTTTCCTCAACCTTCCAGAGAATCCTTATTTTACTACTGCTAGATTTACTGCCATAGCTTAACCTTTTACTTAGATGGAATAAGCACATCACACTTAGGCATTAGTGAAGAACTTGTGTGCGGAGCCCCGCATGGGAAGAGTGCCAGGCCTCAGATCTCAAGCTGTGGAGGCAGAATAGTCACAAAGTCACTTAAGTTCACTCCCCAGGTTCCCTCCCATCACTTGGCTTTAGGTGTTAACCAGGTAACTTTTTGGACATGTAGACTGGCTTGCATTTTTCCTTCTGTCCCTTTATCTCCGTAAGAAGAGGTGAGGGAAGGGAGAGGGATATTAATGAGAGGATCTGTTCCCTGTCACACCTCATCCATGATGAATTTCATCAATCTTTGAAGTTCTGTCTCCCATTTTCTTAAGTATAGTACCTCATCCGCAGCAGGTAGCAGGAACTTCAATATCCAAAGATTTCTCTTTTTGCCAGTTCATTTAAGAGTAGGAGAGACTGCCTTAGGACAAGGAGGAGTAGTGATTTATAACTGCCTAAGAGATAGCAGTCACATGTAGGATTTTCTTTTTTTTTTTTTTCTTTTTTTTTTTTTTTACCCAAGTTTCTTCTTAGAAGTTTAAGTAGTGGAAAAAGGATCTAGCAGCTCTTATAGTCTAGCTCACTCAGTAAGATTTCTCATCTAACAAGTGCTCATTAAATCACAGCAGCAATTAAGAGACTACTTCTCTTTTTCTATTAGCATTGATTTGCAAGGACAAGGACATCTTTTCAGAGGCCTTAAAGCCCTCAGTAATGAGCGATTTAAAGTGGGGGGCACGGAGGAGGAAACATTTTCCTTGGTTTTTATCTCAAAACATATGGTACATTCACAGCCCCACAAATTGATGGTAACAGCCTATTTAGTAAAAGAGAAAAATGCTACTCAATTTCAGCAGGTCAAATAGCAAATATGCATGTGCAGTGTGATGACTTCAATGTAAAGTGGAAGCCACAAATGTATTCACAGCAAAAAGTGGAGGGGAACTCCACAAATGGTAACAGTGGTCAGAAAATCATCTGATTTGTTTTTCTCTTACTTCTCTCCATGTGTCTGTGTTCTCCAGTTTTTCTTTCAGTGTTTATCACCTTTATAATAAAGTCACTTTTAAAAAGTCAAATGATGATGGATATATACCAGTTTGGTGTGTGTTTGCTTGTTTTTAATTTTTTTTTTATTTTAGAGCATGAGTGAGGGAGAGGGGCAGATGGAGAGAGTCTAGAGAGAATCCCAAGCAGGCTCCACACTCAGCACAGAGCCTGACTCCGGGCTTGATCCCACAGCTCTGGGATCATGACCTGAGTTGAAATCAAGAGTTGGATGCTCAACCAGCTGAACCATTCAGATGCCCCAGTTTGGTGCTTATTAGAATTTTATTTTATTTTTAATTTTTAAAATTTAATGTTTATTTTGAGAGAGAGAGACAGCACGAGAGGGGGAGGGACAGAGAGAGAGGGAGACACAGAATCCAAAGCAGTCTCCAGGTTCTGAGCTGTCAGCACAGAGCCTGACACAGGGCTCGAACTCAGGAGCTGTGAGATCATGACCAGAGCTGAAGTTGGACGTTCAACTGACTGAGCCACCCAGGCACCCCAGAGTTTTATTTTTAACAAAAGAAAAGTGGGGGGAAACATGTTACAAAATGTGGAAGAATAAGTGATTAAATACAACCTGTTGAATGTAGGGATGGTTCACTTGGGCAGAAATGGGGAAACCTCAGGTATCTAGAAGATGACCAAGAAGCAAAGTAAGCTGCTGGGTTAAATGAATGAATACATAGAAAGTGCTTTGAGCAATGCTTAGGATATATGCTAGTTATTTGCATTGTTATCATTTTCATTCATTATCATCCTTGGGTACTAGCACACTTTATAGTACCTTGCACAAATCATAGTACGCACCGAAATGCTTTCGAGTTAATTTTTCAAGACTCTACACAACCCTGGTTCACCTACTAGCTATGTCACATGTGGACTTATACCCAGAACTGAACTGAACACAGAAGGGCAGGCTTGATCTGAGAAGCAGAAAGATTAGTGGGACCACTTCCTCTCCTGTCCCAGCCATTGTCTACCTGGTAATGTTTGTTTGGTGGCCGGTCTCCTCTTTGGCTCGTATTAAGGTCCCAATCTGTGAAAACATCAACATCTTTCTCATAGATATACTAACTGGTAAGCCAGTTCTTTCTTTCACCCTGATCTGTGCTCTTGAAATCTTTTGGATTAAATTATTTAACTTGATTCCTTCTAACTATAATCTGTTTTGATTTGGCCCATCTTTCAGCCTTTTTGAGGTGTTTTAATTGCTAATTCTCTTTTTTTTTAATTCTCTCTCTCTCTCTTTTTTTTTTTTTTTTTTTTTTTTGAGAGAGAATCTTAAACAGGCTCCATATCCAGTGCAGAACCCAACATGGACTCTAAACCACGACGCTGGGATCATGACCTGAGCAAACCAAATTCAAGAGTCAGATGCCTTACTGACTGAGCCACCCAGGCGCCCCTCTTTTGCTCTCCTCTTAAGCTTTGTGCAATCAAAACTTTTTTTGCAGCAATATCACCAATTTAAAATGTGGGACTGGAAGCACCTGGGTGGCTCAGTCAATTAAGTGTCCAACTCTTGATTTCATCTCAGATCATGATCTCAAGGTTCATGAGTTCGAGCCCAGCATTGGGCTCTGCACTGATAGCATGGAGCCTGCTTGGTATTCTCTGTCTCCCTCTCTCTCTCTTTCCCATCCCCTGCTTGTACTCTATCTCTCTCTCACACACACAATAAATAAACATTTTTAAAAAATAAAACGTGGGACCAGACAGGAACAGGACAGAGAGCCCTGTGCACTGGTATTCAAGGTCTTTTCATAGGTTGGCATAGGAGAATACCTCAGGGTCTTTCTTACGACCTGCTTATTCTTATTTTATGTATAATGCTAACAGAGTTTGTGTGCAAAAGGAGCACAATATTAAGTAAGCTGAAGTGTAGGAAAATAATCTGTACTTATCCTTATTTGTATGTTAGTGACATAAGTATATTTTCATAAAGGCAAGATAGGGGCGCCTGGGTGGTTCAGTGGGTTGAGTGTCCGATACTTAATCTCAGCTCAGGTCTTGATCTCAGGATTGTGAGTTCAAGCCTGAAGATCGGCTCCTCACTGGTATAAAGTCTACTTAAAAACAAAAACACATAAAGACGAGATAAATAACCACTTAAAGAATTGTCTCCTTGCTTTCGTCAGGATGCAAGCTCTCCCATATAGGTGAGGAAGCTCTTGGCTTACATGTTATGGAAAGTTCTGTCAAGTTCAGAAAGAACCATGCAGTTGCCAAAGGGAAAAGCTGTGTTCCCTGCAACCTGCTCATGTTCTTTCATTGTTCTCCTCAGGACCGGGGCGTGTCCTCCACCCTCCCCTCCATCACTCAGGAAACAGGCGGGTGCTCCAGTGAGCAGTATTGACTAACTCCTCTATTTGCTTGTCTGAGAACAGATAGGTATGCTGGATGATGAGTAACAACATGTATGATAATATAGTGAAAATTTTTGAGAAGCACAATTGTTACGTGTTCCTAAATATATAACTGAGTGTACTAGGAACATATGCAGGGCTTTTACGTTACTTCCCCAAAAAGATAAGCCTGCCATATTCATGGAATATATTTTAAACATCTGTTAGATGGCATTTAAATGTGTTTGTTTCTCTTATTTGATGAACGTTTTAAATCTCTGTGTATTTACAGATTTGGCAGACTTGGTATGTTTTTTTCAGCTATCATTGTAAATAAGCAGATAGCTTAGAGAAATTCACAGCGAGATAGTTGTATCTGAAATATCTGCTGAAATTTCAAAGGCCACTTGAGTCAGAAAACTATATAAATATGTGTGTAGTGAAATTTTCCATGTAGTACATGTATCTTCTAGGTGACATATATGTTGATTTTAAAAACTCATATATAAAGGTGTATCTGTTCATTCTTTTTCTGGTTTATCTTCATTTCTAATTTTCTGTGTGAACAGGTTTGACTTAGTAATTTTTTAAATTATGTAAAATATCTTTGTATCCGCAGGTTTCTATTCATACATGATCTGTTTCATTTTATATAGCAATTCAGTTGAGCTTCTTAAAAGTTGTTGAGGCTTTGAACTTTTAAAAGGGAAATTCTTTTGGGGCGCCTGGGTGGCTCAGTCGGTTAAGCATCCGACTTCAGCTCAGGTCATGATCTTGTGGTTGCTGAGTTCAAGCCCGGTGTTGGGCTCTGAGCCAACAGCTCAGAGCTTGGACCTGCTTTGGATTCTGTGTCTCCCTTTCTCTCTGCCCCTTCCCTACTCACATTCAGCCTCTCTCTCTGTCTCTCTCTCTGAAAAATAAATAAACATTAAAAAAATTTTAAGGGAAATTCTTTTTAGATGTCCTAAAAGAGCTCTTTTTTTTTTCTTTTTTAAAGTAGGCTTCACACCCAGCCCAGAGCCCAACATGGGGCTCAAACTCATGACTGTGAGATCAAGACCTGAGCCAAGATCATGAGTTTGACACTTAACCACTGAGCCCCCTAGGCACTCCAAGAGCTCTTTAAAAAGAATAATCATCTCTAAATGTTTCTGTGATCTTAGTGATGTCTTTATCATATTTTTAAAAGCAGTTTACATCTCTGTGTACAATCTGTGACACGAGGATAGAGTGTCTGAGTTTGAAACTCCTCAGTGTCCTCTCCAGCCCTGGTAGGGGCAGTGTTTGCATGGGAAACACAAGGAAAAAAAAGGTGTGCCAGAAAATGTTTATGAAACATTTCCACAGTATGTATGTGTGTGTGTGTATGTGTGTGTATATATATATATATATATATATATATATATATATATATTATTCTAACAGGCAGTAGTTGGAATCATTAGTGGAGATTATCATCTTAATACAATCTCAAAATGGTTTATGAATACATTCTCTAATAAACATAATGCAATACGTGAGTTTTAGTTTCCAGACCAGCCTCCAGAAATCTATGTCTTAAGTGGCTTATTATAAATTCTTTGCCACTAATAGTGTGTTTCCAGGGCTTGGGCAGAAGTCAGAGTGTGGGGAGAGGGTCAGTACTCATGAACTTCCCTTTGGTGGGCGGGAAGGCAGAGGAGTGCATTGGGAATGATCAAGGATAGCTGGGAGGGGGCCCGGAGGTAGGGGTGCGGGGGGAGAGGAAGGGGGTCATAAAACTTTGGATCAGGAAGAGGCCTTGGAGATCATGTTGTGTGATGCCATCGTCTTACAGAAGGGGAAACAGAGATCCAAGAGTCCGTGTGGCTGGCCCAAGCTAGTGGCTGAGCAGGACCTAGGATCCAGGTCTCCCGACTCCAGTTCAATTTATACACCAGCAGGTGCTGATAGGAGCCAAGAAGTCCACATTCTGGGGCTTGTGGGGAGAGAGGCTGTGAAGAAGGGCAGAGGGCAGGGGAAGCTCCCGTGTGAGGACCAGATTTTACCTGCCCCAGAGGACAGAGATGGCAAGAACTAAGCAGAGAGGTCAGGACCCTAGCCAAACAGATTAACATTCAGGACAGTCTAGTGTAAAAATGGGAAATTGCCATACCACAGTGTTGATAATAATTACTCTTCTAGTTTTTTGGATACCTGTTAAGTGCTAGGCACTGTTCTGTGTGTTTTATTGTAACATATCATTTAATTTCCATAGTAACCCTGGTAGAAAGGTGCTGTGTTTCCATTTTCAGAGAAGTGTGCTGATATTCAGAGTTACATGGCTTGCTTTGAGAGAGAGTGCCATGATTTGAACATGTCTGTCTTAGCCATATCTGTTTGGTTTCTGCAGTTTTATGTTGCCAAGCCAGAATTATAGATAAGAAAGGCACAGCAGACAATGGGAAGAATTCCCACCTAATCCCTGTACTTACTCCTGAGGAGCTAAATAAAGAGGACTCATCATCCCTCCAAAATGTCACTGAACCTGCACATATGGTTTAGTGCCCATTGGCAACTGATACCAAGTATATGGGTGGGAGGTGGGGGGAATCTAGAGCTCCTAAAACTTGTCAAATACTTAGCGTGAACCAGTCCGCAGTTGATGTTATGCCACCATCACTGTACTGGAACCCACTGATGCTCTGGAAGCGATGCCACCACAAACAGTTGTCACAGCTTAGCATTTCACGGGGGTCTGGCTGAGCTCAGACGGTAGATAGTGAGAATTCAGATCTTGGGATCATGAATTCAAGCCCCACGTTGGGTGTAGAGCTCACTTAAAAAAACAAAACCAAATCTAAGGATTCAGAGCAGGAGAACTGAGAGGATGAGGAATGGAAAAACCACAGCCTGATGAGTCATTAACTATCTGTGGATTGTAAACATGAGCAGTGTTTAGCCTGAAAAAGGACTTTGGGGGAAGACTTCCATTCCACCTTTATGGAGAGAGGAAGGGAAGCTTTATTCATTGAGCATCTTACAATGTTCCAGCTACTAGGTGCTTTCCAATCCTCACAAGTCCTACAAAGGAAATACTGTCACTCCATATGGATCAGGAAATTGATGCTTAGAGAGAGATCATTTACTGTGGACTACTTACACACAACACACACACACACACACACACACACACACACACACAGCTTTACTGAGATATACAGACAACCCCTGATTTATGATGGTTCAACTTAATGATTTTTTGACTTTACAGTGGTATGAAGTGATACACATTCAGTAGAAAACGTGCTTCAGATTGTGAATTTAGATCTTTTCCCGGGCTAGCAGTACTTGGTTCAGTAGTCTCTAATGATGCCAGACAGCTGGCCGCAGCTCTTGGTCAGCCACAGGATCATGAGGGCACACAACTAATACACTGACTACCGTGCTGTGCCACACAGCCATTCACTTTCAGTACAGTGTTGAATAAATTGCATGTGACATTCAACACTTCGTTATAAGGTAGGCTTTGTGTTAGGTGATTTTGCTCAGATACAAGCTAATGTAAGTGCTCTGAGCACATGTAAGGTAGGCTAGGCTAAGCTATGATGTTTGGTGTGTTAAGTATATTAAATGCATTTTTGACGGACGATATTTTCAACTTAATGGTTGGTGTGTCGAAACTCAACACCATCCTGGATTGAGGAAGACCTGTAATTTACATGCTGTAACGGTCACCTGTTACAAGCATACAATTCCAAAGTGCCTTTTCAAAAGGTAGCGAGTTCCCTGTCATTGGAAATGTTTGACTAGAAGAGGCTGGAAAATCTCCCAGTCAAGGATATCGTAGAGGAATGTTCTGCTTCCATCTCTAGAAAAGTTTAAGTAATGAAAGAGTGGTTTCAACACCTCCAGAGTGCTGGAAGCCATTCGCTTCAGTGTTTTAAACTTTGATGGACACATGAGAAAGGAAGGGCCCAGAAGACGTTTCGGTTGTGTTTATCATCTTAACTTTGGCTGTGCGCTAGAATTGTAGAGGAGCTTTTATTTGTTTTTAATGTTTATTTTTATTTTGAGAGAGAGAGAGACAGAGCGAGTACATATGGTGGGAAGGGGGCGTGGGAGTGTGGGGCAGAGAGAGAGGGAGAGAGGGAATCCCATGCAGGCTCTGCACTGTGAGCACGGTGCCCGACATGAGGCTCTATCTACAAACCATGAGATCGTGACCTGGGCCGAAAGCAAGAGTCAGACGCTCTGCCAGCTGAGCCACCCAGGTGCCCCACAGAGGAGCTTTTAAACACTTCCGATGCAGATATGAAAGCCACACCCCAGGCGCGGCTAAGTCAGCACCTCTGTGGCTGGGGCCTGGCTTGGCCACACTTCAGAGGCTCCCTCACATTATTCTAGGGTACAGCTGTGCTGAAAACTGCTTTCCTCAGCTGAGGAGAAGTTCAGCTGCACTTAAGAGAGTCATGAAGGGTCAAAGACCAAACCAGCCCCGTCCTGCCAAGCAGCCACAGTTCCTACAGGTTGTTGCTTCTCAGAGCATTAATGGTGAATCAGCCACACCCAGGTGACTTCTAGCTTGGCAGCTGCTGCGGCCCTACATCCAGCTCGTTCAAGAAGTCTGAGGCAGTGTTGGCAGTTTAACCAGAGACAGTTTGTCTCGTGACCTTTTAATCAGATGAACTTTTGTTTGTCTTTAACTCACATCCACCAGACATTTCTGCAGAGCTTTAGGATGGAAAGGTGCTTGAGAAAAGAATGAGTGTAAATTCCATCTCCAGATCGGATCAGTGTTCCTCCCTTCAGAGCAATGATTTTATCCACATTTGAAGGTTCTGTGTTATTTCTTCAGATAAGCAGGTCACTGCATATATGCTTACATCAGAGGATCTGAGCTTTCTCTTTCATCCTCTATATAGAACTTGTATAGGTAACTGATGGTAATGGGGTCCAGTGAAAATCAAGCCTGGAGCCAGAAGGTGCCAGAACTGGTGGCCTTGGGAGCCTATAAAACCTTTCTGAACCTCAGTTTCTTTGTAAAGTGAGACCAACAATTCCTAAGTGTCACTTTAAGAATCCAGTTAAAGAGGGGCGCCTGGGTGGCTCAGTCGGTTAAAAGTGTCCAACTTCAGCTCAGGTCATGATCTCACGGTTCGTGGGTTGGAGCCCCGCATCGGGAGCCTTTGAATTCTGTCTCCCTCTCTCTCTGCCCCTCTCCCACTTGCTCTCTCTCTCTCAAAATAAACATTAAAAAAAAGAAGAAGAATCCAGTTAAAGAATGGGGGCAGGAGGGCTGGGTGGCTCAGTCAGTTAAGCATCCGGCTTTGGCTCATGTTATGATCTCTCAGTTTATGAGTTCAAGCCCCACGTCAGGCTCTATGCTGATGGTGCAGAGTCTGCTTGGGATTCTGTCTCTCTCACACACACACAAAATAAATGAATAAACTTAAAAAAAAAAAAAGAATGTGTGTGACACTGGCTTACAACCATGTAAGTGTTGCGCTCTTGCTGTGTGCCAGGTGCCATTACTCATCCTCGGGAAAACAAACATGAATAAGTAGTGATCCCTGCCCTGGAGAAGCCTACAGTTCAGTGAGGAAGACAGACTCAAAGCCAGGTAATTGTAAAAGGGTGTGGAGGTGCCAAAATGCACAGGATACTCTGAGAGCCTCACAGAAGGAATTAGAAGGAGTAGGTTACTGGCATAGAGATTTGGGGGAAGGCTTTCCACAGGCACTGATGGGTGACAAAGGGGAAGTCAAGGTGAGGGCAGGAAAACTGGATGTTCTCTGGATATACTTGGCAGAGGGAAGGAGTGGCAGAGGCTTGTAGGTGAGGACCAAGAAGGGGGACATTGTGATGCTAATGATGACAAGCTTTTTATTCAAGTCTCACTTGCTTTCCCTTCGGAGAAATGACCTTTTTATTAAGTAGGGTGCCTTTGAGAGCTGTCAAAGGAGAAAGAAGGCAAGAGATGGAGTCATCTATTTTCCTCTTCATTTGCCTGATTTTGTGTAGGTGTTTGGAATAGGGAACAGGAATGCGACTGAGTGATTTATGTACATCGTCAAAATCCCAAGATTAAAAAGAACACTGTGTCCAGGTCAGGTACCATATATGTGTTTAACACTTGCAGTGGGCATTGAAGCATAGTGATACTTGCAGAAAGTTGCTCTCAGAGGAAGGAGGCTGGATCTTATAAAGATGGCTTTTATAGCTCAGGAGGTCCGGATTGTAATTAAACTGAGAGATGGTCCACAAGCCACGCAGAGCACTTAGCAGGAGCATCTGTTGAGCCTCACAGTCATTTTCTGTGTCTGCCCTAATTTTATAGCCAGTAAAACCACAACAGTATCCCTTTCAAGACTGTTCGTAAAGCAGCTTCCTCTGTTGGTTTACATGTCCTATACTCACCCTGTGTTCTTCACAGTTGTACTCTTAGGAATCAAGAAACCACAAAGCCATGCATCCAGTGGTGATTTCATTTCTTCTGCCATTGGAGGCAGTAGGGGCACTGGGAATGAAAATGGTGCGTACTTCTTGTGCCGTGTGCTTTCACGCCATCAGTTGTCAAGCCTGGGCCTGATCAAGCCAGACGTCCTCCTGGCTGGGAAACATTGTGCCCATGCATCTCTAGTCCAGCAAATCTGATCAGAAGGGCAGATGGCTTCATCAAAACAGTGGATAACCAGGAGCCTAATCTCTCTTGCCTCTTCTCTTGGCTCTTTCAACATGTGGCACTGAGGCAGGGGAGACTGGGGAGCTTTTTCGTGGCTGCTTGAGTTCTGAGCCCTGATCCCTCGTGCCCTGTGAGTGTCCAGAAGGGGCACGTGCCCAGGAGGTAGGGCTCCAAGGAGGCATTGGGAGACCCAGATTCCAGTTCCTGCTCCACCCCACACTGGCAGCTTTGGCATTGAGTAAGTCATCATCAGTGGGTTGTCACTTCTGGCCAGTAAAAGAAGATTGCAGTTCTCTCTAGATTGAAGCTGGCAGGAATTGAACTCACGAACCTCACTCTGACTGCATCATTGCCCGATTTGTAGCTGCCATCTCTGCCCCTCTGCTTTGGTTCCTGCTGTCTTCACTCCTCCCTCTCCACCTGCCGACTCTTGCCCGACTCCATCCTTCCACGCCTGCCTCTCAGTGTCCGCAGGGAATCCTTTGGTGCCCAAGTAGGGCTAGATTACCAGATAGGTTAAACGTGCATTTAGGGTACCTGCAAATCAAAGGTACCACTAGAAAATTTTTAAAAGAATTTGATGTTCACTGTTTTAAAAACAATCAAAGTGGCCATCATGGCGGCGGGGTGGGGTGGGGTGGTGGAGAGCAGAGTTTTGCTGGACTTCCTTATTACTTTATGGTTTGTTATTTAATTCAAATTCTCCTTGGAACTGAATCTTTTCAGTAGTTTTACTGACAGCTTAATGTTCTACCTCTAAACTTTAGGGACTCAGCGTTTTCACTGAAGCCTCAAAAAGGAAGGGGCAGGCATGCTGCTCTGTGTCTTTTTCTCTGTACTAGCCATGTGTGTGCTTATTTTAATATAATACCATGTATCTCTATAGCACTGGCTCACTCAGAGCCTTTACATTGTGTACTTCCCATTTGAATATGTCCATCGTGGGAGTTAGGTGCTGGGATAGGCCAGGAAGAGAGATGTGAGAGTATAAGGCACACACATACCTCCTTTCAGAATTTATAATTGAATTGAGACATCAGTTATTCCCCAGAATGATTACATGCCAAAGGTAACCATGAAAATGTGAAAAAGTGCTCTAGGAACTTCGAGCAGTTTCTGGAAGATGGACCTTGAGGGAAGGGTGGTGGAGAGTTTGGCCATATTAACAAAACGTGCATATCTGACTGGCCTGTTACTTTCTTTCTAAGTTCTAAATCCCATGATTGTGAACTGTTGGCTGCTACCGCTTCTCGGAACTGCCCCAAACGAGTTTCTCCCAGACTCAAGCACTCTGTCTCTGTTCCTCCGTATCTCTCCTGCCCTGGCTTTGGTCCTTTGAGCCTGACCCTTCTGATAAGCTGCTGTAGCCACTGAGAAGAATCACTTTGAGTCCCCTGGGTCCACAGAATAAGAAGGCTTTTTTCTAGTGGGTTGTGTGCTTGCTTGGGGGAACTATGTGATCCCCAGGTCCTTGTTTGCACCACAGTCTGGTTAAGCCCCTGTCCTTGTCATTGCCATCATCACCACCATCATCAAAGTTAAATGTATAGAGTGCTTATCGTGTGCCAGGCACTGTGTAAGCGCAGTACATGTACGGATTCATTCAGTCCCCACCACAGCCTCAGATGAGTGCTATTTTTTTCCATCTTACTGATAAGGAAAGGGAGGGACGGAGATGTTAAGTAACCAACCTGAAGGTCAAACAGCTAATACATGGCAGAGCCAGTATTTTTACTCTAGTGATGGGATTTCCGAACCCTGCTCTTAACCATTCCGCTTACTATGTGTTCAAAGGAAGAGGAGTTGGGGAGGTTTGGTGGGCTGGGAACAGCACAGGGAAAGTGGCAGTGGTTTCTGTTTGAGGAGAGGAAGAACTGATTTTGGATTTATTCTCATCGAGATGAAGGTGGTGTGAATTGTTGACAAGAAGTTCCAGGAAGTGCTTCCTCTTAAATATATTAGGTTATGTCTTTTCTCTGCAGTGCCATCTTTTTTTCATTCTCCTCCTCCTGTTTTTCTACCCTGTATTTGATCAAAATAAAAGTTGTCTGATGGGGATGCCTTTTCAGTGAGGTACACAGTATCACATTGCCAAGTGTAATTTCCACTCAGGTGACACTGTTCTCACCGCTGAGAGAAATGGCAGGATTAGCCAGAAAGGCTGGTTTTAGGTATCTTACCTCTCACTCTTCAAGTGAGCACAATTACACACATTGAAATGTGCTTTTTTAGCATTCTGGTGTTGTTGATTGATTTGTTCTAAATAGGAGGGTTTCCGGGCCACCTGGGGGGCTCAGTTAGTTAAGCATCGGACTCTTGATCTCAGCTCAGGTCTCGATCTCAGGGTTGTGAGTTCAAGCCCTGCATCAGGCTTTGCACTGGGCGTGAAGCCTATTTAAAAAAGAGGAAAAGAAAAGAAAGAAATAAAAAGGAGGGTTACCTTCTAAAAGTTCACTGTTTCCTCTGGTGCTTTACCACCATTGACTTTTGAGGTTATTTGCTGGCATTCGTAATAGTGGTGATAACCATGACTCATAAAAAGGAGTCTCTTATTTTATGAATATTTCAGTCTGCTACTTCCCTTGAATGGAGTTCTTAAGACTAATTTGATGCCTCAAATTGAGCCCAGAAATTTTATAGTTGGCTTTGAATTGATTTCTTCCAAAATACAAGTATACTTTTTTTAAATTTTTTTTAACGTTTATTTATTTTGGGGAGACAGAGAGCGCAAGCGGGGGAGGGGCAGAGCGAGAGGGAGACAGAATCTGAAGCAGGCTCCGGGCTCTGAGTTGTTAGCACAGAGCCCGACGCTGGGCTCGAACCCACAAAGCACATGATCATGACCTGAGCTGAAGTCGGATGCTTAACCGACTGAGCTACCCAGGTGCCTTCTATAAGTATACTTTTAAGATTATCTTAATAACTCTGGTATTTTAACATTCACTAGTCATTTATTTATTTAGTGGCTTGAGTGGCTCCAGTCCGTCATTGTTTTTGCCCCCAGGAAGAACTGTGATCATGGAATTCCCATGGAATTAGCCTGAGACCACCCAACTTCCCCCTTCTCAGGACTCAAGCCTGTTGCTGTTTTTCCAAGGACAAACCAGAGAAGGTGGGGTCTAGAAAATAAGTGAGGGGATAGGATGAAAACTTTACAATAGAGATGTCATTGGGAGCATTCTAGAGGAGCTCTCTTAGCCTCCCCCCCACCCCCTCCCTTCAAAGCCAAAGGCTTTTCACCCTTAGCTTGGCTCCTTCAAGAGCCCCCAGGCTCAGCTGCGGTTTTCATCACAGCTGTACTGACCATCTGACCACTGGGGAATTCAAGAAAGCTGGACCCTCAGCTTCCCTTTGGAGTTAGCAGAGCATCCTATAGTTTAACAGATGTGAAACTGTTTTTAGAGATCTCAGCTCCCCACTGGTCTGGTTCCCGGGCTGTGTCTTTGTGGGTCAGGCATGGGGAAGGGAAGGAAGGAAATTAAATGAAATGAGTTCACTCACTTTTCTTCCTTAAAAGGGCTGAGAAAGAATACAGAAGGTCAGGGGAATCTGAACTCAGTGAGCTAGCTTGCTCTTCTGTCTGCTTCAGATTACTTCTTTTGGTTGTTGCTGCCCAGGTCTCTGGAAAACTGGAGGGAGGGTGTAGGCACCTTAGCATCCTAATTCCAGCATCATGACTTCATAGAAAGCACTTACGTTTTACCATCAGAAGACCTGGGTTTGAGTCTCCCTGCTGCCAATGTTAATTACCTGAGTAATCTTGGGCGGAGTGGTAAACCACTTGAACACCATTTTCTCCCCTCACTTGAGGTTGATAGTAGTACTTAGTTCACAGAGTACTTGTGGAGATGAACTATAATAATGACACATATTGAAGTCACTTTGTTAGCTGTCTAGTGTCTCTGCTTGTTACGATTCTACCCATGACTGGCTTTTTCAGTTGCAAGCAAATGGCTAGCTGTAGAACTTTTACACAGAAACACTTCATTTTGAAGGCTTTTAATAATGCTTTTATAGGGGCGCCTGGGTGGCGCAGTCGGTTAAGCGTCCAACTTCAGCCAGGTCACGATCTCGCGGTCTGGGAGTTCGAGCCCCGCGTCAGGCTCTGGGCTGATGGCTCAGAGCCTGGAGCCTATTTCCGATTCTGTGTCTCCCTCTCTCTCTGCCCCTCCCCCGTTCATGCTCTGTCTCTCTCTGTCCCAAAAATAAATAAACGTTGAAAAAAAAAAATTTTTTTTTAAATAATGCTTTTATAAAGGATTGAGAGTGTAAAATATTCACCTGTTAGAAACAAGGAAGAACTTGAAGACATTTCGTGGTGCCCTTCAGAACATACAAATCATACTAACGGTAATAAACTTTTTACTTGTATCATTTGGCTTGTAAAGTATTTGGAAGAAAGTTTCCAGGTGGTTCATGCTTCTCATAGGCCAAAAACCTATTTCCGTGGGCTAAGTCATCGATAATATTTTTGATAGAGTTGTTTCTCTTTCGAATATATTTTAGATGAATTGTTTCCCTCTAAATTTCACACAAATTGGATACCATGTTTTGGACTACCTTCCCGAGAAGCTGGTGGGATGGGATATGGTCACAGCCACCCATGAACAGATTAGATCAGACAGATTATTTTCATTTCTTTCTCGCCACATTGTGTAGTGTACATATATCTTCAGTAAATAATTGCCACGAACTGTAAGGCCAAGTGGCCTACCCACTCTTGAGGTTTGAGGGGGGCCAGAAATAACTCCTCCATTGCCCAAATTAAAAAGCCACTGAGAAAGATAAAGGAGTCAGGCTGATGGGCAGCAAAATGCCATCTTTATTACTGAAAGTACTTTTTGGAGAACGTGGCTTTGGGTCTGCAGCCAAGTGGGTCTTCTGAAATTTCATCCTTGAATTAGATAGACTACCCACTTTTTCCCCAGCATAGCAGGACAGTGGAAGCTGGCAGCCAGCAGGTAAAGCCTTCTAACACCCAACAAGAGAGGAGTCCGGAATGCACCATCTCTGCAGGCAGGCAGGTCCCAAAGAGAAGAAAGAGGAAGGGGAAGGCGGAGAGAGAGACCAGGTCTATTATTATGGGGAATTTTGTCTGGGTGATAACATGGGGAGGGTAAATGAAAGTCCTCTTGCAACACCTGTTCTTGTATTCAAAAGTAGGCCAACCCTGGCCCTGCTCACCAGGGACATTTAGCGAGGAAGGGAGATATGGAAGGGAGATACGGCATCTGTCAGTGTGATTGAACCTGAGATTGCCCTTCTTTGCCCTTCTCTGCCCTTTAGCTAAAGCTTCAGATGTAGAGTAGAAACACATGATTTATGTGGCTGCCACATTTTTTTCCTGGTGATCTGGTGGCATATATAACTTAGCCCAGGTGAATAAGCAACCCTGTGTGGCAACACTCAGCTCAGACAGAAGCAAGTGCATTGCAGTTCCTGAATAATAGAAAAAAGTAGAGTCTCATTGAAAGAAATTTTATCATTTATCATTTCTAAATAATAGAATTGTACAGAGTTTAAGGAGGACAGTGACCTTTTTGTTAGTGTTCTCGGCCAAACTCTTGGGAGCTGGTTGTCAACCAGGAACTGGGGCTTTCTTCGGGAAAACCTGCCCACGTGTTGTGCCAAGCTGTGTTAGCCACTCCATGTTCTCAGATGGGCTCTGGAGTAAGACCAGTCCGTGCTTGTGCATTTGTAGTAGCCATGGGATAAGAACCAGAATAATGAGTCCAGAAGTAAAGGGTCACAGCTCTAACCTGCTGAGTCATCTCACCTCAGCCTTGCTGGCCAGAGTTCCCAAGCTACATTTAGTTTGCTTTACTGCGTGGTGCGGCTCATGTAGAAAGGGAGATGTCTGAGCAGAGCCCAGAAATCTGGGTTTGCAATGTGCACCCCGGCTCATCTCAATTCAGGTGCTACTTAAGAAGAAATGCAAAGAGCGGTTCCCCTCAGTCTCCTCCATGCAAATGTGTCAGCATGTATTCATGCAGAGAGCCTATTATGAGTTGTCAGCAAAGGGTCTGAAGGGCTTCTTGGCCATCCTTCAGGTGCTGGGCTTCCTGTCTTCCACGGTGCCTTTATGTACCAGTGCTAGTAGCCTTTACTCCCTTTTGTTGCTAACCGCCGGCGATGTGCATGAACAAGAGAAATAAATACCAGAAAACAGACGAGTACTACACAAAATGATGTTTTGGAACTTGAAAGCTAAACACTTCCAGACTAAAAAACATACCTTTTTACTCCTTTTCTTTTCCGTGCTCCAACGTGAGGTAACTTCACATTTAACTTACACCTCCCATTACAAATTTGTATTAGTCTTCCCTAAATGTTTTTTCTTTTATCTTCAAGTATCTAAGTCTTTGTCCACTCTGAATCAGTCTCTGCTCTTTTGAGATCAAGATCACTTTGTCTTCTGAACAATTGAATCATTAAAAAATGAGTATGAAGGGTGCCTGGGTGGCTCAGTGGGTAGAGTGTCTGACTTTGGCTCAGGTCATGATCTTGTAGTCCGTGAGTTTGAGCCCTGTGTTGAGCTCTGTGCTGACAGCTCTGAGCCTGGAGCCTGCTTCAGATTCTGCGTCTCTCTCTTTCTCTGCCCCTTCCCTGCTCTCTCTCTCTCTCTCTCTCTCTCTCTCTCTCTCAAAAATAAACATTAAACATTTTTTTTTAATTAAAAAATAATAAAAATGAGCATGATACAGGGGCGCCTGGGTGGCTCAGGCAGTTAAGCGTTTGACTTCAGCTCAGGTCCTGATCTCGTGGTTTGTGAGTTCGAGGCCCACTTGGGGCTTTCTGCTGACAGCTCAGAGCCTGGAGCCTGCTTTGGATTCTGTGTCTCCCTTTCTCTCTGACCCTACCCCGCTTGCGCTCTGTCTCTTTCTCAAAAATAAATAAACATTAACAAATTTTTTTTAAAAAAAGAGCATGCTACAGAGTCATACCCATAATATGGAGAATGGTTGGAAGAGGGGAAATGGTAAGCCTTTGCAAGGTCACTCACACAATGTTAAAGCATCAAAAGGTCTTAGATATATTAAACTCCAAGAGCATGTTTTTTTTCTATAAAACTCACTTAAAACTTATGACTTAAAACGTACTAAACTTGTATTATTATTCATCATCACACATGATTGCCCTGTTTCTAAATTGCAAGTGCTTTATGGGCAGGAACTTTGGTTCATCTCCAGAATGTGGTCTAGAGCCCATACAAAGGAGGTACCAAATGAATGCCTGCTTCATAGGGTAGTTCAAAGAATTTATTTTTATTTTTATTTATTTTTTTTTCAACGTTTATTTATTTTTGGGACAGAGAGAGACAGAGCATGAACGGGGGAGGGGCAGAGAGAGAGGGAGACACAGAATCGGAAACAGGCTCCAGGCTCTGAGCCATCAGCCCAGAGCCTGACGCGGGGCTCGAACTCCCAGACCGCGAGATCGTGACCTGGCTGAAGTCGGACGCTTAACCGACTGCGCCACCCAGGCGCCCCAAAGAATTTATTTTTAAAACATCTGTTGCATATTTTTATATACCAAGCAATTGGAATCTCAGTCTTATATGACATACACGAAGATCAGCAAGGCACAGTTTCTCCTCTGGAAACACTTATACTCTGTTGGGTAAACAAATAATTATATCCTAATGATTACCCTAATGAACTGTGAATAAAGCAGTGTGGGGACTCAGCTACTCTGAGCAGCTGACTGTGCCTCCGGGTGAGGAAGGGAGGCAGATGGCTCTCTTTGAAGGATATATTAGAGTTTGGATTTTAAGTGTGAACTGAATCTTAAAATTTAATGTCAGGAAGGAAGAGATAATCTAATACAGTCTTATCTGTTTTACGGATAGAGAACCTAAGACCTAGAGATTGCTAGGATCCAATAGCTAGTCAGGGCGAGAACTAGAGTTCTACTAGCACTTTGCTGTTGCTTCTAGAAGTAGAACTTGGGGTACCCAAAGAATGCATTATTCTGGGAATATGCGATCAACTTTGCATAGTTTCTCCTAGAACAACCTAGTGTTTTTAGAGTCACGTTTATCATAAAGCTGTCCTAGGTGGGTTGATTAACTATTAAATTCTCTTTTGTATGAGCCTAAAGTAACAGCTGTCCTGATGCATAAACTAGTTACATTATTTTAGTATTTTATTATAAAACAGTAAAAGGCAGGACAGTCTGGAAACCTGCTAATAGAAAGAGTTTATGGCCCTCAGGTACTCTAGGAGTTATAAATCATTGCACCAAATATAGCAGAACGTCACACAATATAATTAAGCAGATAAAAGCGTGAAAGAATCTTACTCCTCTATTTTCTGAGCATACTCAGTGAACATCAATGACTCATTGAACTCAATGAACATACTCAATGTACATCAATGAAACTTAATGGCACTGAATTGTTTGAATGTTGAGCCCTATTTTAAGTAAACCTTTTCTATAAAATTATTAAAATATTGGGGCGCCTGGGTGGCGCAGTCGGTTAAGCGTCCGACTTCAGCCAGGTCACGATCTCGCGGTCCGTGAGTTCGAGCCCCGCGTCGGGCTCTGGGCTGATGGCTCAGAGCCTGGAGCCTGTTTCGGATTCTGTGTCTCCCTCTCTCTCTGCCCCTCCCCCGTTCATGCTCTGTCTCTCTCTGTCCCACAAATAAATAAACGTTGAAAAAAAAAAAATTTAAAAAAAAAAAATTTAAAATATCACTATACTTTTTGGTTTTAATTAACTTTGATTATAAGGATTGGTTAGTTGAGAAAATGGCCTTTTGACCTTACAGGGGCACCTAAAATTTCTGTTCTCATAAGGTTTATTCCTAAATTTTTGACCGTATGTCCACAGAGCACTTTTAGGTTCGTTTTATATCATTCGTAATTCTTAATTAGCAAAATGAAGTAGACTCATCTAATTCCCTCATTAAGAAACATTTTTAGTCTTCTTTATCTGTCTCTGAAATGATTACCTGGATAACCTACAAGCAAGTGTGTGTGTGTGTGTGTGTGTGTGTGTGTGTGTGTGTGTTTAGGGTTAGTTTTGCTTCCCAGTCTTGCAGTTTTTAGCTCTGTGACTTTATGAGGATATTACCTAACATTTGTAAGCTTTTTTTTTTTTTTTCACCTGTAAAATTAGGGAAATAATTTGTCTCAAAGTGTTGTGCCAATTAAACGGACTTTTGTAAAACCCCTCCTCAAATGTGCCTAGCATGTACTTGAATCTAAGTAAATTATAGCTTGAATTATTTTGCTTCATTTCCTATGGATATATTATAAAGCATTAAGTAGAATCACAAAACAAACCTGTTTTGTATTGAGAAAAAGTATCCCATTCTTTCTAGAACATAAGACTGGTAAATATCCTGCCTCTCTTTATTTTTGTGGGGTTCTAGTGAACATTTTTTGCAGCAGCACATTTTAATGATTAATTTTGAGGCCTGAAGCTAAGCATTATTGACTAAGATGAAAACCACAGGCCCCAAGAGTCTGCAAGTATTGATGTTGGTTGAGAGCCAATGGGATGATGATGTTCAATATATTAAATATTAAATGCAGAATCTTCTGGTTTGGTGAGTGTTGCTAATGCTACCAATTAAAATATGGCAGTTTGATTTACAGAAGTTTAATTTTATCTGGATACAATCCATTTCATGTGATGGCTACTACATAAAAATGATGAATACTGTTAGCAGCCCAAGTAATTTCCTGAAATTCTGCGTGAATTCAGTGAGAAAAGTGAAAATAGCTTTGTTGTTTAAACACTTATATTTTTCAGTGGGTAGCTACATTTGCATATTTAATATTCCTTGAATATTTATTTTAAAGTATTAAAATGTTTTAAACATAAAACTAAATTAAAAAAATTTTTTGTGAGAATATGGGCGTTCTCCCTCTTTCATTTTCAGCTTTTTTATAATTCCAAAGTATCATTCAAAACTCTGGTATAGTCCCTTTAAAGGCATCTGGTTTTCTAAAGTGCAAGCATTTCTATCACCATAAACCTGTATTGCCTATGTTAGTTTCAGATCTGTCCCTGGAAATCAGTTTTTTAAATCATACTTAGTGTGTTTCACTTAAGCAGAATTTGGGGGTATGTATTTCTGAAGCAGATAACCTATATTTCATTCTTTTTTTTTTTTAATTTTTTTAAATCTTTGTTTATTTTTGAGAGAGAGAGAAAGAGTCAGAGACAGAGTGCAAGCAGGGAAGGGGCAGAGAGAGAGGGAGACACAGAATCTGAAGCAGGCTCCAGGCTCTGAGCTGTCAGCACAGAGCCCGATGTGGGGCTTGAACTCACAAACTGTGAGATCATGACCTAAGGCAGTCAGATGCTTAACCAACTGAGTCATCCAGGCACCCCTATTTCATTCTTGATTAATTGAACTTTTGATAAGTTTCTGAAAAATGAAAATTGTGGATCGAGACCAAATTGGAAACTTTCAGGCTTAAGAAAGTATCTGTAGAAGTGCAATCCAAAAAATGCCAATTCTTATACTTCTGAAAATCATGATAGTAGCTAACTCAGCCTTTATCGTGTGCCAAGAATTGCTCCAAGTATGTGTATATAGTAGTTCTTTTTTTTATGTTTATTTATTTTGAGAGAGAGAGAGAGAGAGTGCATGCATGTGCGCGCGCGCACACACACACACACACACACACGACAGGGGGAGGAGCAGAGAGGTGGGGAGAGAGAGAATCCCAAGCGGGCTCCACACTGCCATCACAAAGCCCACACAGGGCTCAATGCCATGAACCTTGAAATCGTGACCTGAGCCGAAATCAAGAGCCAGACACTTAACCAACTGAGCCACCCAGGCAGCCCTATAGTAAGTAGTTCTTTCAGTCCTCACAACAAACTTGTGAGGTAGGTGTAGGTGGTGGTGTTACTACTCCTCTTCCTCCTCCCCTGCTCCTGCCACCACCACCAGCATTTCATCTGAAGCACAGAGAGGTCAAGTAGCTTAGTTACACAGCTAGAGAACAGGTAGAGTCCAGAGTTTAACCCAGACAGTCTGGCTCTAGGATCTAAGTCTTATAACTACTACAAATAGGGCTAACTATAGACCCAGCTCCCACAGACTTCTACAGACTTGCAAGTATGATTTGTATTTGAGTAATAGTCTGAAAAATCTTGTTGCTCAGAGATTTTTTTTTTTAATTTTTTTAACGTTTATTTATTTTTGAGACAGAGAGAGACAGAGCATGAACGGGGGAGGGTCAGAGAGAGGGAGACACAGAATCTGAAACAGGCTCCAGGCTCTGAGCTGTCAGCACAGAGCCCGACGCGGGGCTCGAACTCACGGACTGCGAGATCATGACCTGGGCCGAAGTCGGATGCTCAACCCACTGAGCCACCCAGATGCCCCTCAGAGGTTTCTAAAGCACGCTTTTCTACTGCTTAAGATACCTGCATCATTTTATTTTTTTATTTTTTATTTTTTTTTATTTTTTTTTAAATGTTTATTTATTTTTGAGACAGAGAGAGACAGAGCATGAACGGGAGAGGAGCAGAGAGAGAGGGAGACACAGAATCTGAAACAGGCTCCAGGCTCTGAGCAGTCAGCACAGAGCCTGACGTGGGGCTCGAACTCACGGACAGTGAGATCATGACCTGAGCCAAAGTCAGACGCTTAACCAACTGAGCCACCCAGGTGCCCCACCTGCATCGTTTTAAATGCAGTATCAGCTGTGCACAGGTGTCCAGGAAGACTTGTACTGTGTATCAATATTGCTGACAGCCTCTCTAAGCCTAGTTTTCTCAGAGCTTTAGCTCGGAGAGACACTGATAAATGTGTGGTCTGATTTCCTTCTTTTCCCAGTTGACAAATGAAAGGAATTCTTCCATGAGTTCCCCAAAGTTAGTCATTTCCTGCTTTGTGATCCCAAGGCATTTTGTTCAACTCCATCTTTTAAGCAAATACCATTTTGTAATTAATCCTGTTTATATGTCACTTCTTTCCATCCCCCACTCTCGCCTGCAAGTGAGCTCTTCAAGAGCTGGAACCAGGTCTAATTTTATTTTTGTCTCCCACCAGCCCGATGACAGATGGATGAATCATATCGCCTGCAGAGGTTAAAGGGACTTGCCCAGAGTAGCAGACCTGAATTGTGCACAGCTTTCATAACTCCCAGCCTCGTACTTACCTCTCATGTGCTGCCAGAAGTATATTCCAATGATTTGGATGCTTGCTAGGGAGTGAAGACGCAGTTTTCCTATGATGTTCTTCTAGACCAGCTCATTTATAAAACACTACTAATAACAGTGTTGGTGGTGATGATGATGCAGCCGCCACCACCTAAGCTACTGAATCATTTTGAGGGTCAAAGGGAAAGATAATATTTGTGCAAGCTTTGGAACTGGTAAAACCCCTTCTACAAGGGTATGTATTGCTGTTACTCTGGGGCGTTATTATTGACGGGGGACTTGCAGGGTATTTTGACATTCATTGTCTCGTTGCCCATGTACAACCTTGTGAAATAGGCGGTCCCGTTGCCACTTCACAGATGAGGGAACCGAGGCCAAGAGAAATAAAGAACTTGTGCTATGCACAAGTGGCTGAAGGAAGCCAAGCCCAGCTCTCCTGCTGGAGCCCCGGAGAGAGACCTGGGGCAGGGGGGTTGTTCCTGGGCTTTCCTAGACCCTGGGCTATTACATTATGTGTGTTTAACTTCTGGTCAGATTTCTCATTCTGTCAAAGCCTAGGACCTGGGCACAGAAAGCTTTGGAAGACAAAGTGAGCGGGCTGATTTTGAAGTGGCCAGCCAGTGCACAGCAGCATGTGGCTCTGGGTCCAAGCAGGAGTAGGCTACCCCTCCATTGCTTTTGTCTCAATGGGGAGTTCCTTACTACAACTCTCAGAGGAAATGAAGGATGATAAATCCAGCTGCTGCTTCCTGTTGCTATAATTCTAAGATTCTTTTTTTTTTTTTTTTAAAGGGTAGAACGCTTTATTTTTAAACCAGTGGAAAATACCCTCAACCTGTTTCTTGTTGTTAGTATTTCCTTAAAAACTAGATGCACTCACTTGGGCTTTAAACGGTATGTGTGTGTGTGCCTGAAATTCCCATGTTGCTGCTTAGGGTGTGTGTGTGTGTGTGTGTGTGTGTGTGTGTGTGTGTGTGTGTGAAATTCTCATGATGCTGCCTGGGCTGGCTCACTCTTTCTTTTTTTTTTCTTTTTTAAGTGTTTATTTTTGAGAGACAGAGCCTAAGTGGGGGTAGGGCAGAGAGAGAGACAGAGAGAGACAGACGGAGACACAGAATCTGAAACAGGCTCCAGGCTCTGAGCTGTCAGCACAAAGCCTGACGCGGGGCTCAAACTCAGGAATGGCGACATCATGACCTAGGCTGAAGTCCTGACGCTTAACCAACTGAGCCACCCAGGCACCTGTCTCTGTCGGTTTTTCAACAGCAACAACAGAAAGAAAACCAATCAAGGCAGATTTTACTGGGCAGGAAGCTCTCTGTGAGATTGAGGATGGTCTCTGATTTATAGGAGGACTGTAATTTGTATTGGTGGTATTACCATCTTTCAGCGACGCTTTTGCAATTCAGGTCTGGTTTTCTTCTCCTTGTGATTATGTTATTAGTGAATAAAGACCCAAGTTACTTGAGAAACACACTACCTGCTCACATACTATACTTTATGGAAAGTAGCCATTAGGTATAGATTATTAGGATGTAACTTGATGGGCTTGATTGTGTAACCATTGAATTAAAAATAATAGGTAGAAATATTTTCCCTAATACCAGTATTTTTCATTCTCAGAGACTGAGAATGTTATAGGCATGCCAAAGGTGCATCTTTTCAGAAGCACTGAAGGAAATTGATTTGTCAAGGTAGAATTATAAGAATGTAGTAAATGCAGGCAGTCCCACCATTGACTAACATTCTTAGCACTGATTGAAGTCTCTTAACCTTCCTGTAGGATTCCTACAGTCATAGCTACAGCAGTACTCTGTTCACCCTGGGCAGTCAGTACATATTTTGCACCAAGAGCTGGCAGGCCCAAGTGAGTTATTTACTCTTTAAGAAGTACAGTTACAGTTTATAGTAAATGAACTCAGAATAAAAAGGAAAGCTTCACAAACTGCAGTGCAAGAAGAGTTTCTAGTGAGTATTTGGTCTGACTTCACTAACTACTCCTGAAGATTAGGTAAAATTGTGAGACCATCTATTCTAGTAAGTACACTGTTTGACATTACAGAGCTCTCGGCTTCCAGTATCAGCTGGGCCACTGCCTTGTTGCAACAATTTCTTGGCTAAAAAAATGACGTTGACACTATTTCTTTGTCTCCCAGGGGTTTGTAAGGATCAGATTAGTTGGAATCCACGTAAGTGCTTTTAAAAGCTGAGATGATGATAAAGGTGTTAGGTAATCCTGTTATGAAATGGCAGTGGGATTGTAAATGGTCATTTCACTTTTTAGACTTTGGTCCTTGTGTCCTGAGGCAGCCTTTGAACACCAGGGTTATGTCTCCTTTACTTAAGCATTCCTTCTAATAATTCATAAATAGGGGGAAATTTTTTAATTTAATTGGAGCCAATCTCCAATTTAAAAAAATAACACTTTCTTTAATGTTTATTTTATTTTTGAGAGAGAGAGAGAGAGCACAATCTGGGGGAGGGGCAGAGAGAGAAACACAGACTCTGAAGCAGGCTCCAGGCTCCGAGCTGTCAGCACAGAGCCCAATGCAGAGCTCTAACCCACCAACTGTGAGATCATGACCTGAGGCAAAGTCGAACACTTAACCCACTGAGCCACCCAGACACCCCAGATTTCCAATTTAAAACAAACTCAAGGGGATAGGAATGGGCTTGGTAGAGTCAGATGGGGCTTTGAATCCTGGTTTGTTTGTTTGTTTGTTTGTTTGTTTGTTTGTTAGCTGTGTGATCTTGGTAATTCACGCTTTCTAAACCTCATTTTTTTTTTCTCAATAAAACTAGAACAGGCATTAAAACTGCTCAGGGGGATGTGACAGTTTCATGAGCTTGGGTGTGTGTTGTTCCTCGGTGGGGGCAGTTTTCCTCCTGTCTCCTGTGAATGTTCAGCGGTCTCCTTGTTATGTGATGGTATCTCACAGCCAAGATAGTCACTCACAGGGGCATCTGGGTGGCTCAGTCAGTTAAGGTTACACATCAGTGGAGTCTCTCTCTGTCTCACCCTCCCTCTCTCTCTCAAGTAAAAACAGAAAGATTGTCACTGACAGATGCCAGCATCATACACTACCTCCTCCTCACCCCGTCTTCCCCTCCATGCTGTGGCCGAGGAAATGAGAAGTAAATTAAGCTGCTTTAGGTCACTAACACTCTCCTTAGCAATGATAGATAGTTCTTTGACCACCTTCTTCCTTTCGGTGTAATCTGACTTGAGTTCTTTTAATGCTCGACCTTAACAGTTTCAGGGGGTGAGAGCTCCTGATGCTGTTTAGATTACTTGAACGTACACAGAGCTGTTCACTCACAGGTCTGTGTGTGGTGTTTTCTTTTCAAAGTGAGAGGAGTTGTGGAACTCTTTCTCTTTCAATGTTCCCCACAAAGGACCCTTTCAAGTTTTACAACTGGGTAAGTAAGATAGTGGATAGTGAGATTAATGTTTACCGACTTACTGAAGAGAAAAAGCAAACAATATATATCCAAACTCGGTTAAAGAATTTCTGTAGAACTATGAATTCTGTAATCTCTTTACCTTAACTTAGAACAGCATGTTACATCCTTGAGCTGAAGCTTCTTGTAGAAATGGGTTTACTGCACTATCTTTTAACTTTATGTTCCAGGTAACAAACAGCCATATAAAAACATCTCTGTTCTTTCGCACCCTGTTATTTTTAACTTCCAACTCCCCACTCCTTTCCCATCCTAAAAAGTACACCCTTCCATCAAACCTGCTTCCCTTTCTTGCTATTGTCCCAGCCTTTTGTTTTTCTTCCCAGCCCACGTTCCAGAAGCAAACATTCCCATTTCCACTAATATCCTTACACTCAGTGAGCTGGACTTCTTTGCCAACAGTGCTTGGGCTCAGGTCTCAAGTGACCTTGACTGCCGACCCCCCAGTCACTCTTTACTCCTTAACATCCTTGACTTGCCCCCTTGGGCTTCCAGAACACAGTTCTCTTTCTCTGACCCCCTTCTCCTCCTTCACGGAATCCTTTTCTCCCACCTGTTCCCTAAATGGTAGTGATCCCCAGGATTCTTTGATCTTTTTCTCCATTTGTACTCCCCGTGTGTCCTCTCATCTTTCATATACTGATTAGTCACAAATGAATAATTCCATCCTGGATCCTTCCCCTGAGATTTAAGTCAAGTGACTTCTAGTAATCTCTACTTAGTGTATTACACCAGTCCTAGCTATTCAAGCTGAAAAACTAAATTTACCTGGAAGTCACCTCAACTTAGTATGACTTTCACACTCACTTCCCCCCTTCCAGTCTTTCCTACCTCAAGTCCTACTTCCATACTCTGGGCAGAATTCTTTCTAAATCAGGGCAGTGATCTCATCGCCCTCCTCCTCGTTCAGGCTCTTCAGGGGTTCCTTATTGCCCTTTTAATAATTTGGATCTGACAGTGTCATGCTTTCCCTGAACCCTACTTTTGGGAAAGCCTCCACTCTTCCGTGTTCTGGGAAACCACAAAGAAGTACTCACAAATGAGTCCATCCAAATCTTTCTGTTTCTGGACCCTCGTATTTAAGAGGCGTTTTGGAGTAGTTTGAAATTTTATTAATTATGGTACCAGTTAAACTGCTGTAACAGCTGCATCTTAAATAGAATGGCTCCGTCCAGATGCGAGCAGCCTGCGGTTGGCACACAGCTCTGCTGTGCCTTACCCGTGGCTTCTAAGGTTGTGCCTGCTTCCCTTTTCCAGCCAGCAGGAAAAAGGAAAAAGGAAGGCTGAATCAAGTAGCCTTGTCTTTATGGAGCTTACCAGGAAGTGAACGGGCACCTCTCACATTCTGTTTCCCCAGCTCAGTTACATGGCCATACCCGGTTGCAAATAAGACTAGAAAATATGATCTCTACCTGGACAGTACATGTGGCTCAACTGAGTGGTGACGGTAGCAGGTGTCTGTTACCAAAAAGTAGGAAGGGAGAATGGTTTCTGGAGGATGGTCAGTTGTCTCTACCACAGGAACAAAGAACTATGTCGATTAAAAGTCAAACTGTGGGGGAGGGGAGTCAAACTGGGAGAAAATGAGTGTTTGGGATTTTTTTTCTCCCCCATCTGGACCTACTCTGGAAGATCTAGCAGTTGCCATATGTAGGTAATAATGGGATTCAACACCTCTTACTTTTTTCCTTCCCTTTCCAGAAGGTGTCCCATCCACGGTTAAGAGCATAAACATGGAAAGGGCAGTTTATAGCTCTTATCCTCAACTAATGGATTTGTGGTAAAAATTGGTGACACCAGACACATAAGCATACACAGCATGGAACTTCCCTCCAGGCTTTTTGTCTCGGCACTTAGATTTTCACACTCAGTACAACTCCAGGTAGCCTTTCATCACTGTCTACAGAGCATTTTCTGAAAGATAATATTGATATATTCTCTTCCTAAGAGAAATTATCATTCATCCTGCCCTCCTGTATTCTTCACTGTCAAATGACTAAACAAACATCATCCATCAATGTGTTGCATAATTTGGGTCAGTTTCTCAGCTGGTGTGGTGTGGCACACTAATAGCACAATTACATACGTGTTTGCCAAAATACGGATGCTCTCAGCCCACCTTGCAGGGCACTCCAAGCTACGAGCAGCTTCAGCGGCCTTCTGCTTCGTATAGGACAAATATTCTGTACATTCTCTGCACATTTCCTAATGGATAGGAGATACTGTTTAGATGGTTTATATCTATTTCATCTTTGTAAACATTTTAGATTTCTTGCTGGAAAATAATTATAATACGCAACATACTACCATGATAGAAGGTCAGTCCCCATTCATAAAGTTGTAAAGACTGTCTTGACATACCAACTACTTTCAATCAACTGCTATAGGATGAAATATTTAAGATACGATGTGTCTACAGATTATTTGCCTAACGAAAATCTGGACTCGTGTTTATACATCAGCCTCGCATAACAGCCTCAGATATTTCTAGCTCAGGTGGCCTGTAAAGGTGACAACTCACGGTTTTCCTGAGGTAGTCCCAGTTATACCTTCTCCTGGCATCCTCTTGTGTTTAGCACTTGTCACTCAAACATTTTCCATTTCAGAAAGCAAACTATATTTTCACTTTCATTGCATAGTACTGGTCTCAGGTCTGACAGGTTTCTTAACAGCCATACACTTACTTTGTTGCCGTTTTAGATCAGGATGTGTTAGGACCGTTGACCCTAAATAATTCTGGGCAGAATGGTGGTAGTGGTTCATGCTTCCTGTTTTCCAGTATACATACTTAAAGTAAGCATGGGTAGATCTTTAAGCTCTGGGAGGTCAAGGACTGTATGTGTCTTGCTCTAGTATATACATATTCTCAGCACCTATCACATTACTTAAGCCAAGTATTTGTTGATAACATGTAGTGATGGGAGCTCGAGGGCTTAATGACAACAAAGGTTTCCTGAAGTCTGTGATAGGCCAGGTAAGTTAACATCAACTACAAATCCTTAATACTTTCACGCAACATACAGTGCTTGATGCTGAGTCCATGAGCGATTGAACAGCCATCCTCCATTTTAGCATTAGCAGGCCTCTACCTAATGATATTGGTCCATTAAGACACTACACATTATTGTAGTGTATTGTAGTTCTAAAGTGTCGCATGTAAAATTAGATAAATGAGCAAATTGTTTCTTGGTTATAATGATCTGTTTTTACTGGGGTTTGGCTCTTATGAGGAAGAATGGAAAATAACATTTAATCATTCCAAAAATTATCACACCTCAGATGGGTAAATTCTATCACTTGGAAGATTTTAGACCTTAATTTACATCAAATATCTTATATATACTTTAGTCTGCAGTTCCCAGTCTGTGCCAGGAATGGGTACCAGATGGTTGAAATATCCGCTCATTTGGGTGGAGCCCGAAGCCCACGGCCTTGATTGTGTTTACCCTCTTCAGTTTACCCAAGGGCGTGCAAAAATGTCCTTTTCTCTGTGGGCCATGGCATGAAATCGATTGAGGAACACTGTTTATGATCTCTACAATTAAAACAGCAGATGCTTCAATAAATACGTTGGTACTTGAGTATGTAACACTTTTTTTCAAAAATGTTATCTTGAGCCATTTTTTCAGAGTTGAATAGATGTCATGCTTTTTCAGAAAGTAAATACCCCAAATTTTTTAAGGTCCGTAATTTCATGTAATCTTTAAAGAAGCAACTCATCTAAGATAAGTAGCAGTGTACTAAATTAAAAATTATGCTTGTTTATACTTAAGGTAACTGTACGTATAGGTAAGGTCATTGTACCTTCCCAATATGAAAAGTTTCAGGACTTTTTAGAAACTATGGACTATTCAATTGTGATTTGGCTTTACAGCTTCACTAATTCTTTATAACTAGGGGGAATGTTATAAATTATATCATCATGATTGTGGCTTTCTATGAAAACTCCACTAATTCATCATAATTTGGGAAAAGGAAAAGACCATTAATTCCATACACACCATAGCAAGTGAAGGGCTACCAGTTAAGTATCCTATCAGATCTGCTTTTCTAGAGATGATTTGTAATTTTTACAAGAGCTACACAAATAGATGTTAAGCACTTAGAAATAAGATTAAGTAAATTGAATCTGAATAAAACATTGTTTTATCAAACCCTTTGAAATAGGACAAAAGTTATATTCAGCCAAGTTTACCAGTTTATCACTAATTCGGAAATAAAGTTTTATATTTATTACTTTAGAAGGCTGACCTTTGGGAGAATTTTTTTTTGTTAAACCTAATAAGATGGTTTTGAATGTCAGTAATGAATTCCACTGTAATAGAGATTGTCAAAGGTCATTAATGATTCTTAAGAGTTTTGGTAGTTTTTTTTTTAATGTTTATTATTTTTGAGAGAGAGAGAGAGAGAGCTCATGAACAAAAGCAGGGGCAGAGAGAGGGTGACAGAGGATCCAAAGCCGGCTCTGCTCTGACAGCAGAGAGCCAGATGCAGGGCTCAAACTCACGAACCATGAGTTCATGTCCTGAGCCGAAGTCGGACACTCAACCAACTGAACTACTTAAGGCGCCCCAGGAATTTTTTTTTTTTTTTAAATTTTTTTTTTTTTTCAACATTTATTTATTTTTGGGACAGAGAGAGACAGAGCATGAACGGGGGAGGGGCAGAGAGAGAGAGGGAGACACAGAATCGGAAACAGGCTCCAGGCTCTGAGCCATCAGCCCAGAGCCCGACGCGGGGCTCGAACTCACGGACCGCGAGATCGTGACCTGGCTGAAGTCGGACGCTTAACTGACTGCGCCACCCAGGCGCCCCTAGGAATTTTGATAGTTTTTAACCTTTACGGTATTTGATTTACACCTTTATTATTATCTTGAAGTCCCCTCCTTCTTATCTTGGGTTGTTGTTGATTTTTTTTCCCCTATTCTTTTTTCTTCATTTGTTTTTTTCTTCTCCCTCAAATCTTTCATGGTCCTTTTTTCTCTCAGGGCTTTCTTCAGGGGCTCCAACCTTCCTTAATTTTTTTCTGGACATCTAGAGCCAGGTTTGGAGAGTGGTGTGTGTGGGAACATTCAGTTAGCATGCCTACTGTGTGTTCAAGATTATACTGGATGTTTTGTCTCTCTTGCCACAGTGGTATTTTATCCCCACTTCATTGAAAAAGAAAATGAAGGCCCAGGTTTACACCACTAATGATGGGTGAGACATTAATTGTGTGTCTGTTTTACAGATGAAGCGGTGAGAGGTAGAGTTGGGATGAAAACTCAGGCAGGCTACCTCCTGAAGCCACATTCTTCTCCATTATGCTTACCACCTTACAGGAATTGAAATTTTTTTTTAATTATTCAGTAAAAAGAGACTCTAGATTATTTGTGCATAAATTATGCCATTTGAATATTTTTGTATAGGTTTAAAGTATTTGGTTGTGTTCTCATACTGTTCCCCCTTATATCTTTGCCCCATCTTCACAGCCATTGCACTCCCTGGCTATTGTTTACTTATGAGATATAAACTCATTTTAATATTAACCTAAAGAAAACAGTACAGAATGAAACTCTGCTGCCTTTCTGTATCTCCTGTGAAAGGTCTAATGAAGGTATTTGGGGGGGGGGGGTTTGTTTGTTTTTTAGAGATGGAAGGAGAGCGCACACATGTGTGTGAGTTGGGGAGGGGCAGAGGGAGAGAGAGAATCCTAAGCAGACTCCACACTCTGCTCAGAGCCCAACATGGGGCTTGATCCCACACCTCTGAGATCATGACCAGAGCTGACATCAAGAGTTGGACGCTTGGGATAGGGCACCTGGGTGGCTCAGCTGGTTGAGCATCCGACTTCAGCTCAAGTCATGATCTCATGATCTACTCCACCCCCACTCATGCTCGCTCTCTCTCTCTCTCTCTCTCTCTCTCTCTCTCTCTCCTTCAAAAATAAATAAAAACATTTAAAAAAATTTTTTTAAGAGTTGGACACTCGGGGTGCCTGGGTGGCTCAGTTGGTTGAGCAGCCGACTTCAGCTCAGGTCATGATCTCACAGTTTATGAGTTTGAGCCCTGCGTCAGGCTCTGTGCTGACAGCTCGGAGATTGGAGCCTGCTTCGGATCTGTGTCTCACTCTCTCTCTGCCCCTAACCCATTCGCATGCTGTCTCTGTCTCTCTCAAAAGTAAATAAACATTAAAATTTTTAAAAATTAAAAAAAAAAAAAAAAGAGTTGGACGCTCAACTGACTGAGCCACCCAGGTGCCCCTGTTTGTTTTTCTTACTAGTTCCTATTTTAGTTTATTACAGAAAACAGGTTTTATTAGCACAAAAAATCACAAGCTTTGACTGTAGGATTCTTACAGTATTATATACTGGCTGTCTCTTGATTATATTGCATATAGTGTTGTAGAGTGCAGTGCATTATATGTATGTGTTCTCTAAATATAGATGAAGGCAGAACTATTTTTGGTTTTGAAATTGTGCTTCAACCCAGAAGTACAGTAAAAACATAGTTCCCAATCATCTGTATGTTGATAGCACTAAAGCAGTGTTTTTCAAACATTGCTTATAGATTTCATGCCCTAGCATGTGAGGGCTTATATTTCTTTCACTTATATATAATCTGCTTACTTTTAAAAAGGATTTGGAAAAAAAAAAGAAATAAAGGATTCTGGAAGATGCGTGAAGGGGAAAAAGATTTGAAGGGTTTAGGAAAACATGAAATCCTGTAAATGATCTAAAAAGAACAAGCATATGAAACAATGAAGCAGAGAATTGAAAGAAATCTGGGGGTCATCCCTGACATCTTTCTCTCCTTTGCCTTCCTCACCCAGTCCATTAAGTCCGATTGTTACTTCTTCAGCTTGTTGGCTCATAAGTCATCCAGGCTACCGTCTCCGCCCCTTGTCCACCCACAGTCCAGTCTTCACTGTCATCTGTTGCCCAGAGTAATCAGTAGCTGCATTCCTAATCTCACGTCTTCCATCACTAGCCTTTCCCTGAGGCCCACAGCAATCTTTGAAAAGACACAATCCCGATTTTCACCCACCTCCCATCTCCAGCTCGGAACACATCAGTGGCTCCCTGCTGCCCTTAGTTTGATAACATCAGAAACTTCCCTATGGCTTACTGCAGGCTGCCTGCTGGCTGCCGACACCTCAGTTCCTCAGAGGCTCTTTCCTCATCTGGCCTAGCACCCCTGCACTCTGTCCACACCTGGCTCCACTCAGGACTTTTTCCTTGACCTTGCCAGCTGGAGGAAAAGCCCCTATTATCCACCTTCATGATGCCATGCAAGCAGGGGAAGGTCAGGATCTTCTGTTATCTGACACTGGGGAGCTGTCTTTAAGGAAAAGAACACAGAGTTAGAGATGGAAAAGTAGGTGCAGGACCTTGAAAGGGGCCTGTTAAAGCAAGGGGTCACAAAGCTTACTCTTCTCTCCCTGCAGGGCAAATCTGCCTGTCTGGTCCTCTGCTGGGTAGCTCCTCTTGGTTGACCATTTTGTATCTTCAATTCCATGAATAGTTGTCTCTCCTACACTGTGCGCTCTATGAGAAAGGAAATCTGTCCGGATGTGCTCACCAGAGTTTCTCCAGGAACTTACATCGTGTTAACGCTTGAGTACACAGACCTCTTTCATGGATGGAGGGATGAGGGAGTGAATACGTAAACAAAGATTCAGGCCAAGGGTTAATGGTTATAACGCCTGTATAAAATTTAGCTGAATTTCTTGGAAGCCACAGCTAAGTGGAAAACATCTGGATTCCATTGCTTTTACATGGGCACATCATGAAAGACAAACTTCTCTTATTACCTAGTAGTAAAGAATGTTTATAGGGTCCTTTATCCAAAATGCCTTATTCAACACGGTGAATAACAGCAGCAGCTCTCACTGAGCACTTACCATGTGCTAGGTACTTATTCAGCACTGACTGTATTCTGACTGAAGTGTTTCTTGACTCCGGCAAACTGCGCACACAGTTAGATATGGGCAGAACATCTGCATCCAGTACATGGTCGGAAGGGCAGAAAACCTCAGGAGGACAGGGAGAAGGACAGTCAGGTTTTGGCAGCTTCATTGTCTCAGGGAGTCTGCCTCTCTCAGGCCCATTCCCGCGTGGCCTTTATATCACCTAGCTATGTGCTAACATGGTGCCTCTTTGCCTCTGTCCCAAAGTTCACACTGGCTTATCACCTGCCCTCCCTCAAGAATCAGACCTTGGTCTTATCTCCTGGTGAGGGCGTGCCCAAACCTACCTTTGTCTTCTTGTTTTTCTGCAGAATGTTTAATCATGAGCCAAACTGCATGGTCTATCAAAATGAGTTACCTTCAGAATAACCCGTTGAAAAGAGTTGTATAGTGTTGTCCATTTGGACTTTGAAGAACTCCTGTCAAAGCTGATTATGTTGACTTCGGCATGATTATATGTCACTGTCATTAACAGTATTTGGCTCATAGGTTCGGTGCCTTCTGTGCCCACTCCTAGAATGCTGTTATAGGTCACCAGGATTCCGTCTTTTATTAAATTTTTTCCCGTGTCATGCCTGGGGACATGCAGGTAAAAGAAATTCTCCTCTTTAGGTTAGGACTTCAGATGCAAGTGGAGGAAGAAAAGGAGAGAGACAGATGAAACTTACAGTTCAGCCGCGATCATGAGCAACAATTGTCTAACTCTGTGTTCATTTTTAGTCCTGATGGCTGGGGTCTCCTAATAAACTGCCAAGTAGCCTTTTAATAGTGTAGCTATACCTGAGTATCTGTTACTAACTTTGAGAAGTTCTCTCAGGGTTAGTAAGATGAGCACTAGGCAAGGTACTCAGGTGCTTTCTAGCAGTCGTGACTAAATCAGGAATAAGGACTGGTAGGCTCCCAGCTGTCTATATCCAGAGCAGATGTCCCCACGTGGGTTTGTGGTGAGAAGGGCTTTCTGTCCTAAAGGTAACTGGAACAGAATGTGGCAAGACTTCCCAGGACCATGGAAAGGTACTAAGGGGATCAGGGAACTCCTTGATAGTTCACTCTCCTTCAGTCAGTCCCAGGCATGTTCCAGTCATAACTCTGGAGAGGCAATATTAAAGGTGAGTAAACTTAAAAAGAAAATGGTCAGGGGCACCTAGGTGGCTCAGTCAGTTAAGCATCTGATTTCGGCTCAGATCATGCTCTCACGGTTCATGGGTTCAAGACCCACATTGGGCTCAAGACTCGCATCCGGCTCTGTGCTGACACAGCTCAGAGCCTGAAGCCTGCTTCAGACTCTGTCTCCCTCTGTCTCTGCCCCTCTGCTGCTTGCACTCTGTCTCCCTCTCTCTCAAAATAAATAAACATTAAAAAATGAAAATTAAAAAAAAAGAAAAAATGGTCAGTTTGGGCTAAGATGACTATCTTACAGGTGGGAAGAATTTAGAAATGCAAACAGAACTCCCCTCAGAAATCCCACTGGCTGCCTCACAAACTGGATGAAGTTAGTATTAAAAGCATTTGACCAAACACTTGTCGTTGGGATGTCAGTGGGATGGCTTTCTGTGGAGCCTTTATTGAGGTCCATTAGCTGTCGGCTCTCTTTTTAGGGGCTAATCAAGCCATTACCATACCTCTTTCTCTGTTGGTGTTTCCTCTCAGCTGCTTTTTCAGTAAGGACAGCTACTAATTTTTCCTTACTTTTATTTCCCTTTTTATCCCCAGCACCTGTACCTAGCATATAGATACCTTGTAAATATTTGTTGAATGAAATGAAGTTTCTAGTAGAGGGTACACTAAGCGAGGTATGTAGGTACTAAAGGATTTGTGAAATTCTGGTGGCCTGAGTTCCTGGTCAAGCAATGCTAGTGATAAATTGTGAAAGAAACTCTGATGTTGCCTAAAATGAAGTGTGGGAACCTTTGATTTCAAGATTCTTTTGTTCCACAAATAAGATCTCATTTTCTAGCTTTAAAACATGGGCCATGACTTTTATTATTAAGAGCTAGAAGAAAAAGCAAGAAAATACACAACAGTGTATTGGCACATTTTTTGTTAATTCCTAAGATATTTTGCCTTGGGTCTACTAAAATGTATTTAGAGTTATATTCCTTACCTTTGAAGTAGATTTTCTCTGTGAATAGCAGTACTGTAGAGAGAAACTCCAAATAAGTACTAAAATATACTTTTGTGTAAGTTTGTATTTGTAGCTCAGAAGTTCTGAATTTTCTAAAGGCCTCTTCTTTCGGGTGTTAAATGGATTTACTAAAAGTCTTTGGAGATTAGCAAAATGGGTGAATTTTGCCCCATGTGAAATTTGATTTTAGTAAGTTTTATATGGCAAGAGGTTTGTAAAATCAAGGGATGGGGTCCCTAAACATTTTTTTTCTTTCAGTTATTTTTGAGGTATCTAGACCAAAGTCGTGTTAGGAAAAAACTCTTTTTTAATTCTTTTCTTAGCCTGGGTGGCTTAGTCAGTTAAGCATCCGACTTCAGCTCAGGTCAGGATCTCAAGGTCCGTGAGTTCGAGCCCCGTGTTGGGCTGTGTGCTGACAGATCAGAGCCTGGAGCCTGCTTAGGATTCTGTGTCCCGCCCCCCTCTCTTTCTGCCCCTCCCGCACTTGTGCTCTGTCTCACTCTGCCTCTCAAAAATAAATAAATGTTTAAAAAAAAATTTTTTTTTTTTTTTAATTTCTCTCTCTCTGTCTCTCTTTTTTGAGAGCGTGCACAAGCCGGGAAGGGGCAGAAGGAGAGAGAAAGAACCTTAAACAGGCTCCATGCTCAGCCCAACATGGGGCTTGATCCTGAGCCAAAATCAAGAGTCAGGCGCCCTCAACCCACTAAGCCACCCAGGTGCCCCTAAAGATTTTATTTTTAAGTAATTGCTACACCCGACATGGGGCTCGAATTCACAACCCCCAAAATCAAGGATCCCATGCTCTACCAACTGAACCAGCCAGGCACCCCAAAAGAAAACTATTTTTAAAAGAAAACTTCTTATCATAATCTTTTAAGAGGAAGTAACATTAAGTAAGTCGTATTTGTGTATGGAATTACATCAGCTATAGAGTGTCTTGCATAATTATAATACCAAACCCTTAATATTTGTTAATACCATGTAACATCTGTAACAGTTAATACTTACATAATACCAGGGATACAGACCTCTGAAAAAACTAAAACATTCTTACTCTCTTGTTATGCATCTGAACCATTTATTTTCTTTGATCATATGAATTTTGATGTCTGAATTGGGTGTGGCATGCGTATGCATGCGTGTATACATACACTTCTGTGTTTACATGCACACTGGATATTGAGGAAGGGTTACTTGTAGTGATGATAGTTTATTACCTCTTTATGAACTTTAATTTGTTCTGCTTTGAGTTATTTCACTGAAGGATTTGAGAATTTGATCCTCAACAGTCTGAGTGTTCTCCCATTTGCCCAGTTTGGCCAAGAAAACTGACTGGGTTTTCATAGAACACAGTAGAAAGAAAATGAAAATTAGTATCTGGACAGGAAACTCCTTCCTCTGTGAAAAATATATATATTAGGTTAATTAATTAAGCTCTTATGCTTCTTCCTACTCTACACTCTACATTAAATAACATTTGAGAACCATTTGTATTCCTTTTAATAGGGGTGTTGAAGGCCTCCTCCTGGTGCAAATGGGATTAATTTTTAAAGTTTTAAATTAGGTGACCTTTTTTTTTCTGTTTTGATGCTGGGATTTTGCTGTATGTTAATAATAATCCCATTAATGTAAGTTTTCCAATAGACCCTAAGTTACCCATGTTTATACTGGTAATAAACATGAACAAAAAGCAACGTTTGAATCCCGCTGCCTTTGGCATCAAAGTTACGCTCTTTCTAGTATAATTTGCCACTGCCTAATACAAGTAATTTCCATTGTAGGGCACCTGACTGGCACGGTCGGTGAAGCATGTGACTCTTGATCTCAGGGCTGTAAGTTTGAGCCCCACGTTGGGTGTAGGGATTACTTAGAAATAAAATCTTAAGAAAAAATAAGTAATTTTAATTGAAATGTTTTTGAAAGAAGTGAAATTGAGTACAAAGTTGTATTGTCATTTATTTCAGGATTATTTCTTTGTACATAGTGCTATATGCTTATTCAAAATTCAAGAAATTTACCTGATCATCTTCACTTAAAGACTAAGTAAAATGGACTTGCTTTTCCCCTGTGTGATCCTTTTTCTGCACTCAGATTCAGCAGACATCTTTGGGGCTTCCTTTGTGTCAGACCCTAAAAACTGAGTTGTTTCCAATACATGCCCCTAAGAGATAGGTATTGTTGCCAATATTTAATAGATGTGGCGTGGATGCTCAGTGAGGATAAGGAAAGTCCTAAAGATTTTTCTCCAGAACCAGTTCAATGTAATCAAATGGAATAGCAATCATTTTAGAACATATTTGAACCTAGAATGCAGCCTAGCTTGAATACCTACAGTGAGGCTACAACCCTATCTACTTTCACTATCCTGTTTCTGTTGAAAGGCAGTTGAGGCAGTAAAATAAACAAAGATTGAGGTCTGGCTTCTCAGTTTTAACAACTCTACTGAGATATAATTCATATACCATACCATTCACCCAGTTAAGTATACAGTTCAGTGTTAGTATATTTACAGGGTTGTCCAATCATCATAGCTTCTAATTTTTGAACCTGGCTATTGGTCATTGGTTTATTCCATTATTATTGGTCATACTTTCAGGTAAGAAAATAGAATCTTGTATCGGAAAAGAATTTAGACTGAATCTTTTCTGATTCGTCTTTGTTCAGCCAAAGTCCATTAACTTCCCTCTTTCACTTCTAGTACTAGAGCTTTCTCAATTTCCATGAGAAATGTGTGCTTACAGGAATGTTAAGCTGATTTTCACATGTACCATAAACAGAGAAGCCTTGGAATGTGAAATCCTCATCCTCGTAATGTAATTCTTTAAGTCCTTTACAAGACATATTATAAAGGAGAGCCCAAAGAATGTACTTACTTACTAAATGTGCCTTCCTTGGGTTAAAAAAATATCTGCTGATAACCATGTATACCCATTCTTTATTTTAAAATTTATTTATTTATTTTGAGAGATAGAGAGTGCACACGAGGTGAGGAGGGGCAGAGAGGATGAGAGAGAATCCCAGGTGGGCTCTGTCAGCACGGAGCGCAATGTGGGGCTCAGTCTCGTGAACCTTGAGACCATGACCTGAGCCAAAATCAAGAGTCAGATGCTTAAGTGACTGAGCCACCCAGACACCCCTGTGTATATCCATTTTGAGTCTTGATTCACTAAAGAGATCAAAGATACAGAAGTTATGTACCGATCTTCTCTCTCATTGACTTGACTTTCACATGAGAAAGTCCTTGAAGATCATCATGTACTTAATACGCTGTATTATATGAGTATGTATTTCATATACTTTGTGTGCACTCATGTATATGAAAAGCAACTTCTGTTTTCAAAGTGCTAACTGCATTCTGGGGCAGTTAATGGTTGAAACACTCCCTGGGAGGTAGGAAGTTTTTACTAAGTTTTTGATGGGTAAAATAGGATAACAGATGCATTTATTGAAGCCCTGTGCTTGAGATAAGAGCTATCAAGAGGCTGACATTGCAGGAAAGTACTGGTTTCCTGCCCTATGGTCCAGGCACTTCCTTAAGACTGCATTTAAACCATCCGTGCCTTGGTTTGTTTCTATCTCGTGACTTACCCATAAAATGTGATATCTGTACAGGAGCATACTAGACTAATAATGGGATAACATTAGAATTATTTGTAGTTACTTTGTAGTTTCTGTAACAGATAATTCCCAATATCTCCACACCTTTGCACTGTTTCTTCTGTCAAAATTATATTTCCTCCCCTCCCCACCACCGCATGATGGTCCCCCTCCTTCTGATCTCAAGTTAGAAACCACCTCTCTGTGGAGCCCTCCCAGTTATCCCAGTTATCAGATGCAGACATGGGTTTGTCCTGTGCTGTTCCTCCTGTATTTTGTATTAACCCAGTCAGAGCAGTTTTCTTACAGTGTTGTAATAGCACACTTAATGCTTCTCATCCCCATTTGACTGGGAACTCCTTGGGGGCACAGACTGAGTTACATACGTTATCTCTGTATTCCCCTTCGCTGTGCCTGGCTCATGGTTTTCTTGAATTCTGAGTGAATGTCATGAAAGGTTACCTTAAGGAAGGTTATGATTACATAATTTCATTCCTCTGTCTCCTCAAAGCCAAAGACAGTGGTTGGCTCCCTCCTTCAGCAGCCAGCCGTTAGCCAATAGCACAGCCATTGGAGGACTGGGTGATGGAGAATGAGATTTGGAGATGAAAGATTCTGTTAGCTCTGTCACTTAATCAGCCCAGGGAGGTCATTTAAGCTTTTTGTGCCTCAGGTTTCCACATACTGTTGGGCAATAGCAGTGCCTAATTCACTGGGAGTTACTGTGAAAATCAGCCAAGGAACTTTATAGAGAAGTAGTTTGCAAACTGCAAACACGCGAAGTAAGGAAGAGAGGCAGGATAGTCTGCTAGAAGGAACATGCGGTTTGGCCCTAGATGAGATTTTTCAATCCAGACTCCACCGCTAATTATTTGACTTCCACAGCATCACTCCTGCAAGCCTATTCCTCTGTCTGTCAGGGGAAAATAACAACACTTGAGCAGATGAGAGTAACGTTGTGAAGGTTAGATGGAATTCAGGCAGTGTTCCACTCGTGTTCCATCTGTGCGCGTTCGACTGTTCCCAACCCCAGCTTTCGCACATTTCGCGCATTTTGCGCACCCTCTTTTCCGTAGCAGATTCGGTCTTTTGTACTCCAGGGAGAGGAGTACTTCTCCCAGGCCAGGCAGGATAGTCAGTGAGGGGAGGCTGCCAGAAGGTTATGGGCTTCCCTGGCCTGTGACGCCAGCCAGCAGGTGTGTGCCTTGGGGTGGGAATAAGGCGAAGCCTCCGTCCGCTGTCACTGCACATCCGTGGGGCAGGGGTTTGTGCTGCAGCTTCTTTTCCTGTTTCTTCTTGAAACTTTTTATTGGGGCGCCTGGGTGGCACAGTCGGTTAAGCGTCCGACTTCAGCCAGGTCACGATCTCGCGGTCCGGGAGTTCGAGCCCCGCGTCAGGCTCTGGGCTGATGGCTCAGAGCCTGGAGCCTGTTTCCGATTCTGTATCTCCCTCTCTCTCTGCCCCTCCCCCATTCATGTTCTGTCTCTCTCTGTCCCAAAAATAAATAAACGTTGAAAAAAAAAAAAAAGAAACTTTATTGACGTTAAAACATACATACCTGAAAAGGCATATGGCCTAAGTGTACAGATCGCATTTTATAAACTGGCCGGACCCATGTAACCAGACCATTCATTCGCATTGATGCCTGATACTTCACTTTGTGACTCTACCACATTTCACTTTTTCGTTCTACCGGTGGTGGACATTTAGCTGGCGTCCACTTTAGGGCTATTGCAGAGAGTGCCACTGGGAATGGCCTTGTACATGCCTTATGATGAAGATCTGTGTTTCTCATAGGTATGTAATTCACAGTGGAATTGCTGGGTCGTAGAGTATGCATATGTCCCATTTTTGTAGATATTCACTCAAAAGTTTCCCGGTGTGGTTATGCCCATTTACATCCCTGACAGCAGTGTTGAAGGGTTCTGAGTGTTCCACATCCTCACCAGCATTTGGTATTATCTGTCAGTTTAATTTTAGAAATTCTGGTGGATTTTATGATACTAGGTAGCATTTTGGAAGTAGAACTGTTCCCTCATCCTCCAGAACTTAAAACTCTAAACTTTTATACATTCATTTTCAGGAATGCATCCTGCACAAAAGCAGGGAATTATACCAGATACACAGCCCCCAGTACAGTGTTTGGTGTGTGGAAGGAAGATGGCAACATGACAGCTGCCATTATTACTCTCATCCTCATCATTGTCATCACCAAATGCCTTCTCTGTTCTTTAGAGGGGAGAGAACAGGTCACAGTGGATCAAGGGTGAATAATAAGGCACAGTCTGTACCCATAAGGAGCTCAACATCTGGATGAAGAGACAAACATTAGAAACAGATTATTATTAGACCATGTGACAGGAGTTTGGGGAAAGTTTGAGTTGGAACTTGAAGAATAGGAGTTCAACAGACAGGAAAAAGGGAGGTGGGCTGGAGGAAATGGCAGAGCCCCAGAACCCTTGGTGGGCAGTGGCAGAGAAGACAGCATGTTGGAGGAGGAGAGCCCACCCTTGCATGCCCAATCTCAGTTGTTCTGATGTCATCACCCTGGGGTGATGTGGGGGCTGAGCTAGTGACCATTTGGGGTCATTGTGAAGTTATAGTACTCTAATGCTCTGTCTTCTCCTTTTACCTTTTTCTTCCTCCTCTTGAGAAAGTGATCGACTTCCTCTTCTCTCTAGGGACTCCTGTCCTGAGTCTGAGCCCCAGGTGCTTTAAAACCACAGATGAAGCTTTAACAGCTACAGAATATCACTGGTTACAAGGATCCCATAGTTTCTTTACTTTGTGTTTTTAGCTATTTATTTTTATGTGGAAGCCTGACTTGTAGTTTTTATTCTTGTAGGCCTAAGTTGCAATGTGGCAGTTAAGTTTAATAAAATGCTCTTCTGCCAATACCATGTGTAGATAGTTAATAAATGTCCTTGAGGAATTTTGAGGAGGAGGAGGAGGATGCTGAATATGACCATCAAGAGCCATACAGTCTTTCCTTGATTAAGCACCTACTAGGTGGCAGGAATTGGCTGTATGGGAATAAGGAGGCTGGACATGGTACCTGGCCCCGCTGAATTTTAAATCTAGTATGAGATCAAACAAGTAATCAGCCCACCACAGTGTGATAAGGGCTATTATGGATAGAGGTACAGAGTCCTGTGGGACACATCAGAGAAGACTAGAGGTCAGGGAGGGCTTCCTAGAAAAGGTAACAGAAACCTGATAGCCTCATGAAGGGAAGTGGGAAGGAAGTAGAGGAAATAATGCGTGGGAGGACCTACATACAGGGAAGAACGGCTGTTTGGAGAAACTGGAAGACGTTACCAACCTAGGGCATAGAGAATGTTGGGAGAAGAGGAGTTTTAACTGAAGGGCGAGCAGCAGGTGGGAGGTGGATTGAAGGAAGTCAAGAATGGAGGCACACGGGGGCGCCTGGGTGGCTCACTCAGCCCAGATCATGATCCTGGGGTCGTAGGATTATGCCATGTCAGACTCTACTCTGAACATGGGTCCTGCTTTGGATTCCCTGTCTCCCTCTCCCTTTGGCCCTGTTCCCTGCTCTCTCTCTCTCTCTGTCTCTCTGTCTCTCTGTCTCTCTCAAATTAAAAAAAAAATAATGGAGGCAGATAGAAAAAGACAAACATCGTATGATTTCATTTATATGTGGAAACTAAAAAACAAAATGAAAAACAGAAAAATAGACTCAGAAATGCAAGAACAAATAGATGATTGCCAGAGGGGAGTGGCTGGGCAGGGATGACTGAAATAGGTGAAGGAGATTAGGGAGTATAACTTCAACTTATAAAATAAGTCACAGGGATGAAAAATACAATGTAGGAAATATAGTCAATAATATTGTAATAGCTGGGGCACCTGGGTGGCTCAGTCGGTTAAGTGTCCAACTCTTGATTTGGGCTCAGGTCGTGATCTCATATTTCATGGGATCGAGCCCCACGTTGGGCTCCATGCTGATGGCACAGAGTCTGTTTGGGATGTTCTTCCTCTCCATCTCTCTCCGCCCCTCCCCTGCTCACGCTCTCTCTCTCTCTCAAAATAAATAAACATTAAAAAAAACCCACAATAATATTGTAATAGCATTGTCTGGTGACAGATACTAACTACACTTAACCATGGTGAACATTTCGTAATGTATGTAATTGTTGACTCCCTATCTTATACACCTGAAACTAATAGAGCATTTAGTGTCAACTCTACTTCTGTAACAATAATTAAATAATAAGTAGATAAAAGACTGGAGGCAGAGAAGTAACCAGTAGTCTCAGCAGGGTGACTTTCAAAATTCCCTTCTCCCCTCCGTCCTCCAACCCAAACATCCTGACTCTTTTAGAGCCCAATACAGCTATTTGAAGAGTAAAGAAAAATCTTACTAGAAAGAAGTGTTTTGTGCAAAAAATATATATATTTTTTTTCTATTAGTTATACTGATGGCCCTTTAAAACCATCGTCCCTGGGTGTGACCATATGATGTTCTTTGCCAGGAAGAAACTTTGTGAGCTGTGTTCTGCAGTCTCTGTATGTGAAGTAAGAGCTGCTCTGTAGCCTGTGGCTCGGTGCTGTGTTTTGTGCATCCTCTACAGGGACCAGAGAGCTCAATGTGACACGTGGGTGAACAGTTTCTCATTTAGTGTGGCCCACTGTGCATTGCAATAATCTTGCTTTTTGCTTAAATTCCCAGCCACTCACAAAACCGTAGACACACACAAGATACAAGAGCTCAGAATAAAAGGATTCCAGTGGGGATGTTGTCTCCCACTTACTTGATCATTTTTTTAATAAAGACTGGGTGCCAGACATTTCATACTTAAGCCCTTGAAATCTAGAAATGTGATTTCTACCAATTTTCACAAAATAAAAGTAAATAGTCTGGCTGTATTTGGAGTTCTTGGGCTTATGTTTACCTGATTAAATAAAAGACATTTCACTTTTAAAAAACAAAACAGGGGCGCCTGGGTGGCGCAGTCGGTTAAGCGTCCGACTTCAGCCAGGTCACGATCTCGCGGTCCGTGAGTTCGAGCCCCGCGTCGGGCTCTGGGCTGATGGCTCAGAGCCTGGAGCCTGTTTCCCATTCTGTGTCTCCCTCTCTCTCTGCCCTCCCCCATTCATGCTCTGTCTCTCTCTGTCCCAAAAATAAATAAAAAAAATTAAAAAAAAAAAAAAACTGCAGGGGTGTCTGGGTGGCTCAGTCAGTTGAGCATCTGACTGTCAATTACTGTTCAGGTTGTGGTCCCAGGGTCGTGGAATCGAGCTCCGAATCAGGTTCTGCACTGAGCTTGGAGCCTTATTAAGAGATTCTCTCTCTCTCTCTCTCTCTCTCTCTCTCTCTCTCCCCCCTCCCCCTGCCCCATTCTTGCTTGTGTGCATGTACTTTTAAACAAACAAGGGGCACCTGAGTGGTTCAGTTGGTTAAGCATCTGACTTTGGCTCAGGTCACGATCTCGCAGTTCGTGGGATCAAGCCCCACATCAGGCTTTGTGCTGACAGCTCAGAGCCTGGAACCTGCTTCCAATTCGGTGTCTCCCTCACCCTCTGCTCCTGTCCCACTCATGCTCTGTCTCTCAAAAATAAATGTTAAAAAATAATTTTAAAACAAACCAAAAAACCGCAACAACTCCAAATATGAGAATTGCTGTTAGAATTGAATAGATATTCATTGTATTTTATTGAGAAAAATTATGTGACTCCTCTGTACAGTACCAGATATGTGGAGAGAAAAAATAAGGTATGGTCCATCCCAACTCTCAGAGATTTACTCTACAACAGAGAGAACAAGCAGAATCAAAGTACTGATATCATCCAAGGGAGACACTAGTAACCTGTCATGTAACAGTATTTCCTGCCACAGTCAGAGTCAGCCTCAGAATCCTTTTCAACACAGCATACCAGGCAACTTTTGTAAGATAAAAATTTTTCTTCCTTTATTTAAAAAAATAATGTATAATGTATTCCCAGAACTTTAGATATTCACCTGGCCTTTTATCTTTTTGTTTTTTACTAGCTTTTCAAAGAAATAAGTCATTTTATATATGAACGTTGGAACCTGAGAGCATCTCGAGAAAGTAGAATATAGTAAAGTTCCTTTTCAAGAAGTTTCAACTTCCAGCGGTGCCTGGGTGGCTCAGTCGATTAAGTGTCTGACTCTTGATTTCGGCTCAGGTCATCGGCTCAGGGTCATGAGCTCAAGCTCCAAGTTGAGCTCTGAACTTAGCGTGGAGCCTGCTTTTAAGATTCTCTCTCTCCCTCTGTCTTTGCCCCTCCCTCCCTCTCTCTAAAATAATAAGAAATAAAATAAAGAAGTTGAAACTTCAAATTCAAGAAGATAAACACCTGTTTCACATATATGATTACAGAAACCCATTCCCACTACTTGCCCTATGAACATTGTGTTTTTCTTGGTTATTTCTAGGATGATTGTCCTTGGTACTTTGACTCTTTGTATAGTTTCAAGACTGTAAAGCTGCCAGCTGTCAGTGAATGGTGACCACATTTTCAGGTGTCCTGGTGCTGGAATTCCCTTCATTGCTTCTGGGCTCACCCACATTGGTAGAGATCAAAGGTCTTACAGGGCCTGACCTATTTGGTGTCATGTCATTGATCATTCCACCTGTGTCTTTGACCCTCTTCTCTTTCCACATGCTTTCCACAGGTACTGTATCCAAGGCCATAGTTTCAGTTTACATATATTGATAAATCCCAAGTATGCATAGTAAGACTCCTCTTAAACTCTGGACCCTTAATTTCAACTGTCTGTGGCACATTTCCACCAGAGTGATAAGAGCTTTATAGTCCTTACTTAATCTAAGCTTTCCGAATAACCCTTAGAAGTAAACATCCCCAGGCTTGGAGAAGCACACCATTCACCATTCATAAACAGTAAGCCTGAGTCTGGTACACAGGCTATCTAGAATTTAATAGTGTACACGGACCATTCCATTTTGGCTTGAACAAAATAGAAGTCATCTCACTCCTCTCCCTAAAACTCCAGTCTTGGGGCGCCTGGGTGGCGCAGTCAGTTAAGCGTCCGACTTCAGCCAGGTCACGATCTCGCGGTCCGTGAGTTCGAGCCCCGCGTCAGGCTCTGGGCTGATGGCTCAGAGCCTGGAGCCTGTTTTCGATTCTGTGTCTCCCTCTCTCTCTGCCCCTCCCCCGTTCATGCTCTGTCTCTTTCTGTCCCAAAAATAAATAAACGTGGAAAAAAAAATTTTTTTTAAACTCCAGTCTTAACCTTAAATCAGTCCAGTCCACAGCAAATACCATCTTGTTCTCATATCCTTCTTCATGGTCCAGGAAGTTACAAGACATTTCAGTTCTGTCCCTAAAATAGTTCTCAAACTGCCCCCGCTCCTGCCTCCATTTCTACTCTAACCCTTGTAGACCTTCAGCAAAGTGTTGTAATTTCTTACCTAGTAGGCATTCTTATTATTCCTCTCCCATTTTTTTCTCTTCTCTTGGGCTAGGAGAGAAAAGCTACAACAGACCGCGATTTTTCTCGTGTGTGTTCGTTCCTTTTAGTTTATTTACTACTATACCTATCTTGGATAAAAAGCTAGGATGTGGATGAGAAAACTTTACTTTGGTGCAAGTAAAGTGTTGGGTTTTGTCTTGTTTTGTTTTCTACTTAATGTTTTCACTTGTATCTTTGTAATAAAGTCTTTCGTTTCCTTGTTTTCTAGGAATGTTTACCCTTGCGGAAGTTGCTTCACTTAATGACATTCAACCAACTTACCGAATCCTGAAACCATGGTGGGACGTGTTTATGGATTACCTGGCTGTCGTTATGTTGATGGTAGCCATCTTTGCGGGAACCATGCAACTTACCAAAGATCAGGTGGTCTGCTTGCCGGTATTGCCATCTCCTGTAAATTCAAAGGCACACACCCCACCGGGAAATGCCGACGTTACCACCAATATCCCCAAGATGGAAGCAGCCACTGACCAAGACCAAGATGGGCGGACGACAAGTGACATTTCCTTTGGCACATCTGCTGTGACACCTGACATACCTCTCAGAGCCACATACCCTCACACAGATTCGACAGTTTCAAATCAGGAGACAAAGAAAGAGAAGAAGGATCCAACAGGCCGAAAAACAAACTTGGATTTTCAGCAATACGTATTTATTAATCAGATGTGTTACCATCTGGCCCTTCCGTGGTATTCTAAGTACTTTCCATACCTTGCTCTTATACATACTATTATTCTCATGGTCAGTAGCAACTTTTGGTTCAAATATCCAAAAACATGCTCAAAAGTAGAACATTTTGTTTCAATATTAGGAAAGTGCTTTGAGTCTCCGTGGACTACTAAAGCGTTGTCTGAGACAGCGTGCGAAGACTCGGAGGAAAACAAGCAGAGAATAACAGGTGCCCAGACTCTACCAAAGCATGTGTCTACCAGCAGTGATGAAGGGAGCCCCAGTGCCAGTACCCCGATGATCAACAAAACAGGCTTCAAATTTTCAGCCGAGAAGCCTGTGATCGAAGTCCCCAGCATGACCATCCTTGATAAAAAAGATGGGGAGCAGGCCAAAGCCCTGTTTGAGAAAGTAAGGAAGTTCCGTGCTCACGTGGAAGACAGTGACTTGATCTATAAGCTCTACGTGGTCCAAACATTTATCAAAACAGCCAAATTCATTTTTATCCTCTGCTATACCGCAAACTTTGTCAACGCAATCAGCTTTGAACACGTCTGCAAGCCCAAAGTGGAGCACCTGACTGGTTACGAGGTATTTGAGTGCACCCACAATATGGCTTACATGCTGAAAAAGCTTCTCATCAGTTACATATCCATTATTTGTGTTTATGGTTTTATCTGCCTCTACACTCTCTTCTGGTTATTCAGGATACCTTTAAAGGAATATTCTTTTGAAAAAGTCAGAGAAGAGAGCAGCTTCAGTGACATTCCAGATGTCAAGAATGATTTTGCGTTCCTTCTACACATGGTAGACCAATATGACCAGCTCTATTCGAAGCGCTTTGGTGTGTTCTTGTCGGAAGTCAGTGAAAATAAACTTAGGGAAATCAGTTTGAACCACGAGTGGACGTTTGAAAAACTCAGGCAGCACGTGTCCCGCAACGCCCAGGACAAGCAGGAGCTGCATCTGTTTATGCTGTCAGGCGTGCCCGATGCTGTCTTTGACCTCACAGACCTGGATGTGCTCAAACTTGAACTGATTCCGGAAGCTAAAATTCCCGCTAAGATTTCTCAGATGACTAACCTCCAAGAGCTTCACCTCTGCCACTGCCCTGCAAAAGTGGAACAGACTGCTTTTAGCTTTCTCCGAGATCACTTGAGATGCCTTCACGTGAAGTTCACCGATGTGGCAGAAATTCCTGCCTGGGTATATTTGCTCAAAAACCTTCGAGAGTTGTACTTGATAGGCAATTTGAACTCTGAAAACAATAAGATGATCGGACTTGAATCTCTCCGAGAGTTGCGGCACCTTAAGATTCTCCACGTGAAGAGTAACTTGACCAAAGTTCCCTCCAACATTACAGATGTGGCTCCGCATCTTACAAAGTTAGTCATTCACAATGACGGCACTAAACTCTTGGTACTGAACAGCCTTAAGAAAATGATGAATGTTGCCGAGCTTGAACTTCAGAACTGTGAGCTGGAGAGAATTCCCCATGCTATTTTCAGCCTCTCAAATTTGCAGGAACTGGATTTAAAATCGAATAACATACGCACAATTGAGGAGATCATCAGTTTCCAGCATTTAAAACGACTGACGTGTTTAAAATTATGGCATAATAAGATTGCCACCATTCCTCCCTCCATCACCCACGTCAAAAACTTGGAGTCACTTTATTTCTCTAACAACAAGCTCGAATCCTTACCGGTGGCAGTGTTCAGTTTACAGAAACTCAGATGCTTAGACGTGAGCTACAACAACATTTCGGCGATTCCCATAGAAATAGGATTGCTTCAGAACCTGCAGCATTTGCATATCACCGGGAACAAAGTGGACATTCTGCCAAAACAGTTGTTCAAATGCGTGAAGTTGAGGACTTTGAATCTGGGGCAAAACTGCATCACCTTCCTCCCCGAGAAGATTGGTCAGCTCTCCCAGCTCACTCAGCTGGAGCTGAAGGGCAACTGCTTGGACCGCCTGCCAGCCCAGCTGGGCCAGTGTCGCCTGCTCAAGAAAAGCGGGCTTGTTGTGGAAGACCATCTTTTTGACACCCTGCCACTCGAAGTCAAAGAAGCATTGAATCAAGACATAAATATTCCCTTCGCGAATGGGATCTGAACTGAGGTGATACGTGCACATCCGTGTGCAGGAACCACTTCCTAGATTGCAAACACTCACGTACAAGTTATTGCAAGATAATGCATTTTAGGAGTAGATACATCTTTAAAAATAAAACACAGAGAGGACGCATAGAAGGCTGATAGAAGACATAACTGAATGTTCCATGTTTGTAGTGTTTTCAGGCATTCCTTTCCAGATCTTTTCTCTTTTCTTTTTTTCTTTTGGGGAAAGGGAAGGAACGATTATAATCACTAATCTTGGTTTCTTTTTAAATTGTTTGTAACTTGGATGCTGCCGCTACTGAATGTTTACAAATTGCTTGCCTGCTAAAGTAAATGATTAAATTGGCATTTTTCTTACTCTACCACCTTTTGGGAGGTGTCTTGATTTACTTTGCTTGACCGGTGCAATATTGCTTTAACTCAGACCACTTAAAGACACATCGGGCCCCAACTTGTAAATGTAGCTGTGCTGAAATATTGATTTCCTTCCTGTTTTAATTTAAAGTGCCTCAGATAAGCACTTCTTATAATACTGGGCTAGGGCTACTGCTTCTGAGAATCCCATTTTATAGATTTTATACTCTTGGAGGCCTGGAACATGATAAAGGTGTGTAGACTTTCAGTTTGCGGGGCGGGGGGGGATTATTTAAAAAAAAAAATAACAAGGAAAAGTAAATAACATCCCCCTTACTAATGGCTATTTTTCTATAGTCTGGAGTTTGGATTATGAGATACATTTTTCTACCAATACTTTAAGGTTGCCAATGAATAGAAAATGATTTTTGTAAAAATTAATTACAACCGGGACAAAAATTATAATGGCTTAATGATTAATACTTTTCAGTATATCAGGAGCACCTGGGTGGCACAGTTGGTTGAACGTCAGACTCTTGATTTTAGCTCAGGTCATGATCTCATGGTTCTTAGAGTCAAGCCCACATTGGGCTCCACACTGACAGCACAGAGGCTGCTTAGGATTCTCTCTCCCTCTCTCTCTCTTTGTCCCTCTCCCCTGAATCTCAAAATAAATAAACATTATTTTTAATCTTGAAAAAAAAAACTTTGCAATGTATGAATATTTGGACGATAACACAAAATCAAGGATCATTAATTTCTTGCCCTTTTCACTGTTACGGGGGAAAACGGGACTTAAAGTTCATTAAATTGGAAAACTGACTTTCGCTATTGATTTCAGTGACAAGCTGTATTTCCTGTGTTTGTCTGCACCTAGGAGGGGTCATTTCCAAGGAAATGCTGGCAGAATGTACTTTTTGGATGATGGTTTTCCTTCTTTAACCTACAAAGTGTACAGAAATTCGCTGCCATCTGTTTAGGTATTGGTCAGCAGGTGTTTCTTAGCCTTTCTACAGGGGTGTTTTTTCAAGAGAAGAGGACTGTTTGACATTCCTGATGACAAAATAATGTCCTCTCTAGACAAGACTGGACTCATCTAGTAAGATACTGGAGGGGCCTGGCTGGCTCAGACAGAAGAGCATGTGACTCTTGATCTCGAGGTCGTGAGTTCAAGCCCCACTTTGGATATAGAGATTACTAAAAATAAATGAACTTAAAAAGAAACTGGACATTCTCTTGTCACACTTTAGCATGAATTGAAGGATTTTGCAGAGAATGTGAAAATATGGGCTCACATCCTTGCTTTTCCTCCCCAAACTGGTCTCAGAGTACTGGCCCGTTGCAAGTGGTGATGAATCTTTGTTGGCTGTAGACTTATAAATACTCTGGGAAGTGTTACCACTAATAGAGAAAGCCTTGTCCTCTCTGGCTGCCTTAGGAACTGACCCTATCTCCAGCATCCCAGCCACTCTCTCTCTCTTCCTAAAAGACAAGTGTATAAAATCCCAGGTTCAGGGGCGCCTGGGTGGCGCAGTCGGTTAAGCGTCCGACTTCAGCCAGGTCACGATCTCGAGGTCCGGGAGTTCGAGCCCCGCGTCAGGCTCTGGGCTGATGGCTCAGAGCCTGGAGCCTGTTTCCGATTCTGTGTCTCCCTCTCTCTCTGCCCCTCCCCCATTCATGCTCTGTCTCTCTCTGTCCGAAAATAAATAAACGTTGAAAAAAAAAAAATAAAATAAAATCCCAGGTTCAGAAAATCAAAGGACAAGGGCAAATTTGGGATATATAAGCCATTTTTCTTCCATATACGCACCTTTGATTTCTCTACTATGCGCCTAGCCAGTCCAGGGAACTGGGAATTCACTGCTGGAACGAGTCAAAGTCCCTGGCTACTGCAGCTTTTTAGCAAAGGAAGAGAATACTAATAATGCCAGTTATACAAATGATTAATTATAATTGTAATCTAGAAGGTGTCCAGAATCTACGTGAATGAATTACGGCTGGGAGAGGTAACACTTAAAGAGGAGCTTCAGGGAGGTTTTGTACCCATCAACTCTGCCTGTAAATAGACGTTTCCTTCCCACCGGCCACATAGGGCACTATTCTCCCTGCATAGTAATGCCACCAGCAGACTATGGGCACAGCATTTTTAGAAGGATGCCTCATAATCTTGCTTGTGAGGTGAACAGGCCAGATCTCAACGATCCTTGCTTTATGGACTAGGAAACTTGCTTTCCTTTCTTAAAACAAGTGTATGTTATTTTGAAGGGCATAAATGGCAAGACACCCCCTGGTCACCGTGCTCTGCAGAGAGGTCTTCTGTAGGAACCAGTCTGTGACACTCCCAAGCTTGACAGCTGGCCCTGGCCCGTGGGTACCCGTTTCCTAATCAATACTTGAGGTTCAGTCACTTAGAACTGATTGGTGTTACATGCCTTCAAACATACCCAAACTTCTATTGACTTTATCAGCCCTTAATGATTTCCTTGAACTCTGAAGAGTTCATGGTCCATTGATTTAAGTGCCTCATTCCTTGCCACTGTTTGCACATAGCAATATTTTAAGAGAGGTTTCCCAAGAAATGCTGATTCATCTTGCAAACTTTAAATATACAGGGTCTTGGAGTCTCAACAAAACAACAAATGAGATGATGAAATATACTGTCAGTCCACGTGTCTTCACAAATTTATGTTGCCACCGCATGTACCAGACATGGGAGAAAAACAAGTTAGAATGTACGACTTTTGGCTTACCAGTATTTTCATTTCTTTTTCCAAAGCCCCTTGAGCACCATTTGGAGAGAATTCATTTAAAGAAACTTTAAATATTCCATGTCTGTGTGAGTCCCACAAAGTCTGAGGTTTACTAGTGCCTGTTTGACCCCCCTCCCCCCACTTTCAGTTGGCTCAACGGAGAAAACTGGCTTTTTTGGGCATTCAGAATGAGCTGAAATTGTTACAGGGACCTCAGTCTTTGTAGTGGAGATTTAGCAATTTAATAATAGGTAGAAAGAGTTCATTCTGTAAAAGTCCTGGCCCACAGTTCCTGCCCATTTGACATTTTTCATAGATAAAGGGAAAAGTCTTACATTTTATTGCTAGCACTTTCTCTGACTGCCCCCTCTGAACTCAGAGGCAACCAGCAACTAAACCCGAAGTTGCTGATGGCAGTGAACTCCAAAGTGCCCTTGATACCCACGCCCAGTAGCTGTTTCCATTCACCTTGCTGAATAAAAGCCAGAGTGCTGGCCTCTCACTAGGATTTCTGGCACCACTTGGCCAGTAATTCATTACAATAAAATGGTCTCTTTATCGACTGAATCCCCAAACAAAGCCTGAACTAACAAAAAGCCCTTTTCATGGAAAGAAGAAGGAGGGGGTGAACTTTGGAAAACAGTTTTCAAATGTCCTCTAACTTGTGACTGACACAAGAAGTGGTCCCATCTGGTCCTGGCCAGCTGTGGCTCTCCCAGGACAACCCTACCAGGTATTCGGAGTAGTGTCTGCTTGCAGGGCTTGGTGGGCGGGGAGACAACAGCAGGGCCACAGACCATCGCCTTTCAAGTCTGGTATAACCTGAGGTGACCACCATGTCGCAGCTATCAGGGGAATAATAAGCTCCTTGGTTCACAAATCTTCAAACTCCAAAGAATAGCAACGTATACATTGTCGCAGGTAAGCATAGTCTTTCTCATGGAATGCACAAATTTTTTGCAGTCAATTTTTTGCAGGGTTTCTTCTCAGACTCAGGACCCACACCCGCACCTCTGAGGGTTGAAATGGCCTAGCCCCACCTGCTGTTCCTATAATCAGTCCTTTCCCTACTACTAAGATTCCAGGCTCTGGATTGACAGTGGCTGGATTTGAATCCTGACTCTGCCTCAGCTGTATGACCGCAGCAGGTTACTTAACCTCTCTAAGCCTCAATTTCTTTATCTGTAAATGGGAATAATAACACTGCCTCCCAACGGTGCTTTTTGTAAAGACTGAATGAGGGTGATTCGTTTAAGGTGCTGTGCCTGCCAGATAGTAAGTACTCAATAACGATTACTGTTACTGATGGAGGAGCATGGGGCAAGCTGAGGGCAAAGTACAGGCTAACAGAACCCCCCCTACCTTGTATGATACTCCATACATACACTCCCACTACCCAAAAACAGGAAAGAACAAAAAAATAGGAGTCTCTACCAGTTTACAAGAACAAGACAATCCTGTCAATGGCCTAAAGTCCAGAAACTCCCTACTGTCTTAATTCTTTGCTAGAGGGAAAAACAACCTTAGCTTGACAATAGCTAGGCCTCCAGTAAGTCTTTAGCATGTGAAAGCCTCTTTGGAAACTCCCTCTAGACTTTATCTCTCCCAACTTCTTAAACCGGTCACCAGCCCCCACCCCACCCCCACCCTTGCCTTACAGCTCTTCCTGCCCTCAGGTCCTGTCCCTGTGCTTTAATAAAATCACCTTTTGCACCAAAGACGTCTTCAAGAATTCTTTCTTGGCCATCAGCTACGAACCCCGCCGTCACCCCCAAAACTGCATCATTACCATTATTTTTATCCCCAACCATCACAAAAGACTGTTAGTGTCCCCTAATACGCATTCTCTCCTTCCCTTCCTTGGTGTGGAATTTTCAGTGGACACCAGGAACACAGCATAAAATATGCACAAAATAAAATATTTCCCAACCTTACTTGGGGCTGGCTGTGGCCATGTGACTAAATTCTAGCCAAAAGAGTAGGAGTGGAAAGGGAATGTGCACTTTCTGGATTGAACCCTTTAAGGGAAGGGCCTGCCATCCCTTTCCCCATTGCTTCTGGTTAAACTGCAGATTTTAGAAGGGAGTCCAGTGTAGACTGCAGACCCAGGGAAACAAAGCAGGCATGGACCTGCAACAGAAGACTGGGTGGGCCTGACAAATTCAGAGAGCAGGATTACATAAAGGAGGAGTAAATTCTGTCTTGTGGAGGCCTCTGTGCATTAGGGGGCTCTCATACATGCAAGTCCCAGAGACTTTGCTGCTCAAGCTGCTGTGCAGGGAGCTTCTCAGAAATGCTGAATCTCAGATCCTTACCCAGACCAATGGAATCAAAATCTATATTTTAACAAAGTAATATCCAGGTGATTTATAGGCATGTCAAAACTTGAGAAGCATTGTCCGAAGTAGCACACCTATCAAAAACAAGTTGGCTGGCCATCATCAGGAGCTGGGAAGAGGTTGGTGCTGGTGACTAGTGTTTTTTCCACCATTGGGCTCTGCCTCTCCCTTCAGCCTGTCGCTGGGCTCTCACTGGGGAGGAAACCAGAGTTGGGCTGCTACTTGTGGCTTATGCCAACTTCCATGCTTCCCCTTTGCTCCTGCTGGCAACCATACCATTCCTATCACTATGGCAACCATAGGAAGGCAGTGTGTAGTCCTACTGTTGTTGACTGCTTGAAGAGATGGTGGAGGAGTCTGAAGTTTTGAAGGTCCTATAACTGCTCTAATGACCTATGTGTCCATGTTCAGGCCATGGACACTCTTCAGAAGCCCAGGTGGCTAAACAACCCCATTCCATTGTTTCACCTTCAGACTGCGTCTGGGTTAGCTGCTTAAAGCTCACTCAACTGTGGGATAACCTGCTCATTTGAGCCTTTCCAGAATGTCCCTGGGAAACTGCCAAATAGCCTGGCATGGAAATTGGCTGGAGTCATTTCAGGGGAAGACCCGCCCAAAGGAATCACCCAGGTGTTAAGCCAAGTTGTGTGTATACGGTAGAGAAATCTGTGTTTTCAATTTGCCAGTGGGAAGCTATAATTCAATAGTAGCCACATAATTCAGTACTTTGAAATGAAATACTGCCTGGATGGAAACCTCTTCAAGATGTATCTCCCAGGGTTTAACCCCAATCTTTCCTATGACTTAGGCCTGCCGGCTCTTTATCTGCTTTGGTTGTGGTGGGAACAGCTGGTCACCATCCAGAGGACAATCCTTCATCGTCTTGAAGATGGCGATTCAATCACTCATCAGCTCCTTTTCGCCAGGATGTTTTGAAGATTATGTCAGCATGGTGCTCAGAGCTCCCTGGAGATAAACGGTGAGCAAACACAGCCTGCTATTAATTTATCATCACACTAGGCAAACAATTTAGCCCAAGCCCATTTTTTCATTCCTGCCCAAGAAGTAGCTGATGCATATTCAAGATGACGCCTTCCACTTATCAGTTCTATGTAACTGCTATTATCTAGGGGATTATGTGTTTCAGGTTTCCATTTCTGAAGGTGAAAGAACGCCTTTGAACGTGGATTGAGCAATATAAGTAGCAATAGCAGCTCAGACTGTATACTAGATGGGCACTTGACTGACTGACTTGTTCCAGCAAACCTGGGTGGTGTGAATTATCCCCATTTGACAGATGAGGGAACTGTGAGTTAGACAATCTGCCTGAGGCCACCTAGCCAACAGGAGACCAGGGCACTGTTAAATCAGAGGATGCGCCTAGCTTATCTCGTTCAATCCTCACCAGACCAGGAAGAGAAAAGCATTGTCCCCAGTGATGAGAAAACAGATTCAGGCAAGCTAACCTGTCTCTGGTTCCACATTGTAGGTAGCAGACACTAGCCGCAGACTCAAGTGTGTCTACAACCAGAGTCACGCTCTCCCACCAAACGACACGGCAGATGTCTGGTGCTCTGTCAGCAATTCAGAAAGAGGTTGTGAAAGCTGTGTTGACATCTGGTTGTATAAATCTGCCCCAAGCCAAGGCTTTTCTTCATTCTTTAGCAATAGGAGTTTTTGATGTGTCTCAGCATCTGTCCTTAGCGTTACGACTTGTTTCCTCTGGTAGGCTGTCTGACAGTCATGAAAAGGCAATCCACCCAAGGTAATGTAATTATTTTCCCCTCACTAAATGTTCAAGGCATGACCGTCTTTACTCATGGTCGTTTACTCCGAAATGAGAAAGCTCTGTCTGGACTATTTGATGCAGAGTAAATGTGGTGAAGAGTGACATTCAACAGGTCCAGAAAGGTGGGTGCAGGAAAACACTGTAACATTTGCTGGGCCCTCCAGGCAGATGTGACTTTTCTTTCCAGCATGGCATTTGAGACAGATTCTCAAGCTGTTACCAACCCGGGCGGCACCGGCGCCTGCGTTGTCCTGACCTTTATTTTTACTGGATCTCTTTCTTCTTCTGTTGACGGTCCCTGCACTCCACCATCTGGGCTAGGACAAGAATCAGATATTTGTGGTCCCTGGGGAGAAAGAACCAGTTTTACTGGAAGAAACTGCTTAGAAGAAAGAAAGAATGTATAAAGTTGAGGAAACTAACATTCCCACCCCTGCTGGTACCTTTGTAACCCAC